>NW_012116710.1:1288658-1338771 GCF_000951035.1 Colobus angolensis palliatus | reverse complement strand
TTAATATCACCCTCCCTGAAGGGCTGTGGACATGGGCATTTTTGTGGGAGGGAAGCAATTTGGGTTTTTCATTACCCCTTTCTGTTGATCATTCGTGGATCCAGGGTGGCTTTGCAGTGGTTGCCCATCAGCCTGTAATCTCGGGGTATGGCTAGGCTCCTCAGCAGTGCCCTCTGAGTTGTTAGGACTGTGGCAGTCTGGTCACTCTCTGCTGGGAGGAACCTGGGAATAGTTTGCAGTTCTAGGCTGTCAGTGTTCCAGCCAACACAGTAACCTGCTCTCGGATGAAGGCTGAGTGGGTGCAGAGGTTTGACAATAGTCTTCCCACCTGTCTTCCTCCTGCTGTCACTTCTTAGCCCCACTGGAAAGGTGAGTGAAAGGAAGAGAGTGTAGAAAGATGACTCAATACAGAGGCAGAAGGTGGCCACAGTGAAAGCCCCAGGCAGAGCCCAGTCAAACCACCAAGACAATAGGCCAAGCACGGCCCTTTGAACCAGAAGTCGTACTCGGCATTTCCTGAGAGGTAAACACAGGGACACAGGGCTCAGTATAAGATGACAGGGCTGTAGGAGAAGGTCCAGAGGTTAAAGTCTACAGCAGGAAAAACACAGACTCTCCTTCATTCAGGGCCAAGCAGCCTTTGAGCAAGACCCCAGACAGCTGACTGACAGTGTTTCATGTCAGGGTTCTTGCTCTCACAACCTGTCCACTAACAGTTGCTTTTGGGTTTCTGAGAGGTTGTCTGGTCCCAGAGTTGTATATTTCTCTGGATTCAGTCATGAGTGGTCTAGCTGTGAGACCACGCCTCCTTGGAGATAGCATGGCATCATGGGCAGGAAGACCCAATCTGAGACTCCTAGCCAGTATCTTAACTTTTCTGAGCTAGCCTCAATTTACTTATGGGAAAAATAATAGATATGCTATCTACTTGTATGAGTTTGGTTTGAGAACTAGATGAGGCAAAGTAGTAATGATAAACATTTGCATGTTCACTGAGTATCAGGCCCCATGCTAAGTAGTTTTCTTTTCTTTCTTTTTTTTTTTTTTGAAACAAGAGTTTCACTCTTGTTGCCCAGGCTGGCGTGCAGTGGCGCAATCTCAGCTCACCGCAACCTCCGCCTCCCGGGTTCAAGCAATTCTTCTGCCTCAGACTCCTGAGTAGCTGGGATTATAGGCATGTGCCACCACACCCAGCTAATTTTGTATTTTTAGTAGAGACAGGGTTTCTCCATGTTGGTCAGGCTGGTCTCGAACTCCCAACCTCAGGTGATCCACCCACCTCAGCTTCCCAAAGTGCTGGGATTACAGGCGTGAGCCACCACGCCCAGCTGTACTTTTCAGTCAATATCTTGTTTAACTTCATAACACGTCTCAAGCACCCTTGAGACAGATGCTATCATTAAAGATACCTAATTTAAAGATAAGGGAACTAAGGCCCATAGGATGTTGGTAAATAATAAAGATAAGGAAACTGAAGCTCAAGGAGATGAAGTATTTTCAGAGTTTGCACAGCAGGTAAACTAAGGAGATAGGATTTAGATCTGGAAGGTACTGTGTCCTGCCTCCTTCCACTGAGAAGCATGAGAAGTGCTTCAGAAAACCCCTGTACTGCCTGCCTTCCAAGAAACCCAAGGCCTGGTACAGTGGAGGGAGTTCCCAAAGAAAAATCAGGTTGTGTTCCTCGTGTAGGGAGGTGAGAATTTCCATCTGAGGCAGACAGAATGAGTGCCTTTGAATGGGCATAATTGCCCTTGGTGGCCGTGGGAGTGCAGCTGATAGTCCCGAAACTCCCAGGGTGGACAGCTGGAGAAAGTGACATCCACTGGAATAGGCAGGGCTAGCAAGCAGGAGGGACCAGGGTGTTCAGTGGGGCGGGAGGCATGGTGCCTCAGAGACCATCATCCCGTGGACAAGGATCTACAGGCAGGGGCCAGGCCTAGTTCTGCATGCTCAGTCGGCATCAAGGAATTCGGTTCACAAGTGGTGACAGCAGCGACACTTAAGGCATTGTGTTCCTTGGGTGGAAAGTCTGGGAAGCTCTGGGCACACCACTAGGGAAAAGGTCCACAGAGGATCCAGGGCCAGGGCTGGAAGAAAGAGCCCAAATATCTGAATGGAACCCTGTGTCCAGGCCAGAGCTGCATCACAGAGGACCTGGCTGGGGACTCCAGGCAGTCAGAGGCCCACTCCTTTGGCCTGTTCCCATGCGTTAGCATCAGGTGCTGGGGCTGAGCTGAATGCAGGGGTATTCCCCTTTAGCCCACAGAGCCTAAGAACAGAGTAGGGCCTGAGAGGGTGGAGGAAGAAGAAGGCAGCTAGGCCAACTTTTTTTCTCCCATACCCACCGTGCGGAACATGAATGGAAGGGCCCTTCCCTGAGGTATGTAAAGGGTCCGTGACACCAGCTGGGTGTGGCTTGCTTTTCCCTTTCAGAGAGACACTGCCCATTGGTGAAGTGAGAATGTCCACATGCTAGCTTCCTGCCTGAGGGTGATGATACTTTGAGATTAGATTGATTTCAGGGAGATTCTGGTCTGAACTAGACTCTGTGTGGTGACAGCCCTCACCATACCTGCCCACCCACCCAGCCTGCAGGCCTCCCGAGCTGTCCTCCCTTTGCAGCACGACGCCCAGATGGACTACTACGGCACCCGCCTGGCAACCTGCTCATCAGACAGGTCCGTCAAAATCTTTGATGTGCGCAATGGAGGGCAGATCCTTATCGCCGACCTCAGGGGGTAAGTGCTGGCAAGCCCAGGGAAGGGCTGCAGGAATGGTGTGGGTTCTCAGGCCCTGCTTCAAGCATGGGAGCCCAGATTCAGAGCAACCCCAAAGTGCATTTAGCAGAGAGGACGCTGGGATCCCAGCCAGCCTGGCTGTCCTCAGCAGATGTCCCCAGGGATGATGCTGTTAAGGGCACAGGTGGATGCAGGTGTGAGTCTCAGCTCTGCCACTTTATATGTACCCATTAGAAGACCTTGGGCAAATGAGTCAGTTTCTGTCTCAGAGCCTTCATCTGCTCATCCTCAAAATTGGGCCAGTGCTACCTCCTGTCCAGCTAGTGCATGCAAGGCCCTGACGCAGGGCCCAGCACACAGTAAGTCTTTAGTGCAGGCAGCTACTGCTACTTTTAAAAGTGGTAAACAGGACCATTTCATGCAAGTTTAGCCAGTATGACCTAAAGCGTCACAAAAGCATCGCCGTAAGAATAAGGTAAGAATGCTGTCATTTTATAAATCCCATTGTTCTGCCTGTTTGCCCGTGGCAGGTGTTCAGTGATTATTTACAAATGTTTGGCCTGCCCTGCTCCCTACTGAGATCTTGAGGAAATTCTGGCTCATTTTTATGGCCACATCTCTACTGCTTTCCCTCAGCTCACTGCCTTTCACGTATTTGTGGGTTTTTCTGGGTGCTATGGATCTCCAAGGGTTCTGTGAGTAGAACTCAGAGGTTGATGAATTGGGACAGGGGAAAAAAAAATGCATTTTCAGTGACTGATATTTAGCATTTCTTTCAATTATGGATGTAGGCCAGAAACTTCAGTAGTATTTGTAGTGCCTGTCACTTTGTCACCAGTAGAAGTCACAGATATTGTTATCACACATCACAGTTACTTAGCTACCTCAGAATATCACTTACGCTCATCACGACTTTGAAATTACAGTGGTTATTAGACCTGCCACTAGAGTTTGTTGCTTAAAGTGTTAACAAAGATGTACATGCATCACTATCTCATAAATTGCTTTATAATATTTTGATAACAGGCTGGGCGAGGTGGCTCACTCCTGTAATCCTAACACTTTGGGAGGCCGAGGTGGGAGGATGGCCTGAGCCCAGGAGTTTGAGGCTGCAGTGAGCCATGATGGTGCCACTGCACTGCAGCCTGGGTGACAGGGTGAAACCCTTCTCAAAAAAAAAAAAAGTTGATTAGTGTATAATTTATAATTGAATTTTCTTTATAAGCCTAGTTCTGTGTGTTTTGTGCATTATTCTGATGAGGGTCCATAACCTTCCACAGAATGCACAGGCAAGATGAAGAGCCATGACAGGTAGGTGTTCAGCACATGTTTAACTGAATTAAAAAGCAGTTTTTAAACTAAGTCAGTGTCCATTTGGGGAAGTGGGCCTAGAAGTTCCCATCTGTCTGAGTGTCAAATGATCAAGTGACTGAGGAGCCAAATCGGGCTTCTCTATGCAGCAGCCCCTGGGCAGGCAGAGAGCTGCCACAGTGCAGCTTGTTGGCCAAGGCAGTTATGTTTGCTGTGGCTCTGTCCTTTCTGCTGTTTTTCTTACATTCAAAGGATGTGAAATATTGGAGGGAGAAAAAAAATTCCCACCCCGTTCTTTTTTGCCTTAGTAAAAATTGTGCTAGTTGTTGGAAGTTTGAGTCTACGCACAGTTTCATTAGCAGCACCTTTGTAGGGACTGGGAATGTCCTGTTGTCCCAGCCAGAGGGAGGAGGAGACTTGAGTGTGTGCAGCCCACAGTGAAGGAATAAACCAGGAGCAGCACTAATAGCTAATGGGTGTTGAGTGGCTTTTTTCTTTCCTTCTACCAAGCATTGTTCCAAACTTGATGAAAGAATTCTTACTGATTTCTCCATTTTCAGGTAAAGAGACAAAAATATCCTTGCCTAAAGTCAAGAGCTAGTGAATGGGGGAATGGGCCTGGTCTCCTAACCACTAACTCTACCATGCTACTCTACCTCTTGAGTGCTAAGGTGCAAACTCTTCCCTGGGCAGAGAAATGGTCCCCATACAAAGCCTGGCACAGAGCATTTGCTCAGATAGTACGTGTTATCAGGTAAATGGATAAAGATCAGAAGAGAAGGGAAAGACATGCCTTTTGAACAAATTAAAAGAGTAGTGGAAAATACCAAAATGAAACCGATAATGCCTCCTCAGGAAGCTGACCGTCAGGAAGGATGAATAGCATGTGAGTCTACAAATATTTCCTGAGCACTTGTGGCTGGAAACCCTGGACCAATTAATGACTATGCTGTAGACAGTACATATAGACAGTGCTGGCTGCAGTCTGGACAAGTGAGGTTCCTGCCTGGCTGGGACAGGAAGGCTGACCCAGAGGCTCAACTCTCTCTCAAAGGCTCTGTGACCTTAGGTTGCTTAACCTCTTAGGACCTCAGGCTCCTCACTGTCCACTGAGCACTCCTGTTGAAATGGCATTGTGTAGCTCTCCCTTTGAAGTTCTGAAGCAGTTCTGCCCTGATACATTGTCTCAGGGAGTCATTTAGTTCTGTCCAAAGCAGTGCCTGCAGAGCCCTGTGGGTTCCTCTGGCGTCTCTCACTTTGCAGCCATGAGGGTCCTGTGTGGCAGGTGGCCTGGGCTCACCCCATGTACGGCAACATCCTGGCGTCCTGCTCCTATGACCGGAAGGTCATCATCTGGAGAGAGGAAAATGGCACCTGGGAGAAGAGCCACGAGCACGCAGGACACGACTCCTCAGGTACACTGAGCATGGCAGCAGAGCGGGTGAGGGCACCACTGGGTAAAAAAGGAAGACTCTGTCCCGGCTGGAGCCCTGGCTCCCTGCCCCTCCTGGTACCTCTTGTCTGTCCTCTGTCCCTTGAGCTTTGGTTGGCTTTTCTGCTAGTCTGTCTGCAGCTGAGTAAGGTCCTAAGACCTAAAGCCAGTCCAAAACAAATAAGAAAAGACAAGTGAGTTTCTCTTCAGGATTATTCATTTTAAGCACTACCCTTCATTCTCAGATTGTTGTCCTACCCAGTTTTTCGTTAGACAGACTGTAGGTTATGAAATCATGGTATTAGTAGGTGATAGGGTTTTTTTCAGTGTCCTCAGTTGACCAAATTACGGCTTCCCCCAGTGACTCCTACAGTTGTTTGTTGTGGAAATTGAATAAAACAGTAAATCTGTGGAAGGCGGGACCTGGGGCCGCGGTCTCCCTGCTTTGCTCACTGCACTCTCCCTCTTCCTACAGTGAACTCGGTGTGCTGGGCCCCCCATGACTATGGCCTGATCCTGGCCTGTGGGAGCTCAGATGGGGCCATCTCCCTGCTGACGTACACCGGGGAAGGCCAATGGGAAGTAAAGAAGATCAACAATGCTCACACCGTGAGTCCAGCCCCTGCCTTTCCTGCAGTGAGAGTGCTTGCCTTGCCCTGTGTCTGCAGGCTCCCTAGAAGGTGGTAGGGGAGGGTCCCTGCTGTGCAGTGGGCCGGGGAGGGGTCAGCTGACCAGACATGAATGCTATAGCGCAGCTTTGGGCCTCTTTGCTCTGAAACCAGACCAGGCTGCACCGGCCTCTTTCAGCCCAGGCAGGACCTGGCACTGCTTCCTTGTTGTGTGCTCCCAAGCAGGGGAGGGCTGGGCACCAGGAAGGTGCAGCAGCAGCCTGCTCACTGCCACCTTAGCTATGGCTGCGTCCAGGTGACATGCCCTGCAGTAGTCATTGGGACCCTGTAGAATGGAGTGGTGTTATTAAAATTTTTAAAAAGTATGTGAGCTATGCATACATTTAAGAAATATTAATATAAACAAGGTCATTCTTTACCCAACTTTTGATGAATTAGTGAGTGACAGCGGTCGTGATGTTGGTGGTTCAATCAAGGAATAAATGTTTGCAAAGCGAACATCAGTGTCCTACCTCCTACCACCGCACAGTTCAAAAACCAACAGTAACCAGTGTGGGGGCTCATATGACTAATGCCACATCATTTGCTGTCATGCATCTGTATGATTATTGGATATTTTATGAGTTTTCTACAATAATTTGTATTTATTCTTTTTCTAATCTCATTCCAGTTCAGGGTCACAGGTGGCTGGAGCCTGTCCTGGCAGCTTAGGGCATGAGGCAAAAGCCAGCCCTGGACAGGATACCCTTCCACCAGCAGAGCACTCACACGCGCCCCCACACTCACACTGGGACAATGCACGCCCACCAGTGAAGCGAACATGTACATCTTTAGGGTGTGAAAGGAAACCAGAGGACCAGGAGAGAGCCCACGCAGACACAGGGAACGCACAGACTCCACACAGGCAGGGCCCCCGCTGGGAGTTGTTTTTTTTTTTTTTATCTTGTCAACATTATAATGAAATGAAATTGAGGATCAGTTGTACGTAGAATCAGACAATCTGTGGCCTTTTGTGGCTGGCTTCTCCTACTTAGCATAATGAGTTCAAGTTTCATCCATATCATAGCGTGTATCAGCACTCTATTCCTTTTTATGGCTGGATAATACTCCATTGTGAATGTAGACATTTTGTATATCCATTCATCAGATGATTGATGTTCTTGGCCTTATGAACAATGCTGCTATGAACATTTGCAGATAAGTTTTTGCATGAACATAGGTTTTTAATTCTCTTGGGTCTATACCTGATTTGAAATTGCTGAGTCATATGGTAATTCTCTGTTTAACTTTTTGAGGAACTGCTAAACTGTTTTGCAAAGTAACTGTACCCTTTTACAGTCCCATGAGCAGTGTGTGAGGATTCTACTTTCTCCACATCCTCACTAACATATGTCTGTCATTTTGATTACAGCTGTCCTAGTGAATGTGAGGTGGTATCTTACTGTGATTTTTTGGGTTTGTTTTGTTTTTTTGAGACGGAGTCTTGCTCTGTCACCCAGGCTGGAGTGCAGTGGCATGATCTCAGCTCACTGCAATCCCCGCCTCCCAGGTTCAAGCAGTTCTCACACCTCAGCCTCTTGAGCAGCTGGAACTACAGGCACACGCCACAACACCCAGCTGATTTTTGTATTTTTAGTAGAGACAGGGTTTCACCATGTTGCCCAGGTTGGTCTCAAACTCCTGGCCTCAAGTGATCCGCCTGCCTAAGTCTCCCAAAGTGCTGGGATTACAGGTGTGAGCCACCGCACCCAGCCCTTACTGTGATTTTTATTTGCATTTCGCTAATCAAAAATGATGGTGAGCATCTTTTGGGGGCTTATTGGCCATTCGTGTATCTTTGGAGAAATGACTGGGAGGGGTTTGCACTCTAACACCGAGTGAATGCACGTGGCCCACAGTAAGAAAGGCTGAAGGGGCGGGAAGAAATCTGAGCTCTGTGATCCTTCAGAGCAAGCCTCCGGGACAGGCCCCCTCAGGAAGAGGCACTGCTGGAAATGAAATCACAGTTGAGCTGGACAGGGACACAGGAAAGGAAGGATGAGATGTAGACCAACATGGGGAAGAGAAACAAAGACAGGAACTCCTGAAAGCCATCTCCCACATTTTTTAACACTACACAGAAACGAGGGAGAGTTCTGAGCTTAGACTTTCCTGAGCCTTTCTTATCAGGAAAACTCATCTCACCTAAAAATAACAGAAAAGTCTTTGAAGTGAAATTGCTTACAAAGTTATTATATAAGAAACAAGAATATGCAAAATACCCTCCCTGTGGACAGTGAGAGTACGTTAGAAAGATACGCCCACAGAACAGAGCCAAGCTGCAACCCACTATTTCAAATCAAGCCAGGTGACATTCTAACAATACAAAGCATGACAGAATAGTGTAAATCAACATTGTAAAAATCAGAAATAAGGCGACAGAACTCGGGAAAGAATTAGAAAAAAATCATTTCAGAAGTGAAGACTAAGTTAGATGAAATGCAAGTGTCGATAAACACAGCAGATCCTGCTTAAAAAGGATAAACAGTTTGAAAAAGGAAACATTTCAAGAGCAAAAAAGTGAAGAGGTAAAAAGGTTTTGAGCAAAAGTAAAGACAGGCAGAAAGGTCAAACATATGAATACCAGGAGTCCCTGGAAAGGAAAACAGAACAAATACCAAGAAGTAATCCAGAAAACTTTCTTAAAATTAAAAAACGAAGATTTGAAACTTGAGATTGAGAGATCATACCCTACACTTAACAATATCAGCCAGGTGCAGTGGCTCAGCCTGTAATCCCAGCACTTTGGGAGGCTGAGGCAGGCGGATCGCCTGAGGTCAGGAGTTCAAAACCAGCCTGACCAACATGGCAAAACCCCGTCTCTACTAAAAATACAAAAATTAGCCGGACGTGGTGGTGTACACCTGTAATCCCAGCTACTTGGAAGGCTGAGGCAAGAGAATTGCTTGAACCTGGGAGGCAGAGGTTGCAGTGAGCCGAGATCACGCCATTACACTCCAACCTGGGCGATAGAGCAAGACTCTGTCTCAAAAAAACAAAACAAAAAAACAAGGCCAGGCGAGCTGGTTCAGCCTGTAATCCTAGCACTTTGGGAGATCGAGGTGGGAAGATTGTTTGAGGCCAGGAGTTCGAGAACAACCTGGCCAACATAGACCCTGTCTCTAAAAAAAAAAAAAAATCAACCCAGCATCACCAACAAAAAGATATAATTCTAGTAAAATTATTAGACTTTAAATTTTGGGGGGGGTTCTAGAGAAAAGGAACCTTGTGACTTAAAGAGGAAAGGCAATTAGGTTATTGTCAGACTTTTCAATAGTAAGGATTGGTGCCAAAGAAAAAAGAATAACATGTTTAAAATACTCAAGGAAAGACAGTATGGGCCAGGGATTTATAATCAGGAAAATTTACTTTCAGGTTCACACAAAGGCTTATACACAAAAGTTTATAGCAGCTTTACTAGCCAAAAACTGCAAATAGTCCACATGTCCATCAACAGGTAAATGATAAGTTGTGATATATCCATACTTTGGAAATACTGCCAGCATTAAAAAGAAATGACTTAACACAATAAGATGATGAATAAATTTCAAAATAATTACGCTGAGTGAAAAAAAGAAAAAAAAGGACACACTGTGATTCCACTGCTGTAATATCTAGGAAGTGCAGCTGAGCAGGCCCATGGTCACCAAGATTGGGGGCTGCAGGATGGGGAGATGGATTACCAGGGGATCGAGGAAACTTTCTGGAATGATGGGCATGTTCCTTATCTTGACTGAGGTGATGTGATGATCCTACAGGGTATATTTTTGTCAAAATTCACCAAATCATGCTCTTGATACGCAGTTTATGTCAATTATACCATATCAAAGCTGTTTTTAAAATTAGCTTTCTAGTGTAAAGAATATGAACTATTATCAATATGCAAGAATTCAGGGACTACTCTGGAGGCGGAGCTTGCAGTGAGCCAAGATCGCGCCACTGCACTCCAGCCTGGGCCACAGAGCGAGACTCCGTCTCAAAAAAAAAAAAAAAATTCAGGGACTACTGTTTCTAGGAGCCCTTCCTGAGGAATCTACTCAGAGGATACATATCACACAACAAAAATGACTACAAAGACTTCAGCATAAATACATAGAACTAAGACTAAAGGAGGGTTAAAAGGCTGGGCCCACGGCGGACACGGTGGCTCACACCTGTAATCCCAGCACTTAGGGAGGCTGAGGCAGGTGGATCACCTGAGGTCAGGAGTTCGAGACCAGCCTGGCCAACGTGGCGGAATCCCGTGATGTGGTTTGGCTGTGTCCCCACCCAGATCTCATCTTGAATGCCCACGTGTTACAGGGGGTACCTGGTGGGAGGTGGTTGAGTCATAGGAGGAGGTCTTTCCCATGCTGTTCTGTTCTCTTGATAGTGAATAAGTCTCACAAGATCGGGTTCTATGAGGAGGAGTTCGCCTGCACAGGCGCTCTCCCTTTTTGCTGCCATCCATGTGAGATGTGACTTGCTCCTCCTTGCCTTCTGCCATGATGGTAAGACCTCCCCAGCTATGTGGAACTGTGAGTCCATTAAACCTCTCTTTTTTTTGTAAACTACCCAGTGTCAGGTATGTCTTTATCAGCGGTGTGAAAATGGACTAATACACCCCGTCTCTACTAAAAATACAAAAATTAGCCAGGCGTAGTGGCACACACCTGCAATCCCAGCTACGCAGGAGGCTGAGGTAGAAGAATCACTTGAACCTGGGAGGTGGAGGTTGCAGTGAGCCAAGATCGCGCCTCTGCACTCCATCCTGGGTGACAGAGCCAGGCTCCATCTCAAAAAAAAAGAAAAAAAAAGGCAGTGGCTCACACCTATAATCCCATTAATTTGGGAGTCCGAGGTGGGAGGATCGCTTGCACCTAGGAAGTTTGAGGCTGCAGTGAACCATGATCATACCAACCTGCCCTTCAGCCTGGGTGACAGTGAGACCCTGTCTCAATAAAAAAAAAAAAAAAAAAAAAAGTTTTTGTTAATAATAAATAAAGAGGAGAATCAGTCATCTTTGGAAAGTGACAGAACCAGTTCAGAAAGAATCAAGCGTTTATCCAGGCTTTCCTTTCTGACCTTGTATTAGTCTGTTTTCACGCTGCTGGCAAAGACATACCTGAGACCGGGCAATTTCCAAAGGAAAGAGGATGGAGAACTCAGTTCCACGTGGCTGGGAAAGCCTCACAATCATGGCAGAAGGCAAGGAGGAGCAAGTCACGTCTTACATGGATGGCAGCAGGCAAAAGAGAGAGCTTGTGCAGAAAAACTCCCATTTTTAAAATCGTCAGATCTAATGAGACTTATTCACTATCATGAGAACAGCATGGGAAAGACTTGCCCCCCTGATTCAGTTACCTCCTACTGGGTCCCTCCCACAACACGTGGGAATTCAAGATGAGATTTGAGTAGGGACACAGCCAAACCGTATCAGACCTCTACCCCTGGGTAATCGAATAGTTAATGAGAAGTACCCCTATCTGGAGCATTCCATGGAATAAATGACAAAGAAAGGATAGAATTAGAGTATCACCATTTTGCAAGCCCCAGTGAATTAAGAGAAGCCTGAGTTATTGACAGCTGTTAATATAAGAGACAAGCCTAACGTGCCTCCTGATGAGAGAACACACCAGCTCTAGTCTTGGCCAAAGGGATCACACCTGAGTCTGTCCAGTCTTGGCTCCAGCTGACAGTTTTCAGGAATTCAGAGGAACATATTGAACTGCGTATAAAGCAACAAAACCCAGACCGAGAGACTAGACTCTCTTCAGCAGAAAAATTGTAAGGAAAAAAATCAGAGGAGGAATCTGCAAAGTAGGAGATGTAAAAAAAAAAATCCAAAAAAATGTTTAATGGATAAGACTGTAGTGGCAAGGGATGCACATTTGGGTGATAAAACGGGGGGAAATTGGGTTAGAAGTCAGGCCAGTGGTTACTTATAGAGGGAGCTGTGATTAGGAAGGGCATAATGACAGGGCTTTTCAGGCAGGTGGCAGAATTTTTGTTTCTTGATCTATTTATAATAAAAGATTTTTCAAAAAAAAAAAAAACTCCAATGTACCATTCTTTCATGTGTTTAAAAAATGTCCTGTTTCTTAAATTTGTGGGAGTTCTTAATTTCTACTTTTAGTGCACACTGCAGAAAAATGCACACACAGTTGGGATCCTTGAGGGAGAATTCTGAGCAGTGGACCACATGATGAGTGCTTCATGTCAGCCTTCACACAGTCCAGTCCTGAGAAGCGGAGGAGAGAGGGACAGCAGGCTTGGGTCTGCGAAAGCAGTGTTCTCTTGCAAGGCAGAGTCACCATGTGTTCCATCTTTACAGATTGGCTGCAATGCTGTCAGCTGGGCCCCTGCTGTTGTACCTGGAAGCCTCATAGACCAGCCTTCGGGGCAGAAACCCAATTACATCAAGAGGTTTGCATCGGGTGGCTGTGACAACCTTATCAAGCTGTGGAAGTAAGTAGGGATATGTGGCCTTCTCTTTGAGGGGACATTTCTACCCTTTACCCTACTCACCATGACTCAGCCACACTCACAAGAAACAAAGTCACCTTTCTCCCTCCTGTCAGTAAAATACTGTTTTCAATCTGTCGAGGATATCCTTGAAAAACAACACAACACCTCTTCACCTAATTCCCAACTGTTGGAGCTGACTCTTTGGCTGTGGAAGCAGAGCATTTCCTGGAGGGTTTTTTTTACAGCTGGGGTGAAGGGAGTAAAATGCCACAAACTCCATGAATGAAAGAAGAAAGATGGAATCGCTTCTCCACCCCAGGCAGAGCCTGTCGTAGGGGAGGAGTTGAGGTGTGGGAAAGGCCCCCAGGCAGCTCCCTGCTGATTCTCTTTCTGTCCCCCCTGTTAGGGAGGAGGAGGACGGCCAGTGGAAGGAGGAGCAGAAGCTAGAAGCGCACAGTGACTGGGTTCGAGATGTGGCCTGGGCCCCCTCCATCGGCCTGCCCACCAGCACCATCGCCAGCTGCTCCCAGGTCAGCCCAGGGCCGTGAGAGCATCTCTTGTCATTTGGTCTCAAGTCAGGCCCATCAGCTGTTAGTCTCCTTAGCGGAAAGTCCTCTGTGAAGGTAAAGGGAGAGCAACAGGCACCTTTGGCCCAGAGCACAGGGAGTCAGGTCATCGTGTGGGGAACTCTTGGTTAGAAGCCACAAGTGTTCTGCCTCCGCTGAGATGAGACAGCTACAACAGAACCAGCACCAAGAAGGAGGTGGATTCGGGATGCATTTTCCCTCCTGACCCTTGTGAGACTGGGGAGCCAGGGTGCCCAGGTGCAGTCCGAGTGTTCCCAAGCAACAATGGGGCGGGATGGGAAGGGATGGGAATTCTAGGCTCAGCTACCGAGCCACCTTTCCCAGACAGCAAGGACTGCCAAGGGCGAGCCTTCAGTTATATGCCACCACCCTAGAGGGAGCCAGCCAGGCCTTTCACATCCTAGGAACCTGTTTGGTTCTAAATTTGAGATTTTTGTGCTTTTTTTACTTGTGCCTTCTCATTCTCAGAGCTTGGTTTTTGGAGAGCTCTGCCCATTCATTCAGTTGAGAAGGTATAGACAGACAGTGGAAGTCACTTGGCAGGCATCAGGAAAACCCCAGAGAAAATCTGAGTTAGCAACGCAGAGTCCACCTCCGAAACCCGGATGAGAAAAGGAATCCGGGACACTCTTGACCAGTGTGAAGAGACAGAAGCAAAGCTGTGGATGCCCCAGAGGTCCTTGGCTCCCCTTTGAATCCCCCACCCTGTGCCTGCAGAGAGGTGCCGCGTGGCTCTAGATTGGGAGGACATCACAAACGCAGAGTTTCGTCCCCAACTCCTGACTCTATCCTGTTTCTTCCTAGGACGGTCGTGTGTTCATTTGGACCTGTGATGATGCCTCAGGCAACACGTGGTCCCCTAAATTGTTGCACAAGTTCAATGATGTGGTGTGGCATGTGAGCTGGTCCATCACAGCCAACATCCTGGCTGTCTCCGGTGGAGACAATAAGGTACATACCCATTCCCCACAGCTTGGTGGACATGGCCTGTTGGTCTTCACCCCGCCCACTAGAGAGCGCACTTGACATTCCCACCTGACTGCAGGCTGGGAAGGAGCCTTAGCCAGGGCTGTGTGCTGAGTGTGCCTCTTAGTTACATCATTAATGTCACAGCCCCTGAGGTAGTATTAATATGTCCCCCTTTCACAGATGAGGAAAGAAGCTGACAGAGGCAATTTGACTTGCACGGGGGTCCCAAAACTGAGGTAGCAGAGCAGTCAGGCTCATCACCCTGCTAACCATTTGGTCACCTCATGGTGATGTTCAATTAGCTGTGCCAAAAAAGTAAGTGTATGAGAACCCATAAACAAAAGCGAGGAGATTGGGGATATTTTTTTGTCCCTAACACCTAAAAGGCTTTTTAAAAATCTGTAGGGTTTATGAATACTTGTGATGCTGGTAAGAGTCAGGAACACAGTGGGTGCATTGAAAGAGTTTGTGTTTTGCAGCTAAAAAGAGTTCTGGAGACCAGTTGCACAGGGATGCAAATGTACATCACACAACTGGACTGTGCAGTTAAAAATGGCCAAGATCATTTTATGTTACATGTATTTTACAATTAGAAGGAAAAACTACCCCCAGAAAGGAAGCAGTAACAAGCCACGGCCATCTGCCTCGCTGAATTCCCCTGTAAGACAGAGGATCTCTAACTCCATAGGGTCAGTTCCACATGGAGTGGCTGTGCTGCGTTTTCAGGCACCTCTGCTCTGGTCTGAAGTGCGAGTTGGTCTGGATCCTGCCAGCCCTTGCTGCTTCTCTCCCTTGCCTGTGTTGGTCTTTTACTGTTTCCCAGTGGCCACTCTGGCTCCATGTCTTACCTTTCATTTGTGTGGCTCACAGCACAACCAACACAGGCAAGGCAGAGAAGCAGCTGATCTCCAGAACTCTTTTCAACTGCAAAATTGAAACTCCGTACCCATTAAATAACTCCCTTCCCCACTGCCCGCCCCCGCAGCCACCCTTCTCCTTTCTGTCTGTGTGAATGTGACTGCTCTAGGGAACTACCTAAGTGGGATCATACAGTATTTGTCCTTTTGTGACTGGGTTATGTCACTTAGCAGTATGCCTTTAAGGTTCCTCCATGCTGTATGTAGCATGTGTCAGAATTCCTTCCTTTGTAAAGCTAAGTAGTGTTGCATTGTTTGGACAGCCCACACCCCATTTCTACACTCATTCCTCCACCAGCGGGCGCTGGGCTGCTGCCACCTCATGGCTATTGCGAATAGTGTGGCTGTGAACATGGGCGTGCAGATCTGAGAGCCTCTGCAGGCAGCTTTTCTGACCGAGGGTCCCTTTCATCTACAGTGGTCCCAGAAAGATCTAGTAGGCCCCCTCTCAAAGCCATATTTCTAGTGAGTGCCAGAGTCAGGACTACAACCCAGGTTTGATGGCACTCAGGACAGACCAAGGGACCAGATTGCCTCAAGCAGGCCCACAGTGATTTTTACAAGGCTGTAAGCAAGTGCCTGGCTATACATGCAATGTTTTGGGGTCCCCGTCACTATGCATTTAGGCTTCTTGCTTTTTCCTTCTTTATAAGCCTGTTTCCTTTTGCTGTCTTCCATAGCACCCTGAGCTAAAGGACTTAAATGTTTTCAGTCCCAGAGCTTTCTGCAGTGTGTTGGGTGAATAAAGTTTGTCCCTGAAGCAAGAGTTCTTAAAATCAAAATCATTTTCATTTTTAATCAGACTAATATATGTACATAGCTTTAGATGGTTTTTGTTTTGAGATCGAGTCTCACTCTGTCATCCAGGCTGGAGTGCAGTGGCAGTCTTGGCTCACTGCAACCTCCGTCTCCTGGGTTCAGGCGATTCTCCTGCCTCAGCCTCCCCACTGGGAGATTACAGGTGCCTGCCGCCACGGCTGGCTAGTTTTTTTGTGTGTATTTTTAGTAGAGACGGGCTTTCACCATGTTGGCCAGGCTGGTCTCGAACTCCTGGCTTCAGGTGATTCACCCATCTCAGCCTCCCAAACTGCTGGGAGCCACCACGCCCGGCCTAGATTGATTTTTTTTTTTAAGCAGCCTCCTAATTTTCACTCTCCAGGGGCAAACCTTTTCAGCTCTTAGCTATTTCTTACACAGTTTACTTCAGTGTAGAAACAGCATACTGATCTGTTACCTTCCTCTACCACAGTAGTTTTCAAACTGCAGTGTTGTTAAACCTGTTAAAACAGATTGCCAGCCCCCCTCCCCCCCGCGGAGCTTCTTCATCAGTTGTTCCAGGCCCCAAGAATCTGCAGTTGTAGCAAGTTCCCAGGTGACCGATGCTCTGGTCTGGGGACCACACTTCGCAAACCCTGCTCCCTGCCACCCCATATCCTCTCACTCACTGTAGCTCTGTCACAAGTTTGGCGAAAACAATATCCTGTGTTGACATCATCATCCACAGCTGCTGTTATTGTTACTCCTTTTTTTCTGTGAGTTTTTATTCCTGGACTCTCATTTTGGTGGGATTTCAGTGGAGGAGGAACATGCTCTGTTCATACACAAGCCTCTGGGCAGTGGTTCTTGATGGGGATGAGGCTCATATTTAGGGGACAGCGGAGGGAAGGCCTCAGACCCATGGTAATCTGTGCCCTGACTTGACTTGCAGGTGACCCTGTGGAAGGAGTCGGTTGACGGGCAGTGGGTGTGCATCAGTGATGTCAACAAGGGCCAGGGCTCCGTGTCAGCGTCAGTCACAGAGGGCCAGCAGAACGAGCAGTGACAAGACAGGTGGGGCCTGGCTCCCCACCCGCCAGCTCCAGGACTGCCCCTTCCTGGGCCAACTGACCAAACAACTGGGAAGAGCCCCCAACTCCAACAGGATTGTTTTCCCAGGAGGAGTTACAGATGCAGCCACAGATTGATCATCTGCCTTAATGATCGGAGATGCTTTGTCATCTGCTGTCCAGCTAAAAGCGCTCGTGTTATGAGGAAGAAACTACAAATGAAGTTCAAATCTATTTTAAACTATTTTGGGCCATTTTTATGTACCTTTGGGTTCAGGCATTATTTGGAGGGTTTTGTTTCCAAAATAACTAAATAAAGTCACATTGCTTATAATGCCTGCTGCGTTTTCCTAACCACCCCCCCACCCCCACCCGCTCAGTTTGACTCTTGTCGGTCCACGCACTAGAACAACGTTCACAAAGGCCATGGCTGTGATGGCCTGGCGGAACCCCACCCACAAAGGTGGCTTGTCACTGCATGAGCATCTCTTTGATTCAGTTTATACTGAAAGCACCATACAGAGCACTGGACTCAGCCTTTGGTGACAAGGACTGTAGCCCTGGCTCTGCTGCTTAACCTCTCGGTACACATCCTCTTCTGCAGAATGGGACTAATACAGTCTGCCCTACAGGATGGCTGCAGGACTCAAATGAGCTAGCGCATCTGGTGACCCACAAAATGCCATGCAGATGCAAGGTGATATTAACCAGACACCAATAGCTATGAGGCTGGCCCAGAAAGTGGGCACAATTCATTCAGTTTATTGACCCTGTCAGGGAAAGAAGAGCCCTGTGATGGGAGACCTAACTGACCCTGAACCAGGTTTTCAGCAGAGGCCCTGTGACCCTGAAATTGCCATAGCCATCAATGAACCTGCAGTGAGCCAGACACTACCCTGGATCTTTCACACATTCACCGATTTAAGCAACACAAGACCCTTGTGTGGGTGTCCCCAGTTCACTAATGAGGAAGCGCTCAGAAGGTAGAAGCCCTGCCCAGGACTGTGCAAACGTAAAGCCAGCACCTGGGTCTGGCCTGTCTCAAGAGTTACTCCCCACTGTAGCATCAGGGTGGGAGCTGGGGGGGCTCTCAGCTGTAATCCAAGGGTGCTTCTCACACCAAACCTTTGTATGAATCGGCCCAGATTAAAGGTCAGCCCACTCACCTCAGGACCCCTAGTCTACCTACTTCTTGTCCTTCCCTTTCTCAGCAGCAAAACCCCCTTTTAAAAAAATAAAATAAATCTTTGATCATACTATGTAACATGCAAAAAAGTGAAACCACTTTGGTTCAAGGTGAGGATAGAGAGGCCATGGCCTGGCCCAGTGAGCCTCCCAAGTCACTCCACAAAACCCCAGCCTTCTGATACCAAATGAAAACAGCTGCTTCCTTCCTTCCATTACTCAGAAAAGCAAAGCCCAGGAAGGCACCTTCACGTGCACTACTGAGCGCAGAGTTCTACACTGAATCCTTGAGCCATATCCACATCTGCCTCTCTGATATGCTCTGTGCTCCTCAAGCCTGGGCCTGGGCTTCCTATGGTGCCGGCTGCTGTCACCAAGTAACTACCGAGAAGGAACTAGTCCCGTGTCACTCTGGGTTGCTGGTAGGTTAACAGGTCCCTGGCTGTGTGCTCTCTTTGTAACTCGCACCACCAAGGATCGGTTAAGATAATTGGGGGTTAAATGAAGTTTGCACCATAATAGTTGTTTATGCTTACAGTGGCAACACATTAACCATTCCTGGGGTAAGAGGAGACCCCAAAATTAGTTACCACAAAATAACCTAGTCAAATAGAAATACTATCTGTAAAACTTGCAGGGCAGTTGCCAAGCCCAAATGAGATAAAAGAAAGGGAAACTTAAAAGGCATAGAGTTCTGGTTAGGGCCAAATGGCGCTAGCAGCCACATGTTTTTTAATCCTTTTGCAGAAACAAAGCAACTGTGACAGCAAAAGAAACCCACAGACCCTAGAACACGGAGTAGGCCAAAGCCTTCATAGACACAATACCTCTGAGACATCAGCAGGGCGAAGAAAGGGGAGTTTTTATGGTGCTATAAGCCAGAGACCCCAAAAATTGCCATCAAATCCTCATCCATTCTGAGTAGAAAACTCAGCAAGCCAATGTGAAAACAATTCCCAAAACTAGAAGATTCACAGGCTTCCATTTACAAGTGAGCCCAGAAACACTAAGGGGAGACCTTCCACTTCTGCATGTAAAGGATTAACGGTTATAAGAATTTCCCAGCCAGGCATGGCGGCTCACAACTGTAATCCCAGCACTTTGAAAGGCCAAGATGGGCGGGTTGTTTAAGCCCAGGAATTCAAGACCAGCCTGGCCAACACTGCGAAACCCCATCTCTACTAAAAATACAAAAATTAAGTGCAGTGGTGGGCCTGCAGTCCCAGCTACTCGGGAGGCTGAGGCACAAGAATCGTTTGAGCCCAGGAGGCGGAGGTTGCGGTGAGCCGAGATTGCACCACTGCACTCCAGCCTGGGCAACAGAGCGAGACTCTGTCTCAAAAAAAAAAAAAATTTCCTTGGCTGGGTGCAGTGGCCAGCACTTTGGAAGGTTGAAAGAGGAGGATCTCTCTTGAGCCCAGGAGTTTGAGATCAGCCTGGGCAACACAGCAAGGGCCTGTCTCTTTAATAATAAATAAGAATTTCCCTCACGCTATAAACAACTACGAAATCAAGAAAAATATATGAAACAACTACTGCTTTCAGACATAGGACAACAGGCAGTGTTTGGGAAAAGGGAAACAGGTAAGCACAACAAATGCCCCAGATTACTACCCAGAAGCAGTTTCTGGGCCAAAAGGTAAAGAGACTCCAGAGTCTAGTAGTCTCTGGGACTTGAAGAGACAGAAGTCAGAGTTCAGGAAGACCAAGGCAGGCCGGGCGCGGTGGCTCACGCTTGGAATCCCAGCACTTTGGGAGGCCGAGGCGGGCGGATCACCTGAGGTCAAGAGTTCAAGACCAGCCTGGCCAACATGGTGAAACCCTGTCTCTACTAAAAATACAAAACCTGGCCGGGCGTGGTGGTGCACCCCTGTAATCCCAGTTACTCAGGAGGCTGAGGCAGGAGAACTGCTTGAATCAGGGAGGCGGAGGTTGTCGAGAGCAGAGGTTATGCCACTGCACTCTGGCCTGGGCGAAAGAGCGAGGTTCCGAGTCAAAACAAACAAATAAAAAAGACCAAGGCAGAACTGAAGGCAGGAGGACGGGAGGAGGAAGCTGCACAGAGCCAGCTCCGGAGAGCTGAAGGGTCTCCTGGAGTCTTTGGCCAAGTACTAACCTTCACATATGAAGGGTGAAACCAATAGACCAAGCAGCTGGAGCTCACATAGGGATGGGAATAGCCCATGTTCCCAGCAACCAGAAAAAAAGACACATTCCACACAGAACAACAAATATAAGAGTGGCAGCAGGCCAGGCACGGTGGCTCACGCCTATAATCCCAACACTTTGGAAGGCTGAGGCGGGTGGATCACGAGGTCAGGAGTCCGAGACCAGCCTGACCAAGATGGTGAAACTCCATCCCTACTAAAATTAGCCAGGAGCGGTGGTGGGCGCCTGTAATCCCAGCTACTCAGGAGGCTGAGGCAGGAGAATTGCTTGAACCTGGGAGGTAGAGGTTGCAGTGGGCCGAAATTGTGCCACTGCACCCCAGCCTGGGTGACAGAGCAAGACTCTGTCTCAAAAAAAAACAAAGGAGCAGCAGCCAACTTCTCATCAGAAAGTAGGCAAACCATAAGAAAATTAACATCTTTAAAGTACTGAAACAATTAAAAAAAAAAAAAAACCATCAGTCTCAAATTCTATACCTAGTGAAAATACGTATTTTTTTAAAACAGACTCTTTCAAATAAAAGCTGAAAGAATTAATCACCAGCAGAGCTGCCAATACAAGAAATGTCAAAGAAGTTTCCTTCAGGCAGAAGGAAAAACGGGCTGGGTGCAGTGGCTCACACCTGTAATCCCAGCACTTTGGGATGCTGAGGCAACAGGATTGCTTGAGCCCAGGAGTATGAGACGAGCCTGACCAACATGGTGAGACCCTGTTTCTACAAAAAAATACAAAAATTAGGGTTTACAAATATGACTTCAGGCCCAACACGGTGGCTCACGCCTGTGATCCCAGCACTTTGGGAGACCTAGGCAGGTGGATCACTTGAGGTCAGGAGTTCAAGACCAGCCTGGAGAACATGGCAAAACCCCATCTCTACTAAAAATACAAAAATTAGCTGGGTGTGGTCACGCATGCCTGTAGTCCCAGCTACTCGGGAGGCTGAGGCAGGAGAATTGCTTGAACCCAGGAAGTAGAGGTTGCAGTGAGCCAAGATCACTGCACTCCAACCTGGACAACAGAGCAAAACTCCATCTCAAAAAACAAACAAACAAACAAATATGACTTCAACATATTGCAAATACCTTCAACAACTCCAATATCCCTTTACAGATATCCCCTTACAGGCTGAGGTGGGAGGATCAGTTGAGCCCAGAAGGCGAAGGCTGCAGTGAGTTGAGATCACACCACTGCATTCCACCCCAGGTGACACAGTGAGACCCTGTCTCAAATAAAAAAGAAAAGAAAAATGGATCTGCACTAAGGAATAAAGAGCAACACGATAGTAAATACCCGAGTTCATAAGACTTTTTCTTAATTTCTTTAGTCTCTCTAAAAACACTGGCTATTTCACATGCATTGTGGGGCTCATAGCTTATGTAAAAATACAACGTGTGACAACAATATCACAAAGAATAGAAGTGGGGAAATGAAAGCATTCTGTGCTACAGTTCTTACACTATCTGTGAAAGGATATCGTAGTTGTTGAAGATATTCTGCAATATACTGAAGTCATATTTGTAAATCCTAGAGCAACCACTCAAAAAATACAACAGCACCGTATAGTAATAAGCTGACGGTGAAGACAAAATGATACCATTCAAAACCCTCTAAAAGTGGTTATGATAAGGGAAAGAAAAGGAAGAACAGATGGGACAATGGAAAAACCGGTGACTTACAAATAGTCTGGAGATTAACAGTAATGTGCAAACATTGGTGTTTTAATTTTGATAAATGTACTATGGTTATATAAGATATTCACATTAGTGGAAACTGAATTGGGGTATTCAGAGAGAAAGATTTCACCTTCCATATGTTTAAATTTTCTGCTGGAAGCAAGCATTTATAATCAAAATTTACCTGGGATACTTGGTAATTTATAATCAAAATTACCTGAGATACTTGAAACAGATTCTGGGGCCCCCACACCAGAGTTACTGGATCAGAATCCAAGGATGGAGTCTTATAAACATGCATAAAACTTATGAAGCTTTCCTCATGAATCCAACACAACCCAACACAGGTCTGTATCTGGAAATTGAGATTAGATGGCCCTCCAGGCCACGTCCCACCCCGAGGTCCTATGGTTCTTGGCAGTCCATAGACTAAAAGTCTGGATGACCAGCAACGCTGAGAGAACAGTTTCAGTACAGCGGTGGGGATGAGAGTCAAGTTCGAGTCTTGAGGGGCCAGGACACAGTAAAGAAGAGGACACAAGGAAAGGGAAAGGAAATGGAGATGGTAACATGAGGGGAGGGTGGGATCGGTGCACAACAGACGTTTTCAGGATTAGGAACCTCGGTGTATTTTAAGGCAGAAATCAGAAGCCATTGGAGGGGAACAGATTGAAGACACAAGAGAGGCAAAGTGTTAGAGCTTTGGCCCCAAGATGGCCGGAGGCTAGGGAAGCCCCAGTGAGAGAGGCAGAGCTTGGCGAAGAGGAGGGATGAGAGAACGTGGCTAAGGTTACGGAGGATTTAAGAGCGATGGCCACCTACCTAGAATGAGCCCCATGTGGCTGCTGAGCATTGGAAACATGGCTAGTCCAAATTGAAATGCACTGTAAGAACACACACTGGATTTCAAAGACTACACACCTGTAATCCCAGCACTTTGGGAGGCAAAGTCCGGCAGATCACTTAAGCCAGGAGTTCAAGACCAGCCTGGGCAACATGTCAAGACTCTGTCTCTACAAAAAATACAAAAATTAACCAGGTGTGGTGATGTGCACCTCTAGTCCCAGCTACTTGAGAGGCTGAGGTGGGAGGATCATCTGAGTCCAGGGAGGTGGAGGCTGCAGTGTGCCGTGATAGTGCTACTGCACTCCAGCCTGGGTGACAGAGCAAGACCCTGTCTCAAAAAAATATATATGTATATTCATTTAGACATATGCTGTTGCACACTTAGACTATAGTATGGTATCAGCATAAGTTTTATATTCACGGGGAAACCAACAAAATTCGTGTGACTCACCTCACTGTGGTCTGGAACCAAAGCTGTAATGCCTCCGCGGTATGCCTGTATACGTCTACTGGAAAATGTGCATCTAGAAATTATGGAAGCTACAACTAGGCCAAAAAGAAACCCCACCAAACGGCCCTATATCAAAGAATAAAATCTCTTTCTAGAACCCCAGAATTTGCCTCTTTCACACTGAAGTTTAGGCAAATCTATGAAAAAAGAGCTTGCTAAACCAACTAATTATCAGTACAAATAAAATTACAATGAAAAGTATATGAAGATAATTTGGTCTCAGATGCCCTTTACATATAGCAATCAATTCACAAATGAGGAGTCAATCATGTGCCTTCATGAAGGCAGGCCCTCGAGAGGCCTACGACAGAAAGGAAAGCCGCCGACAGGACAGAACCTGCTTCCTGAGCCCCCACCCAGTTCCAAAAAGGAGAACAGGGCGTCGTCCTCACCCTCAAGGAGTTGACAAACTGGGCTTGGTTATTATTCATACTTGGAAAGAATGAGGAAGGTCAGTCAGTCCCCTCCAGGTCACTCGGGCTTCCTCCAAGCTCCTCTCGTTGAGATTTGCTGTGTCCTCCGGCCAGCATCTCTCCTCCATTCCGTAACTAAGAGAACCGTGAGGTAGCTTCCGGGTGCCTCCTCCCGCCATGGTTCTTCTGTCCATCAGCTGTTCCTTCCTCGACTCTGTGGTATGTGGCTAGGGGAGTTTCCAACTCCCAGGGGACATTTCAGTTCCCCAAAGATAACACAGCTTTGCACAGTGGGTGTTTACTTGCTGGTGGTCTTATCTAGGATCAACACTGGCAGCTCTGCCTGGAGAGGCCTCCAGGGTCCAGGTAATCGGAAGCTTCATGTCTCAGGAGGTACCTGGTCACCATAGTTAGGGTTTTTCTGTTTGGAGATTTTTTTTTTTTTTTTTTTTTTTTTTTTTATGGAGTTGGTGGCTCTGAAAAAGCTGCAAGTCTTCTCTGAGGACTACGGGCCTCTCTCTACCCTCTCCACATTCAGCCTCTCTGGGCTCCAGGACCAAAAGATGTCTACACTCAGGTGGCAGACAGGCCTGTGAAGACCTCCTGGTGACATGCTCACATGTTGCTGGGACTAAAGGTGGGATTTTAGCCACCACAGTGGGCTGGTGGTGAGATGTTTACCAACAGGAGGTACTTTGTCCCTCATGTCCCACTTAAAGATTCAGTCCAACCCGGTCTGTGCTTCTGCTGTCCCAAGAGACTCTAGAAAGCTCCAATCCAGGCCGGGCGCAGTGGCTCACATCTGTAATCCCGGCACTTTGGGAGGCCGAGGCGGGTGGATCACAAGGTCAGGAGATCGAGACCATCCTGGCTAACATGGTGAAACCCTATCTCTACTAAAAATACAAAAAATGAGCCAGGCGTGGTGGCGGGCGCCTATAGTCTCAGCTACTTGGGAGGCTGAGGCAGGAGAATGGTGTGAACCCGGGAGGCGGAGCTCGCAGTGAGCCAAGATTGCACCACTGCACTCCAGCCTGGGCGACAGAGCGAGACTCCATCTCAAAAAAAAAAAAAAAAAGAAAAAAGAAAACTCCAATCCACCCCGAGGTTGATCTTTTAAGTAGGATAGGTGGTCATTTGGCAATCATTTGCTCTGCTGCCTAAATGTCCTCCTCACTGGACATCCTGCCCCAATTCCATCCTGTTCAGCGCAGACTGATTCTCCTGGAACACCACGTTCATTACGGAGCCAGATGGCGTATCAGAAAGAGCACTGCATCAGGAGCCAAGAGATCCACGGGAGAGTCCCAGCATTGCCCCTGATGGCTGTATAGCTTTGGGCAAAGTGCGGCCCTTCTGGCATTCAGTTTTTCTTCCAGCAAAATAAAGGATTCAGCCTCCCAGTGCCTTAAATTCGTCTTTCCAACTCTTTCATTCATACTATGGTCTCTCTCCTCAAGAATCCTCGGTGGCTGCCCTCCTGCAAAAAGAGCCCAAACTTACTGGGCTAGCAACTCCCAAGGCATCCATCACCTGGCCCCAAACCACCTTCTAATGTTTTTGTTATGACCCCATCGCCATCCTCCTCCAAGCCATCCAGCCTTCTCCTTGCTGCACTAACGTACCCTACCCACACCTTCACCTCCCCTCTGCTTGTCGCAAAGCCCTGCCTTCAAAGCCCTGCCCCAAGTTCCCCACAGGCCTCTTTCCTGGAGCCTTTGCTAACATCCCTGCGGCAAGCCCCAGCCTAAGGTGAGCTCCTCTCCTGAACTGCTAGAACTTCTCTGCAGACAACTCATTGGCCCTTAGGGGTTCCTGCCAGGGACCAGTTGGATGAAGCACCCGAGAAGGGAAGAAATTCCTGGGACCAAGGGAAATGAGGCAGTGGCCTCGGCCTGTGCTGGGAAGTCCTATGGGCCTGGTATGACACCACTGTCATCTGCAGGGTGCTTTACAGGTTAGAAGCCACCTTTCCCCCATCGCCTCATTTCACCCTCAAAGACTCTGGGTAAGGGGAATTATCTGTGGTCTGCCTAAGGCCAGTCAACGAGGGAGGAGCCAGCCCTGTGCTAAGCGCTAAGCGCAGATCTTCCACCTCCAGGTCCAATGCACTTCCCTCTCAGAAGAGGCATCCGCTAAAAGGGACCAAAGCTGCTGGGGGAAGGCAAGGCAAGGCAAACTGCCATGAGAAAACACGCCAGGCCAGGCAGTCAGTCACAGCACCTGGCAGAAAGGACGGAAGCGCAGCCACTGGCTGAGGTTATCCCCACACCCGCTGTCTGGAGAGGATGATCAGGAGCAGTCTGCTCAACCCGAAGGTAGGACTCTCCTCCTCGGAAGGTGTAGGATCACCAGCCTGGCTCCCCGCGGGCTCCCAGGGCTCACAGAGGCCAGAGCAGCAACAGCACATGGGAAACAACGGCGCGCCGGACTGGGGAGGTCTCAGAGCTCTCCTAGTGACGACAGCCTCATTTTACACAGGGAGAAAGGGCGAGTAAGCTAAGGTCACACAGCAACAAAGCTGCACCCAGACCCCAGAGCCACTCTCCTCCCTCCCTCCTCCACCAGGGCCATGCCCACTTGGGGCACTCTGCCACCCTGTGTTCCAGGGACAGCTGGAGCACATGCTTCACCCCTCGCCAACCCAGCAATCCCGCAGGGCATCTGACCTCACTGTTGACTTCCACCCAGAGGACATGAACATTTTTAGTTCCCAAGGAATGTACATTGTACATCAGCCCCACGGAAGCTAGGCCACCTCTGAGATGGGGTTGCTGGTTTAAAACAAACACCAGCCTTCCTATATAAGGACCCGACAGCCACCAGGCACCACCTCCGCCAGGAATTGCAGGTAGGCTCTCTCTCTACTCTCTGCGTGCATGTTTGCTGACAGGTTTATTGCCCGTGACTGCTGCCCATTCATTTAACTTCTCTGGGCCTCAGGAGTCCCCTCTAAACACAGGGGATGTGGGACAATCGGAGTCTGTCTGGCTGCTCAGAGACAAGGCTTCGTTTAGGAGCTGCCTCTAATCCCCCTCGCCACTAAGTCCCCTGGGGCCCTTGCTGGTTCAGCTTCCTCACTCCTCATGAAAAGACTTGCTACGCGCTCCTCAGAGCCTGGGACAAAAGGCACTGGGGAGGACCCCCAGCCCCCTATCGAGTCTTGCTGCCAGGCATTCTGCCCTGAACAGCCTTGGAGAAGAGAACACACATCCATTCTCTTCTACCGTGGGAGGTGGAGGGGCGTCCTGTCTACACAGCAGTCAGGACCCCAGATAGTAAAGCCCCCTCACGCCATTTGCTGGGCTCCTACCTGAGCTAGCTCAGAGGCACATGAGAAGGGGAGGCAGCTGCCTGGAGACCCTCTCTCCCCCAGGTCCATCTGTCTGCAACCCAGCTGAGGCCATGCCCTCCCCAGGGAACGTCTGCAGCCTCCTGCTCCTCGGCATGCTCTGGCTGGACTTGGCCATGGCAGGCTCCAGCTTCCTGAGCCCTGACCACCAGAGAGTCCAGGTGAGAGCTTCCCACAAAGCCCCACATGCTGACTAGGGTCTCTTGTTCCAGCCCTGCCACTTAGCAACCAGCTCTGTGACCTGGAGCAGCGGTGCAATCTCTGGGCTTCGGCCTTCTCCCAGAGCACAAAGGACTGGGTCTGACCTCACTCTTTCTGGAAGGACATGGGGGCTTGGGGTCCTAAAGAGACTATTTCCCCCTTCCAGCAGAGAAAAGAGTCCAAGAAGCCACCAGCCAAGCTGCAGCCTCGAGCTCTAGGAGGCTGGCTCCGCCCAGAAGATGGAGATCAGGCAGAAGGGGCAGAGGATGAACTGGAAATCCAGGTTGGTACCTCTGCAGTTTTGTATTTCTGTGGCGGCGAGGGTGGGGTCGGGAGAGGGAGGGCAGGGACAGGTGGCAGCGAACAGGGCCCCAACTACAAGCTCCCCAGAACTATAAAACCAGTATCACAGGAGCTGAGCTCTGCCCTGGGCTCTATGAGGTCTTTGCCCATTAAGAGAAAAACATCTGGGAGAAGTAACTTTGCTACAACAGAATAGGAATTGAGGGAGACTGGGCAGAGGAGAGAGGGTGCCAGAGCCTCCAGGTGACTCAAAGGGGACAGAAAATAGTGCCCAGAGGCAAAGACACCCAGAAATAAACGGCAGGCTCAGACTGAAGATGTTTCTCTGCAGAAAACCGTGTTTTACTCAGGGGCTTCTAGGGCCTGAACTGGGGGATGGAGTGCTTTGAAATAGCACCCTGGATGGGAGAGCCGGCGCCAGCCCAGGCTCCAGCACTCACTCACCTCACCTGGAGGCAAGGAGGGCAGGTCTGGACGATTTGCTCTGACAAATCGTGTGGGGGGCAAGGAGAAAGTTAAGACAACCCAGAGATGGAGAGGAGGAGGGAGTAAAGGATTTTACGGGGTTGTCTATATAACCTTCCTGTGGCTGAGGTTCAGGGAATGGTTTCTTCTAAGCATTTGGTTGGTGACACCATTTCGCGGCTAAGGCAGGATTCCCCCAAGGTAGCACTTAATAATGGCAGTTATTAAACACTGTGCCCGAGGATACCAGCTTCACCTCTAACCGCCCCACCTCCTCCCTACGACAACCTGTGAGGTAAGCAGGGCTGGCACTATTCCCACTTTAGAGCGGAGGAACGGTTCAGAGGGGAACTCACTTGCCCAACGTACCACAGCGGAGTGTGGCAGAGACGCAACGCAAGGTCAGGGCTGATTCCAGTCCCCAAGCCCTCTTCCTCCGCATTGGTCTGATGAACAGAGACAGCGCACAGTGGCCCCGGGGAGGCCTCTTCCTTCCAGAGAAGGAGTGAAATGTGCCCGCCTTGGCCTCTGCCTGCCTGTTCACCATACTCTTCTCCAGTCAAGGAATAAAGCCGTCGGAAGCTCCCCCAGCGCCTGCTCGCTCTCATCCTCACCAGTGCCTAGTGGTGTTCAGACCTTTCCTCTACACGATAGGATACACTAGATTCCCATTTGAAAGAGCTGCATATCCTTATGCCAAAACCAGGATATTTTGCTGGTGAGACGGCCAGCTCCACACATGGTCATCCCAGCCAGAGGAGCTGCACATTAGCCCAGATGAGAAAGAGGTCTTGGTGGCTGATGATGCAAGGTGGGGTTGGTACAGCGGGAACTTTGCAGTTTCTGTGAAAGCCAGACTCCGAGCATGTGACCCACGCTGCCTTGGCTGGAACCAGAAGTCAAACGCCTGGGGGGTGGGTGTTGGGGCTGCCAGAAGAGGAGCGGCTGCAGAGCCCGGGAGCGCCCCACTACCAAACCCCTCACAACCTAGTGTCCCACCCACCTCTCTCATCTCAGGCCCCTCTACCTCCCCACAAACGTTTCCCTCCCAAAATCAAGTTTCAGAGTAGAAGACTCTGGAGACCAAGTCCCACTCCCATTGAACAGATGGGCCACTGAGGCCAAGAGGGAAGCTGGCCCCCACCACCAGCCAGCACCATGACACCTCTCACTTGCCTGTACCACAGCACCAGGTGTTAGGCCAGCAGTCTCCCAGACCGCTGCTCCTGTTCACTAAGATGTCTGCCAGGTGATGGGCCACCCTGCATTTGCCTCAGCAGTGGAAGAAAAATGAGTATTTACCGGAGGGAATGGAAGGCCCCAACTTTCCTTACCAAAAAAAAAAAAAAAAAAAAATCAATCATGTCATTCCCCACTGGGTCCATCTTCATGGTGGAGTTAAGGGGAGGGAGATTTCAAAAAGGGAACGCATAGCTATTGGTTGGTTAATAGCTTCTCTGCGCCTGTGTCCACACCTGTAACACGGGTACAGTGGTAGCGCCTACCCCACAGGGAGGCCCTGAGGATGCCTGGCCTGACGCAGACGAAGGGAATGGGACTAAAGCGGTTTTCAGGGCCAGGTGGGTTTAAAAGTCCTACATCCTAGTCCTTGGCCTCCAACTGTGCTTGGGCTTCTACTGTGAGGACCAAATGCCCCAGCACTAAGATCCTTCCCTGACTCAAGATAAGACAGCGCCCAACATGGCCAGGCACCAATGCAGCCACTGGCACCAATGCAGCCACTGGCAAAGAGAGGCAATCTCTGCTCCCAAGGAAAGTCAGCCATGTGGCTGCAGCAGAGCTCCTTCCCACTTAAAGCTTTGAGCTCCAGAAAATCATCTCAGGAACGCCTGGAAAACGGGAGAGATGGGGAGCTCTCCCTATAGAGGGGGAGAAATGGAGGCACAGAAAGGAGGACTTGGTTCAGAGCCTCCTTCTAGGAAAACATCAGCTTCCTTTTGATTTTCCAGGCATCAAAGAAAGGGTTATGCATATGAGAGGAAAAAATACCTAGCGAAGGAAAAAAAAGGAGAAGAAACAGACAAGAGGGAAAGCAGAAAGAGCTAGGGGCAGGGAAGGAATAGAAGGCCAGCAGGCCAGTGCTGAGAATACCGGGCAGACCCCCTGCCAGGGCCCGAAATGCTGCCATTGGTGACTCAACCGTTTGTCTTCAAAACTGCAAAGGAGAAAAAAGTCTCATACCAGGGGCCACCACAGCTGTTATCAGCAATCCCCCTAGAGGCTAAGGCTGGGAGGCATGAGACTGCAAGGTAAGTAAGTGTCTGACAGATGGTGAATGGGAAGGTGAGCTGTGGCCCTGAGAAAGGAAGAGAATCTGGCTGAGGTGTCACTCGGCAGTCCCTGCTGGGGCCCAAAGGCCATTCTCCCTCTCCACTCCTGAGGAGAGAGCAGACAGCCCAGAGCCCCCTTTGGAATGGGGATGGGCATGACCTCTGACATCTCCTGGGTCCTCCCTGCCCTGCCTCCTAGTTCAACGCCCCCTTTGATGTTGGAATCAAGCTGTCAGGGGTTCAGTACCAGCAGCACAGCCAGGCCCTGGGGAAGTTTCTTCAGGACATCCTCTGGGAAGAGGCCAAAGGTGAGTCCTGCCTGGACCAGGGCTGCTTGATTTCCTTGCAGCCCCACGTGGGAGTTCACTCTGTGGGTGACGAGAGTTTTCCCCAACCTCCGCCTCTCCAAAAGAACTTCTAATTTCCCTTTCCCAAAGATCTGCAGGAGAGTGGTTGGCTAGTATTTGTGGGTGGCTCAGAAGGGAGTTCATCATAGTCTTTGTGTTCAAAGAATGTTCTAAGAACTAGTACATTAGCTAGCTTTGGGGCCTCAGCTGAATCTCAGCTTCCTTAACTGTAAAATGGAGCTATTTTACCTATTGCGGGAGTCTACAATTATTTGGTGTTACACCATCTTCACTGCGTAATTTTACTCCACAAACAAAAAGGAATTGGTGCCAAAGTAGTACTCAGAACAGGTTCTGCAGGCTGTTAAGCAGTGCCTTCAAATATTAGAGCTTCCTGAGTTAAGCAAAGGGTTTGCTCTGAATCCCCTCTTCTTGTAAAAGAAAAAAAGAAACCGCCCGACTGATTGAGGTGGCAGAAAACACCTGCACATCTGCAAAGCACTGTCGTCACCAAGGCAGTGACCCTTCACCCCTGGGGAACAGCAGGGGTAGCATTCACCCCGCTGTGCAAACGAGGAAACCAAGACTCAGCTTTGAGGTGACTTACCCAGGGCACAACAGTTTGACTCCATGGCCAGTGCTTCCCCGCAACCCCCACCATTACATCCCACCTGCAGTGTCACCACCACCATAGAAGAAAAACACTAGCAGGACAGTACGCCCAGCATTCTGACTCAACCTCTTGCTTTCCAGAGGCCCCAGCTGACAAGTGATTGCCCACAAGCCTCACTCACCTCTCTCTTCCTCCCAAGCTTAGAAGCGCTCATCTGGCCTTTCACTTGCTTCTGCCGCAACTCCCACGACTGTTGTACAAGCTCAGGAGGTGAATAAATGTTCAAACTGTAGGCTGATGTTCCAAATGGGAATTTATTTCAAAGAGGAAAAGTTAACATTTCACTTTAAAAAAATCAAAATAATAAAAATGAAAATAATTCTTGGTCTACGGTCTGTGGGAAGGGAATAAAAGGACAAGTAGTAAGGCCAGTGTGCATACTTAGAAAACCTAACCACACCAGCTCACTCAAGCAGAGAAGCTACTGTATGTGCACGCATTGTGCGGAATTAAGACTGGGTTTCTTAGAGGAGGAGAGAAAGGGGAAGAGCAGGAGGGAAAGGGGAAGAGGAGGAGGGAGGGAGAAAACGAGGAGGGAGAGGAAGAGAGAGGAGAGATAAAGTGGGCCTAAGAGAAAGGGAAGAGAGGAAGAACAAAGACACAGTTCCTTTACACATCAGGGCTTCCTGAGTGAAAGGCTGCACTAACAGCTTATTAACAACCAGCCAGGCCTGTGTGGACAAAGAAACTTCAGGATGACATTATCGGAGCCAACATCCATTCAAGATCGGAGAGGAAGACAGGAATGCCCAAGAATGAATTTGAAGTTAGACGTTAAGTGAGGTGCCCAGCGGCTCTTGGGCACTGCTAGACAGCACTGAAAGAGCTGCGTTCTCCTTCCTCCCTTCTCCACTACTGAGAAGGCCACTACTGACAAAGCAGATGCCTCATGTGGGCAAGGCTGGCTGTCACCATGGTTCCCTTACTGATACCTGGTGGGATCCCCCAAACATTCCCTCAGCTCCAGCTTACAGCAGACATGAGCCTTGACTCTTATGTTCCACAACTTAATTCCAGTTACGACACTGGTCTTACCGGGGAAAGGCCACTCAGTCACGCCCACCTGAGCCTAAACGTGTGGACTGAGTGTGGGCAACGGATGGGACACATCACTAAAGGGAGGGAAAGGCAAAGAACAAGGCGGCCCCAAAGAGCAGCACCGCCCACTTGCCAACTCAGCCATCTGAGCACTTGTGAGAAGCATGCAGGAAGCTGTCTGCAGAGACAGTTGGGGTAATGCCCGCACTTTGGAAAACCCGCACCACAGAGGGTGCTAGGAGCCGAGCGTCTCCTCAAGTAAAATTCTGGCCGCCCCACACTCAGGCGCTAATCACTGATCAGGTGCGGCAGACAGACAGAAACCCAACTGCTCTCCCTCACATAGGAGCTGCGGTCTGTGAACACCACCGTCATCCGGGAACTTCTTAGAAATGCAGAATCTTGGGCAGCACCCCAGCCCTAATCTATCAGGATCTGCATTTTAACAAGATCCCCAGGCTACTTAGTAAATGGCTGATGGGAAATGGCTTCTTACAATTGCATGTGAATCTACAAGTATCTCTAGACAAAAGTTCAATTTTAAAATATGACTTGTTGATTGATAAATTGAAATTCACTTATATTGGTTAGACCATGGGTATAAAGATGTGGGGATTAAAAAAAAAAAAAGAAGCCCCTTCTCAGGTGTCACAGCACACTGCAGGCCCCCCACTAACCCCCCCCCCCCCCGACAGCCATGCCCCTACCTCCCCAGGCACCTGGCACAAGTGGGTACAGAGATCAACACACTTGTCCTGGAACTTAACCATCTCAGCTCTGTCACTTAGTTGGGATACAACCTCGATTATCACTAACTGCCCACAGCCCTCTTATCAATAGCTAGAGAAGAGGAGCGAAGGCCCAAAATGGCCGAAGTGGTCAGGAGCTGGTTTCTTTTTGAGAAAGCACCCACTGATTGGGCTTGGGAGAGGATGGGTACCAGGCTCTGAACAAATGCTGGTCACCTGATGCTTCCCCCACCAAAGACAAGAACTTATTCTCGCTCAAAGGAATCACAAGCATTATTACTAGCTTGCCTGGGTCATTCAAATAGAAACAGATACTGCGCCTCACCGTGGACTGGGCACTCTGACCTGTGCCAGGCAACAAGGTGAAGCGCAAAGATCTGGGCTTTCGTTTTGGACCTGAATTTGGATACCAGCTGTATGATCCAGGCCAAGACTGAATTTCTCAGGCTCCTCACACGTAAAATGCCTACCTTGCTGGGTTACTGCCAAGACTGAACATGAGATCTCACATGAGCCGTAGCTGCTAGGCACAGGGCCCGGCACACAGCTAAGCATTCAATTACTAGAGCAGCCGGCACTTACCGCCACACCCCTGATGTGCATCAGGCACCATGTTAACTACTCATGCAGATTAATGTGATTTCACTTCATTTTCACAGCAAGCCTACTTATGAGGGAGAAAACTAAAGCTCAGAGAAATTAAGTTAACTTTCCCAAAGTCACACAGCAAGTACGTGGCCGACTCACGTCCATCGTCAGAGGGCTCAGGTGCTGCTTTTTCATCTGGCTCCACAGCTTCTCAGCCAGTGCGGCTTCCCTCGCTCTACTGCCTAGGATGAGAGAGGTTTCCATTTTCATTCATTTTTCTTCAGAATACACTGGGTGAATGTGGTAGCAGGGTGAGGACAATTTCAAGTCAACAATGGGCGGAAATATAATTTATCAAAGAAAATGGTTAGAAGACACCTTTGAGAAAATGTATTATTTCAAACATGTTCCTGTATCAGCTTTCTTAAACCCACTCCTTCATGCATCGTTTAATGATACCACTATAACTGATCGTCTCTAAAGTGGGGTGTAGGTACCCCTAGGGTGAGCGAGCTATTTGCTGGAGAAAAAAAAATTCTCCTTGTGAAAAAACTTTTACCTTGTGTATAATTAGCATAACAGCACATGTATTTAAGTTCTTATACACTTATAGGTGTGTGTTCAGAAATTCTCCTAAGACAGTGCACATAGAAGAGTTGAGACGCCTCCACTAAGCTACCCACCTTCATCTGAATCCACTTTCAAATGTCACTGGCATTTGGGAGGTCGAGGCGGGTGGGTCACCTGAGATCAGGAGTGCAAGGCCAAACTGGCCAACACAGCAAAACCTCATCACTACTTAAAATTTAAAAAAAAAAAAAAAAAAATTAGCCAGGCATGCTGGTGTGCGCCTGTAATCCCAGCTACTCAGGAGGCTGAGGCAGGAGAATCACTTGAACCTGGGAGACGGAGGTTGCAGTGAGCCAAGATCAGGCCACTGCATTCCAGCCTGGGCGAGAGAGTGACACTCAGTCTCAAAAAAAAAAACCAAAACCAAAAAAAGATGTCACTGGCAAATGAGCACTTTTTAATACAGTGACCCTGAGAGGGACTGGCTGGCCACTAATCACCATCTTTGACAGAGTTTGCTTCTTCAATCACTGTACATTCCGGTGGCCATTCGCCCTTACTTTACAAAAATGAATGAAGCAAAATGAAGGTGCTGAGAGCAAGTGATGAGTATCGGTCCCAAGTTTCCTACAGAAAGATGGAAACACCAGAAAAGTCAAGGACAGACAGTCAAAAGGACCATCACTGAGTGAAAGCCAACTGCACATTCGACTGTGAACGAATTGAGACAAAGTTCAGGAGGATGCCAAAGATACATCATCAATGATTGTATCTAAAAGACAAGGCAGCAACAGAGACTTCAAAGGTGTTCAGTATTCTTGCGAGAGAGCCTTCCTTTTTATGTGTAAATTTACTTTTTGGCCAGTGCACCTGTATTCAAGAATACCTTAGTACAAAATAGGAGGGCTGAGTGCAAGTAATGAAACAGAATTTCCTCCAGAGTTTACCCAGAGGCATCAGGAATTCAGTCCAACGCCCACCATCCAACTGATTCATCAACACCCCCAGGGACTAGATTTTTCTTCCTCCTACACCCTTGTGCTGGAAACAAAAAAAAATAAAAGAAAACAAAGTATCTACATAGGTTAGAAAGAGGCAGTGCATCTGAGTTCCCAGGCAGTAAAATTATTTAACACTCTTAAGGCTGTAGAACTTTAAGAATTCTTGGCTGGATGCCATGGCTCACACCTGTAATCCCAGCACTTTGGGAGGCTGAGGTGGGTGGATCACGAGGTCAGGAGATCGAGACCATCCTGGCTAACACGGTGAAACCCTGTCTCTACTAAAAATACAAAAAAAAAATTAGCCAGGCGTGGTGGCGGGTGCCTGTAGTCCCAGCTACTAGGGAGGCTGAGGCAGGAGAACGGCGTGAACCCGGGAGGCGGAGCTTGCAGGCATCGTGGTGGGCGCCTGTAGTCCCAGCTACTAGGGAGGCTGAGGCAGGAGAACAGCATGAACCCGGGAGGCGGAGCTTGCAGTGAGCTGAGATTGCGCCACTGCACTCCAGCCTGGGTGACAGAGCGAGACTCCGTCTCAAAAAAAAAAAAAAAGAATTCTTTTTTGGGGGGAGACAGGGGGAGGGGAGAGACAGAGCCTCGCTCTGTCACCCAGGCTGGAGTGCAGTGGCGCGATCTTGGCTCACGCAACCTCTGCCTCCTAGGTTCAAGTGATTCCCCTGCTTAAGCCTCCCGAATAGCTGGGACTACAAGCGCGTGCCACCCCACTCAGCTATATTTTTGTATTTTTAGTAGAGAGAGGGTTTCACCGTGTTGGCCAGCCTGGTCTCAAACTCCTAACCTCAAGTGATCTGCCCACCTTGGCTTCCCAAAGTGCTGGGATTACAGAAGTGAGCCACCATGCCTGGGCAAACTTTAAGAATTCTTATATGCAGTTTAATTTTACAGAGAGCCACATGGATACTCAAGAAAGTCTCCAGCTATCTGGATTCTTGGGTTACAAAGCTGGCCAACAACCAGATTAAACCATTGCATCACTCAGGTAAGTCTACACAAACACAGAGACACTGGGTTGGCTGGAGGATCCATCACTTTATTTTCAGAAAAAGATGGCCAAAGAGGGGAAAAAAAACAGAGGCATTCCCGCAACACAGTGAAAACAATCAGCCATCCAAAAAGCTGAATCAAAAACAATGCCAACCAACTTTCACGCCCACACAGGTGAGGTTTCACTATGTAACAGCACATAAATGATAATCTAAATCCTAGAGAGAAAAGTAGATAGCACCTTGTGCTTTTCCTTGGCAGGTGGATGGCACAGGGACTTCCATGTCATCATCACTTTTCCTTCTCTAACACAGGGCTGGTTGGTTTCACCTGCAGGCAGTACTGACTTCAGGGCTTGTGGAGAGGAGATGGTTGTGCTGCAGTTCACTTGGTGACAATAAAGCACTTTGATATACTCAGCAGTCCCCAAATCTTCCAAGTAGATCAGGTCCCACCCCGACTTCCCACATGGGCAAATCGGCAGCACAGACAACATAACGGCACAACTGATCCATGAAGACAGACAGTGAATCAAGGCTGAGTTCCAGGCCAGTGACTTGTGTACCAGGGGCAAGACGGAAATACCAGATAGGAAATATTAGATCCATTCCATTTTAGCCCACAAGGCTCAAATGCGCCTTCCAAAAACACCTAGAGGAATTTAGGATTCCATAAGGGACGTATTTTACAATTTAAGCCTCCAAGAACACAGACGAGGGACTCCAGGTGACCTATGCACCTCACTGCAGGAGATCAGGGTGAAGGATCCTTTGAAACAAAATACAGTCTCCTCTCACTTAACCCTGGACCATTAGAACCTCTAGGGCCTGTAACGAATATACCTTTACAAGGCACCAGCAGGAGGCAGAGCAGAGCTCAGGACTTGAGATGACTCAGTTGCTCAAAAGGTGAAGGAGAGGCTCTGACTTTTAAAACACAGAGAGACAGGACACAGGAGAGGCAAAGGCAAGGGGGCACCCAGGAGAAGCGGGAGAGGGACTGGTACATTTGCGGACCCCAGGCCTGCTTATTCTGCATAGAGCTGCCCTGCAGAGCTTCAGAGAACTACATTGATTCACCTCTCAACCTGGGCAGGGCACACAAGGGACTGTTACGCAAGATGAAATGAGGATTATTTTGGTCAAATGTTCCAGAGAAAGAGGCAAAAGTGAAACAAAAGGAAGCTGGGAACCCCTGACACAAGACTAGCAGGTAGTTTCTGCGGCAAACTGAACCTTATCAGCTTAACACACCCACACAGCGGCCCTGAGGGCATCAGTGAGTAGAAGTACCTTCTTTGGGGTCCTCTTCCCCAAGAAGGCCTCTTCCTGGAGTCCCCCAGTCTGTCCTGGATCTCCATCATGAACAATGAGCGCTCCTCTGCACACCCCATATCAATGGCAGTGAAACCAATGAGACCAGCAGTTGAAGTCCTTCTGCCTGTGCTGACGCTGGAGTTGACACCAGAAGAGTGACAGTCAAATTGAAGAGTTATCCAGGGAAGGAAAGAGAACGACTTCACTGGTTGCAAGCAAATAAACCTCTGAGATAGGTCTCCAGTTAATTTCCCCCAAAAGGTTTCCCAGTTGGGAGTCTGTTTTTAGAACCGAGAACCAGGAACTGAGTTAGTTACACACCCACATGTGCTTAGACGAGTAGGCGGGTGACTTTATTCACAAACTGCTCAAAAACACAGGCTGCAGAGAACAGAATTTGGACTGCCAAACTCACTGTACCCTCATATCACACTCTTCTTTGCTGCCTACCCTGGAGCATTTTGGCTGGGAGGCAAAACCCCAGTGCTATTACAGGCAGTCCCCATACCCCTCATTCCACACCCACCCCACCCCACCCACAAGCTGAAGCCTTATGACCCGCTTCGAGTTAAACATCCTGTCCTGGTTTTCTGTGTCCCAATCAGTTCTCCAAACACATCTTCGACCTGAGACACAGACTTCAAGCCAGCCTGTGTTCTGTCAGGCTGCTGGTCGCCCTGGAGGGTGGAATAGAAAAGGAAGAAGGTTCCAAATCATGTCACTCAAAACAAATCAGGCTTAATGCTCCTATTATGTCTATATTCTTTACATTAATAAAATGCAACAAAAGAATTGTTTGTCCTGGTTTTTAAAAAAACACAAAATGTGAGTTTTATGACCTTTTCTAGGAAACTCCTGAGGACTGTACCTTCTCTGCTTAAAGACTGTAGAGGCGACTGGTGTTCTCACGCAAGGCAGCCAAGGTGCGGGAGAGTGGCTGATCTTTGACCCTGGCAATCTCTCGGACCGTATGCAAGGCCAGGCCCGGGTGGGCATACTGGCAAAGGCTTTTGGGAACCTGGAAGACATCAAGTGGTCATAACATCATTGTGCCATTTGTGCACAGTCATAATCTAGAACTCCCTCCCTGTCCCTTCCCCAGCAAGGACCTCTTTGGGGCTGCCCTGTAGAGACCCCGTTACCTGCAGGTGCAGGGAGAGTCCTAGTCATGGGGGCTCTGGGTGAGCAGGGTCCCACGCTTCCTTGGACTACCCTCTACAGGGTAGGGCTTTGCACTGCCTGGAAGAGAGTGGTTACCCTTCAGCTTCTCAGCCCCCTAGACTTTTGGTTCTGCAGAGTAACAGCAAGAAGGCGTCTACACAGCCCAGGATGGGACCTGGAAGTCACTGGGGCTCTGGCCCTGCCAACCTTCTAAGGGTGACCACCCACCTCCCCACCCTCTCCCTCCGGTGCCTCCCCTCAGCCTGAAGACCCCCTTACCTGGCGAGGGAGGAAATAGGGAGCATCCGTTTCTACGATGATTCTCTCCAGTGGGATCTGCCTCAGGGCTTCCCGGGCCTCCCAGGCGGAGGAGTACGTCAGCACTGCCGTGAAGCCCACAGACATGTTGGGAAAGTACTTCAGTAGGGGCTCGATGACCGGGTAGCTGCCGGTGAAGCAATGCCTGGGGACAGAACTCCACATCAGGGCTGCTCGCAGTCCCCTCTGTAGCAGCCCCCAGCTCCCACTAGACCCATCACCCCTTTTCAATGATTCCCAGAAATGGGAAGACTGCATCCTAGGGAAGGACTTCATAGTAAACACAGACAAGGGCCGGCTCCAACACAGGAAGCCCCGAGATGGCACTTGGTAAGTGATCAGAAATCACTCAGAGATCACCACGCACACCGCAGAATGCTCTGCAGTCACCTGAGATGACCACCACAGAGAACTGGGATAGGAAATGCTCCTAGCACTGAAGAGGAGCAAAATCAAGAACTGTGGCCCCTATGATGACAACGACAGCATATAAAAGATATGCCCATGTAGTCAAATGAACTGAAAGAAAACCTAACAAAACATTGGGGAGTCGAACTACAGGTGAATTTTCTTCTCTTAATCTGATACCTATTCATGTTCTTGGTGCCATATATATATAGTTACCAATCCGGAAATTCAGGGCCTCCTCCTGCAATACCACCTCATTGGGTCAGCTTAGCCCTGGCCTACCAGCCACCATTACATTTCCTTCAAAGTTAGCCCAAAATGCAGCAATGAAAAACCAACCAACCAGAAAAGCCAACTGACTGCTTCATCATTGGTATATGCCCAGCTGGGGGCCAGAGGCTTCACTCACTCTGCTTAGGTACCCAAAGGCCCTGACAGCCCCATCCCCCTTTTTCTGCCATCTGACAAGACCCAGTTTGGCTGCTAGAGTCCTTGTTATTCAGCCAACCCCTCTCAACCATCTTTAAGGAGCTGGCCAGGCATCACCTCCTGAGTCTTCTGGTTGGGCTATGATCGTGGGCCCCTGCTCTGGCTCCCGCAGCACCTATGACCACCCAGTCCCACACACTATGTAGGCAGAAGCCACCATGCAACCTGTCTCCTGGCAGCACCTCCAGATGTCCCAAGAGGCAAGCCAATGCCCAGTACCTACACGTGGCAGGAGTTCATAAGTTCAGAGAGTTTACCAAACCGAACTGAAGAACCCCTAGATGCCATTCTGACAAAATATGACATTGATTTTCATAACTGGGGGGAAAGGAGCTTTCAAGTTCAAAATAGGAAAGAAAATGTCCTTTCAAGTACCCTAAGATGCTCTGTGTGCTGTCACCAAACCCCACAGCAACCTCTCAAGATGAGCAGTCCTCACTGCTGAGAACTGAGACTCCATTTCCACCCATCCCCAGGAGGAGGGCACGAAAGGTCCCTTGTGCTCACTGGTGATTTAGGGTTATCAGTTCAAACCATATGAAGTTACTATTTTGTGAGGAAAAAAAAAAGGTCAAATATGATACATTTCAAGTGGTTTAACCTAATAGTTAATTCTTTAGAAAAGACAGTGTATAGGCCGGGCGCGGAAGCTCATGCCTATAATCCCAGCACTTTGGGAGGCCGAGGCAGGCAGATCATGAGGTCAGGAGTTCAAGACCAGCCTGGCCAACATAGCAAAACCCTATCTCTACTAAAAATACAAAAATTAGCTGGGCGTGGTGGCATGTGCCGGTAATCCCAGCTACTCAGGAGACTGAGGCAGGAGAACTGCTTGAACCCGGGAGGCAGAAATTGCAGTGAGCCAAAATTGCACTACTACACTCCAGCCTGGGCGACAGGGTGAGACTCCATCTCGGGGAAAAAAAAAAAAGAATAGATAGTGTATAATGACAGAATACGATCATTGCTGTCCTCATCAACTTCTCATCTTTCCAACTAACGTCCTAGACAGAGGGAAGTGTTTCTTTCATTTGCCCGCTGAAGTTCCAGTCTTCTAACCTATGGATCTTGTAGTCAGGGGGCACAAACTTTTTCATGATGTCTAGCAGATCTTCGTCAGCTTCTCGGCAGTGGATCACCAAGGGCTTCTTTAGAGACACAGCCAGCTGTAGCTGTCTCTCAAATACCTAGAAGAGGACACAGCGACAACCCCTGTTGGTTAGCAGCACTTCAGAAGTCCATTACCTCTGGAACACCCGGTCCAGCAGGCACCCCCACCATGTCTCTCTTTCAACTGTATAATGTAATAATAATAGCTAATGATTACTGGGCACTTACAATAGAGCCAGGTAGTGCCCAAAGTACTGCAGGTCTATCATAACCTGCAGTCCTCACAACCACCCTGATGCAGGTGCTGCTGTCTGCGCAGCATGCAGTAAGGGCAAGTTAACTTGCAGTCAGCAGTTGTAGCACCAGGATCCAAACTTTGAACCCTGGCAGTCCACACAGTAATCACTATATGATGCCAACCTGGGGTGGCAGGGGCAGGGCAGGGATCAAGAACATAAAGCACCAAGTTAACATCCCTCACCTCACTGTCCCCACCTCCGCTGTCAAGAGATACCAACTTCCAGAACTCTCCCTATGCAGAGCTGTTAGGGATGGCGGGGCGTGGTGTTTATGTGTATCTCCAGCAAGATGCCTGGCTCTCAGAAGGTGCTCAAATACTTGCTAAAGAAACAAATACTACACTTATTTTCTACAACTTGTTTTTTTGTTGTTGTTTGTTTTTTTTTTTGAGACCGAGTCCTACTCTGTCGCCTAGGCTGGAGTGTAATGGCGTGATTGCAGCTCACTGCAGCCTGCACCTCCTGGGTTCAAGCGATTCTCCTGCCTCAGCCTCCCGAGTAGCTGGTATGACAGGCAGGCACCACCTTGCCTGGCTAATTTTTGTATTTTTTTGTAGAGATGGGGTTTCGCCATACTGGTCAGGCTGGTCTCAAACTCCTAACCTCAACTGATCTGCCCACTTCAGCCTCCCAAAGTGCTGGGATTACAGGCATGCGCCGCCGTGCCCGGCCAATTTGCTTCCTTTACTTAGTCAAAATCAGATATCCTCGCAGGTCAATAACTACAGATACACTTTACTCTTTATAACACTAGCCACTTTTAAATCTTCACTATTGTTAATTTAAATGAAAAAAGTAGGGTTAGGACCTGTTCTTTCCTCTAACAAGCCCAGGTTTAGAACAAAGAAAAGTATTAATTCACCAGGTGTGGTGGCTCACGCCTGTAATCCCAGCACTTTGGGAGCCCGAGTCGGGTTTGAGGTCAGGCGTTCAAGATAAGCCTGGCCAACATGGTGAAACCTTGTCTCTACTAAAAATACAAAAATTAGCTGGGCATGGTGGCAGGTGCCTATAATCCCAGCTACTTGGGTGGCTAAGGCACAAGAATCCCCTGAACCTGGGAGGCGGATGTTGCAGTGAGCTGAGATCGTGCCACTGCACTCCAGCCTGGACAGAGCAAGACTGTCTCAAAAAAAAAAAAGATTAATTCATTATAAGCAAATCACCTCATATTGTTTCCACGAGTAGTTTCTACAATTGTGGAACATAATTCGTGTTTATGTTTTTAGCATCAAACAGTGAGATACTTTTGGTAATTTGGGTCAGGTGATAGTCACTTGAGAATGATATTTACAAGTCTAACACCTGTATTGCCTCTTCTCAAAATAGCAACACTAAGCCAATACCAATTCTGATGTAACTTTTGTTTAATCTGTGTTTTCAACAAAAGGAAAATGACCATAGACATCAAAATTATAGACTGCTTGGAAGAGGCTTTATTTAAAGGCTGGCCAGTTCCAGTATCAATAGGTGACTGGAGCTCCTCCTATTTGCATCTGCTAAGCTGTTCATCTGTCCTCCCCGACCCCTACACACAGACAGGAGAGGTTTCAAGAGATTCCAATTCCAACATTTCATTCCTGCCTCTAAAAAACTATCCCTCAGAGTAGTGAAATAAACTATTAGAGCTTTAGGATAGAATATTACATAGCTGTTAAACATTTTTCAAAGTATAGCTGATGAATGGGAAAATTTCACAAGCGGAAAAGACACTTAAAACTATTTAATTTCCTAATTTCTTTTTTTAACACAAGCACACACATCCAACCTACATTTCTTTGATCCTATGACAGGTGCTTGGAAGACAAGCCACTTTGCAATTGTTCCTTGCAATTTTATTGTCCCTTGCAATTTTCCAAGGGACAATAACATTCCATTTATAATGTTTCGTAAAACACATCCAGATTTCAAAAATGTTAAGAAGGAAGAAGAACTCATTAGAATGCAGGAACTTGTGGTTGGACAGGAGCTATTTGCAGCATTTGTCCTCACCAGGAACCCAGCCGAAAAAGAACAGGAGTGAAGGAGGTACAGATGAGTTATTACCCAGCATAATTATTCACTTCTACCTGCATAAGGCTGGGTTCCTAACTGATCCATTATTTCCAGGGATTCCACAGTTAGTCTCTCCTGGGGATTGCCCCAGGCATCTCTTGCATATTTATTACCTTAATAATTAATTAATTCCTCTTTAACACACGTAAAGAGATACAGCCTGGGTAGGGAAGGACAGTATACTCTCCCTGGCATCCCTCCCAGATGCTGACATGTGCAACTTACACACAAAGTCTTCAGGATCCAACTCTTATGAGTTACATAGTTAAATCTGTAAATACCACAGATCAACAAAGAAAACGTTAACAGTAATTTGCTCTAACCAGCAGAATAAAACTATAACTGCCCATTCTTTCCCCAGTTGTTTTGCTTCTCTATTTTCCAATCCTTCCAGAAAATTTTAGGTACAGCAACCAAACTCTCTTATAATGAACTGGGTCTAGCACCCTATCATCTTGGCCAGATACATTCCTTCCACAGGTTTTTTTTTTTTTTTTTTTTTTTTAATGTAATAAAGATGCGGTCTCACTATGTTGCCTAGGCTCACCTTGGACTCCTAGGTTCAAGCAATTTCCTGCCTCAGGCTCCCAAAGTGTTGGGATTACAGGCGTGAGCCACCTCGCCCAGCCCTCTGTAGGTTCTTCTTCTTCCCTTCACAAGATGAAACATTCGGCAGGACACATCAAGAACTTGCTAACTGCTCTTTTAGGTAAATGCAACTCTGCACTGACATCCAACCAGGTGCAGTTCCCAGTCACCACCATTCACCTCATTTGGGTGCCAAAGTTTTTATTTACATCAAAACAGTGTCCACATCCCCCACCCAGCCTAGGAGTCTCTGGTGTTGACAAATATTTTCTAGTCTTCCTCCCTTTTACAGGCAGCTTAGCCCTCCCCCAGCCAGCAATTCCTCAGACTCATTATCTTCCAGTCTTGAGTCGAATCTCACCAAGCCAAATGACATCTTCAAGACTGTGTTTATCACCCTGTGCCTATCACTTCTAGCTCAGTTTGTTGTGCAGGTCGCCCGATGGACCTTTAAGTGCAGACCTGAGACCCTGATAATTCTGTTCTGTTTTGAAACAGGGTCTCACTCTGTCGCCCTGGCTGGAGCATAATCATGGGTCACTGCTGCCTCAACCTCCCAGGCTCAAGCAATCCTCCTGCCTCAGCCTCCTGAGTAGCTGGGACCCCAGGCATGTGCCATCACACTCGGCTAAATTTTTTTTTTCTTTGCAGAAATGGGGTTTCGCCATGTTGGCCCAGGCTGGTCTCCAACTCCTGGCCTCAGGTGATCCGCTTGCCTCAGCCTCCCAAAGTGCTGGGATTACAGGAATAAGGCACCACACCCAGCCATACCCAGCTAATTTTTGTATTTTTAGTAGAGATGGGGTTGCACCATGTTGGCCAGGCAGTCTCAAACTCCTGCCCTCAAGTGATCCACCCATCTTGGCCTTCCAAAGTGCTGGGATTACAGGTGTGATCCTGTAAATACAAAAAATTAGCTGGGCGTGGTGGCGGGAGTCTGTAATCCCAGCTACTCAGGAGGTTGAGGCGGGAGAATCACCTGAACCCAGGAACCGGAGGCTGCAATGAGCCGATATCATGCGATTACACTCCGGTTTGGCCAACAAGAGCGAAACTCTGTCTCAAAAACAAAAAATTAGCCAGGTGTGGTAGCAGGCACCTACAATCCCAGTCACTCAGGAGGCTAAGCCAGGAGCATCACTTGAACCCAAGAGGTGGAGGTTGCAGTGAACTGCGATCATACCACTGCCCTCCAGCCTGGGTGACACAGCAAGACTCCATCTGAAAAAAAAAAACTTTTTTAATTAGCCAGGCATGGTGGTGTGCACCTGCAGTCCCAGCTACTTGGGAGGCTGAGGTGGGAGGATCACTTGAGCTCAGGAGGTTGAGGCTGCAGTGAGCTATGGCTGCACCACTGAACTCCAGTGTGGGCAACAAAGACCTTATCTCTGAAAAAAAAAAAAAGAAAAATTCTACAATACTACAACTCTTACCCTGCCAAAGCACCATGCTCAAAAAATATTGTGAGGAAAAAAAATATTAACAGGGGCTGCACGCAGCAGATCAGGCCTGTAATCCTAGCACTTTTTGGAGGCCAAGGCAGGTGGATTACTCGAGGTCACGAGCTCAAGACTAGTCTAACAAACACGGTGAAACCCCACCTCTACTAAAAATACAAAAATTAGCCAGGCGAGGTGGCACACGCCTACAGTCCCAGCTATTCAGGAGGCTGAGGCAGGAGAATCACTTAAACCCAGGAGGCAGAGGCAGAGGCTGCAGTAAGCCGAGATCACGCCACTGCACTCCAGCCTGGGTGACAGAGTGAAATTCTATCTCCAAAAAAAGAAAAAACTATTAACAGAGTATTAGCCATGATCTCTAGTTGAATGGGAAATTATGCATTTTTTACTATTTTTCAAATATTCTACAATGGGTACATTTAAAAAAAAAAAAAAAAAGCTGGCCAGTCGCAAGTGGCTCATGTCTATAATCCCAGCACTTTGGGAGGCCAAGGCGGGTGGATCACCTGAGGTCAGGAGTTTGATACTAGCCTGGCCAACATAGGCTCTATTAAAAATACAAAAACTAGCCGGGTGTGGTGATTCACGCCTGTAATCCCAGCTACTTGGGAGGCTCGTGGAGAAAACAGCTTGAACCCAGGAGGCGGACGTTGCAGTGAGCTGAGATTGGACCACTGCACTCCACAGCCTAGGCAAAAGACTAAGACTCCCTCTCAAAAACTAAATTAAGAAAACCTAAAGTTTATTGTTTCGTAAGAAAGAAAGAAAACAAATGTTTTGACATTGATATTATCTATAAGAAGTCACAAAGCTGAACAGTAAGAAATAGCTGAACAGTAAGAAATAAAGCTGAACAGTAAGAAACAGCTTGTAAAGCATTTGACAAATTGGCATCCAGATGGTCTGGATGACAGCAAGCACACTGCATTTTCAGGCATTCTAAATTATTTAGTTCTAAAATTAGATAAACCCTTATTGTCAGGCCTCAACAATGAAAGGAAAATTAAAACTATAAGCAGACAAAACAGAGCCTTGTTACCTTGTGCTGTTCTGGGACAGGCGTGGTGCACTTGTAAGAGTAATCCAAGCCCATTTCCCCAAATGCCACAGCCTTTGGGTGCCTTAAGGCTTGCAAAAGATTTCTTTCTTGACTCTCACTGTAGTAACGTGCAAAATGAGGGTGACAGCCAAAGGCCCCCCAGACCAGATCCTCTTTCAACAGCTCCTCCCACAGGCAATCTGTCAGGGTGCGAGGATCACAGAAGTCAGAGATGCAGCCCTGAAATTCCTTAGGGAAGGAGCTGCTGTAAATTTGTCTGAACTTTGTAAAAGTCCCTTGGAAAGACAGCTTGGAATAGAGCATGTCCAGGTGACAATGGGTGTCAATGAAGCCCTCCTCTAGGCTTGGCTCCAGGTGGCTCTTTGGCAGGGAGCTGGATGTGTACCCTCCACAAGGACGTGGAGGCATCTCCTCTTGGAAAGTTCTTTTCTCCTTCACCTCTCTTTCTTCTGAGATTCTGGAGAAGCGAAATGAACGAGAATTCTGGGACCAGCCTTCCTCTGAGGCCTCCATGTCTCTGGAGGTGTTTTGGACGCTCCCTGCAGAGTTAGGGGAATAATCACTCAGGTGGCTCCGGCTGCTCCTCCCAACCTGGGCTGCATCGTTGCTGTTGCTGCCTGTGGAGGGGTAGCTAGAAGGCTTGGGGCTGCTGGTCCAATAGCTGGCATAGTCACACCAAGGACTACTGTACAAATGAGGCGGGTACATGACATAGTCAGTGGTGAAAGAAGAAGGCTCTGGAACAGCTGAAGGTTTCAGTGAGACAGGTTCCTCCTGAGAGAATCTGACCGTGGAGATCTCCTCAACATCAGACCAGTCACTTCCAGAAGAGGGGTGCTCCATCACCACCTCCCTATCTTTATGCTGCAGAAAAGAAGGCACACAACAGTGGGTTAGCTTTCCAATGTGAAGATGGCCTCCCAGGCTGTCATTCAGCTGAACATAAACCCTGGCTTATTCTTCTGGCCATGGTGATGGCTTTGCATTGGCTCATTAGCTCACCCTGTCACCTGGTGTCCTTACAATTTCCAGAAATGTCCAGAACTGAGCCAGGTTACTGCTGTGAACAGCTGTATTGGGTTCAGGGAACAGGCCTGTGACCATGCCACTCCTAAAGGCAGCGCTCTATCTGCATCCCTTTCTCTTGAGAAAAACTGCTCTCTAGAACACACTCTGGATTGGAGATTTTAGAGAAAAGCAGTACCCAGCTTTTCCTCTCTAACACTGTCCTCAATATATTCAAAATGTAAAACTACAACAGCTGTGGCAGTTGTTTTGTTTTTCAGACAGGGTCTTGCTCTGTTGCCCAGGCTGGAATGCGGTGGTGAGATCTCGACTCAATGAAGCCTTGAACTACTGGGCTCAAGTAATCCTCTTGCCTCAGCCACCCAAGTGGCTGGGACTACAGGCGCGTACCACCACACCTGGCTAATTTCTTGTAGGTAGGGGGTCTCCCTATACTGCCCAGGCTAGTCTCAAACTCCTGGACTCAAGCAATCCTCCTGCCTTGGCCTCCCAAAGTGCTGAAATTACAGGCATAAGCCACCACACCTGGCCATTCTGACAGTTTTTAAACATGTCCCCAAATTATTTAACCCTTATCCCCGTTGAGAGTGGGGTCTATGACCCCTCTCCTTAATGTGGACCTACCTAGAGACTTACTTATAGCCAACAGAAGTGAAGCCGTGTAACTTCCTAGGCCAGGTCAGAAGGGCCTTGTAGCTTCCATGTTCACTCCACTTGCTCACTCTGGAGCAAACCAAGCACCATGTAAGAAGTCCGGCCACCCAAATGACATCCTGCTAGAAAGGCCACATGTAGGTGTGCCACTTTACAGCCTGGCTGACTTCCTGGCTGACAGCCAGCATTTGTGCATCATGTAAGTGAGCATCTCAGATGTCCAGCCCAGTCACACTCTCAGATGACGACAGCCCTCACCAATATCTGAAAGAAACTACATGGGACTCCCCAAGAAAGACTTGCCCAGTCTAGGCCTTTCCAAATTCCTGACCCAGTACTGAGAGCAAAAGAAAAGCTATTTTTTTTTTTTGAGACGGAGTCTAGCTCTGTCTCCCAGGCTGGACTGCAGTGGCCAGATCTCAGCTCACTGCAAGCTCCGCCTCCTGGGTTTCCGCCATTCTCCTGGCTCAGCCTCCCAAGTAACTGAGACTACAGGCGCCCACCACCTCGCCCGGCTATTTTTGTTTTTTTTGTTTTTTTTTTTGAGACGGAGTCTCACTCTGTTGCCTGGGCTGGAGTGCAGTGGCCGCATCTCAGCTCACTGCAAGCTCCGCCTCCTGGGTTTCCGCCATTCTCCTGCCTCAGCCTCCCGAGTAGCTGGGACTACAGGCGCCCGCCACCTCGCCCGGCTAGTTTTTTGTATTTTTTAGTAGAGACGGGGTTTCACCGTGTTAGCCAGGATGGTCTCGATCTCCTGACCTCGTGATCCGCCCGTTTCGGCCTCCCAAAGTGCTGGGATTACAGGCTTGAGCCACCATGCCCGGCCAAGTGCCATCATTTCTTAAAGCAGCCATCTATACCTGCCAATGCCAGAAGGCTTGAGCAAGAGGCCTTACAAAGTTCTCTTAATATTTTTATGAGTATATGTAATTCACATAATAAACATTCACAGCGAAAGAGCATTCTAGCTAATTACCTGATTAAAATGGAAAAAAACTGTTTATGTTGCCTGTACGAATATTTCATACCCCTATCTACACTCTAACAGGAAACAAGTATTAGTAACCAACACTTAAACAAATTACCCATTTCCCATTTTACACTTTCCTGCCTTAGACTTCTTGCAGTTACTGCTTGAATAGCAGAAACATCCAAACACGAATCTTTTCTAAAATGTAAGCTAACATAAATGTAGCACATTTTAAATTTAATCTGAACTCTTGAACCTGGGTGATAGGTGCCTGGTGATTCAATACACTACTCTGTTTACTTTGAATGTTTGCAATTTCTCCTAAAACCTTTAAAAACTTATCTATAAGGGAGAACAACCCTTCGAAAACTATCTTGCTTATAACAGAAAATTTCTGTCAACCCAGACAATAAAAAATCGCAGTCTTGCCTAAGCTTGACAAGGTTTTTGTGATTTTTTTTTCCTGCTGAACTTTCTTTTTTCTTTTTTTTTAATTTATTATCATACCTTAAGTTCTAGGGTACATGTGCACAACATGCAGGTTTGTTACATATGCATCCATGTGCCATGTTGGTGTGCAGCACCCATTAACTCATCATTTACATTAGGTATATCTCCTAATGCTATCCCTCCTTCCCTCCCCCCAACCCCAGGACAGGCTCCAGTGTGTGATGTTCCCCTTCCTGTGTCCAAGTGTTCTCACTGCTCAATTCCCACCTATGAGTGAGAACATGCGTTGTTTGGTTTTCCGTCCTTGCGATAGTTTGCTCAGAATGATGGTTTCTAGTTTCATCCATGTCCCTACAAAGGACATGAACTCATTCTTTTTCATGGCTGCATAGTATTCCATGGTGTATATGTGCCACATTTTCTTAATCCAGTCTATCACGGATGGACATTTGGGTTGGTTCCAAGTCTTTGCTATTG
>NW_012116710.1:1283274-1283878 GCF_000951035.1 Colobus angolensis palliatus | reverse complement strand
GCCTCCAGCTTTGTTCTTTTGGCTTAGGATTGTCTTGGCAATGGGGGCTCTTTTTTGGTTCCATATGAACTTTAAAGTAGTTATTTCCAATTCTGTGAAGAATGTCATTGGTAGTTTGATGGGGATGGCATTGAATCTGTAAGTTACCTTGGGCAGTATGGCCATTTTCATGATATTGATTCTTCTATCCATGAGCATGGAATGTTCTTCCATCTGTTTGTGTCCTCTATCGTTGAGCAGTGGTTTGTAGTTCTCCTTGAAGAGTTCCTTCACATCCCTTGTAGGTTGGATTCCTAGGTATTTTATTCTCCTAGAAGCAATTGTGAATGGGAGTTCACTCATGATTTGGCTCTCTGTTTTTCTGTTATTGATGTATAGGAATGCCTGTGATTTTTGTACATTGATTTTGTATCCTAAGACTTTGCTGAAGTTGCTTATCAGCTTAAGGAGATTTTGGGCTGAGACGATGGGGTTTTCTAAGTATACAATCATGTCATCTTTAAACAGGGACAATTGGACTTCCTCTTTTCCTAATTGAATACCCTTTGTTTCTTTCTCCTGCCTGATTGCCCTGACCAGAACTTCCAACACTATGTTGAATAGG
>NW_012116710.1:1281875-1282558 GCF_000951035.1 Colobus angolensis palliatus | reverse complement strand
TTTAGATCTTTCCTGCTTTCTCTTGTGGGCATTTAGTGCTATAAATTTCCCTCTACACACTGCTTTAAATGTGTCCCAGAGATTCTGGTTTGTTGTGTCTTGGTTCTCATTGGTTTCAAAAAAATCTTTATTTCTGCCTTCATTTCGTTATGTACCCAGTAGTCATTCAGGAGCAGGTTTGTTCAGTTTCCATGTAGTTGAGCGGCTTTGAGTGAGTTTCTTAATCCTGAGTTCTAGTTTGATTGCAGTGTGGTCTGAGAGACAGTTTGTTATAATTTCTGTTCTTTTACATTTGCTGAGGAGTGTTTTACTTCCAACTATGTGGTCAATTTTGGAGTAAGTGCGATGTGGTGCTGAAAAGAATGTATATTCTGTTGATTTGGGGTGCAGAGTTGTGTAGATGTCTGTTAGGTCCGCTTAGCACAGAGCTGTGTTCAATTCCTGGAGATCCTTGTTAGCTTTCTATCTCATTGATCTGTCTAATGTTGACAGTGGGGTGTTCAAGTCTCCCATTATTGTCGTGTGGGAGTCTAAGTCTCTTTATAGGTCTCTAAGGACTTGCTTTATGAATCTGGGTGTTCCTGTATTGGGTGTATATATATTTAGAATAGTTAGCTCTACTTGTTGAATTGATCCCTTTACCATTATGTAATGACCTTGTCTCTTTTGATCTTTGTTGGTTT
>NW_012116710.1:1262022-1280670 GCF_000951035.1 Colobus angolensis palliatus | reverse complement strand
GGGTTTCACCATGTTAGCCAGGATGGTCTCGATCTCCTGACCTCGTGATCCGCCCATCTTGGCCTCCCAAAGTGCTGGGATTACAGGTTTGAGCCACCGCGCCCGGCCTCATTCATTTGATCTTCAATCACTGATACCCTTTCTTCCAGTTGCTCGAATCGGCTACTGAAGCTTGTGCATGTGTCACATAGTTCTCGTGTTATGGTTTTCAGCTCCATCAGGTCATTTAAGGACTTCTCTACACTGGTTATTCTAGTTAGTCATTCGTCTCATCTGTTTTCAAGGTTTTTAGCTTCTTTGCAATGGGTTCGAACATCCTCCTTTAGCTTGGAGAAGTTTGATCGTCTGAAGCCTTCTTCTCTCAACTCGTCAAAGTCATTCTCTGTCCAGCTTTGTTCTGCTGCTGGCGAGGAGCTGCGTTCCTTTGGAGGAGAAGAGGCACTCTGATTTTTAGAATTTTCAGCTTTTCTCCTCTGGTTTCTCCCCATCTTTGTGGTTTTATCTACCTTTGGTCTTTGATGATGGTGACGTACAGATAGGGTTTTGGTGTGGACGTCCTTTCTGTTAGTTTTCCTTCTAACAGTCAGGACCCTCAGCTGCAGGTCTGTTGGAGTCTGCTGGAGGTCCACTCCAGACCCTGTTTGCCTGGGCATCACCAGCAGAGGCTGCAGAACAGCAAATATTGCAGAACAGCAAATGTTGCTGCCTGATTGTTCCTCTGGAAGCTTCACCTGAGAGGCACACCCGGCCACGTGAGGTGTCAGTCAGCCCCTACTGTTCCTATTCGGACATCTTGGAACCTCACTCCTCCTGCTGAATTTTCTAGTGAGACATACTGGAATTACAAGTCTACTTTTGTATACGTGCACCTAAAAGTCAAAGTGTTTATCATATACAGTAACATATCATTAACATCTCTGCAAAATAATTGGAGGTGGTCACATTATGGCAATCCCAAAAACACACCTCGAGGAAAAATGGAAACAGACTGCCTCAATGTGGTATGATGACTATCTGCAACTTGGAACAAAATTTCCAAGAACAATACACAGATTCAAAAAGTGCTATATTCTCATCAGCAAAAACGAGACATATGACCCCATTTTTTACAACAAACAAATTATATCATCTTGGAGGGGGAGAAAGAAGAATCTATAGAGACAAAGAGATTTGACACATTTAAAAATTGCCACATACAGTTCTCATTTGGATCCTCTTCCAATGAACCAAAACAATCATGAAACAAACAGGAAAACTTAATCACTGAGTGGATAGGAAAATGGCAAAGTAAGGACAAAAGCAGTTTCAAAAATGCACATGTAACTAGAAACATATACCATAAACAGACATAATAATTATGTCATCTAAATCCTTGAAAGGTTTCTAGAGTCAAGTTGGTCAAGAAAATGTTTTCAGATTTTTTTTGTCGGGGGTAAATAGGAGACTGCCTACATTCAAGACTGCCTTGGCTGGGCACGGTGGCTCACACCTGTAATCCCAGCACTTTGGGAGGCCAAAGCAGGCAGATCACTTGAGCTGAGGAATTCTAGACCAGCCTGGGCAACATGGCAAAACCCCAGCTCTACTAAAAATACAAAAAACTAGCCAAATGTGGTTGTGCACGTCTGTAACCCCAGCTGTTCAGGAGGTTGAGACGTGAGAATCACTTGAACCTGGGAGGCAGAAGTTGCAGTGAGCCACTGTACTCCAACCTGGGTAATAGAGCAAGACTCTGTCTCAAAAAAAAAAAAAAAGATTGCCTTAGGTTTAAGCCTGTATGGTAAAATTTAAAGTTACATTTATTGAGCACCTACTACTGGGCACTGAGCAAAGAGGAATCATATATTAATTCAGGGTTCCGCATGCTGTAGCCCACAGGTACCCAATACACACTGCCTGCTTGTGTAAATAAAGTGTTATTGGAATACAGTCAGGCCCGTTCACTTGTATGTTGTCTATGGCCATTTTCACACACAGCTGAATAGCTGCAACAGAGGTTGTAAACCCAAAATGCATCTGACCCTGTATTAGCTTTTTACAAGTGGTAACATTTGAAAAGCTAGCCCATTTTACACACAGGAAGACACCGGGGCTCCAAGAGGCTGACTTTCTCAAGATCCTAATTTGACTGGCAGGGCCGAGATTTAAACCCAAGTGGTCTGATCTCAACACTCACATGCTCACCTACCACATTGTGCTGTCTCCAAATAGATAGGTAAGAGAAAACCTAAATGTCGTCCAGTCTCATCAACAGAAGTTTGGGTATAACTTTAGAAAATTCATCCACACAATGGAATTCGAGGCAACCAAGTAAGATAATCTATATTAGACAGAAAACACACCCATTACATATTTGGGAGGAAAATACCTTACAAACCGACTTTATGTGGGAATTTCCAATTATATATAATAGCACATATAGTTTTTGTCCTACCCACCCAAAACCCCTTCTAAAGTTACACGAAATTCATTTGAAAAGATATAAACCTACAAGGAGAAAGCACACAAAATGAACAGCAAAGCAAATTAAATGAGAATTGGATGTTATTCACAGATAATAGAGCATAGAAAACAGATGGGTTAATGATTATCAGCCAAGGAGATCAGATGGCCAAAACCTAAGCCTTCAGTGAGAAAAAACCCAGAACCAGACTACAGGACCCCAGAAAGACTCAGGAATTGGAGGTACCACACCTCTCAAAGTGAGGGTGAAGCTGCAGACGAAAATAGGAGATTAGGTGAAGTCTGTCAAGATCTCCAGACCCCTGCTCCCACCCCGTGCAGATGGCCTGCCCTCTCCCCACTCAGCAAAAGACAAAAGTTGATGCTTGGAAAAGTTAAACCAAGGGGACCACAGAAAAATAAAGGTGCAATGAGCTATGATCATGCCACTGCACTCCAACCTGGGTGACAAAAACTTTTTTCTTTTTTTTTTTGAGACAGAGTCTTGCTCTGTCGCCCAGGCTGGAGTGCAGTGGCGTGATGTCGGCTCACTGCAAGCTCTGCCTCTCTGGTTCATGCCATTCTCCTGCCTCAGCCTCCGGAGTAGCTGGGACTACAGGCACCCGCAACCATGCCCGGCTAATTTTTTCGTATTTTTAGTAGAGACGGTGTTTCACCATGTTAGCCAGAATGGTCTCGATCTCCTGACTTCATCATCCGCCCGTCTCGCGATTATCAGCCAAGGAAATCAGATGGCCAAAACCTAAGCCTTCAGTGAGAAAAAACCCAGAACCAGACTACAGGACCCCAGAAAGACTCAGGAATTGGAGGTACCACATCTCTCAAAGTGAGGGTGAAGTTGCAGATGAAACTAACGTTTCCTCTAACTAACATATCTTCTAATATTTATGTTGATTTTCTTTTCTTGTTTTTCTTTTTTTTCCCTGTGTGTGGTTTTGTTTTGTTTTCTGTTTATTTGTTTGTTTTTTCATTGCTGCTAATTTTTTTTTCCTTTTTTGTCTTTTTGAGACAGAGTCTCACTCTGTGGCCCAGGCTGGAATGCAGTGGTGTGATCTTAGCTCACTGCCACCTCCTCCTCCTGGGTTCAAGCGATTCTCCTGTTTCAGCCTCCTGAGCAGCTGGGATTACAGGCATGGACCACCATGCCCGGCTAATTTTTGTATTTTTAGTAGAGACGGGATTTCACCATGTTGGTCAGGCTGGTCTCGGACTCCTGACCTCAGGTGATCCACCTGCCTCGGCCTCCCAAAGTGCTTGGATTACAGGCATGAGCCACTGCGCCTGGCCAAAACTTTTAATTTAGGCTGGGCGTGGGGCTCATGCCTGTAATTTCAGCACTTTTCCTAAAAGCAGTGACATGGCGAGGGGAGGAAGGTTATGCTCTCCAGATCATCCCAAAGCAAAGCTCAAAGTCTTTGTGCTCAGAGCTTCTAAATAGCTTTTAAATCCTCCCATTCTTGATCACAGACAATCAAAGATTACCAGACATGTGAAGACAGCCTCTAACACAGAAGAAATCAAAAGAAACAGAAAGAAGCAACTTAAAGAAAACTAAAACCAAGCCAAAAAACTACCATGAATACCCTAAAAGAGATAACAGAAGATGAAACAAGAACAGAGATGCTATTAAAAAACAAAAGAGCTCTTGGATAATAAAAGCATGACAGCAGAAAGTAAAACTAAATAAAACAGCTGGGTTGGAAGATAAAGAAAAGAAAATCTCCTACAAAGTAAAGCAAGAAGTTGGCTAGAAACAAGGAGAAAGGCAATAAAATTAGAGGACCAGTCCTGAAAAATCCACGGTGGCTCACACCTGTAATCCCAGCACTTTGGGAGGCCGAGGCAGGCAGATCACAAGGTCAGGAGTTCAAGACCAGCCTCACCAACATGGTGAAACCCCATCTCTACTAAAAATACAAAACTTAGCCAGGTGTGGTGGCACACGCCTGTAATCCCGGCTACTCAGGGGGCTGAGGCAGGAGAATCGCTTGAACCTAGGAGGCGAAGATTGCAGTGAGCTAAGATTGTGCCACTGGACTCCAGCCTGGCCGACAGAGCAAGACTCTGTCTCGAAGGAAAAATATATATATATATATATATATGTACACACAAAAACAATCATAAACCAAGGAACCAGAATAGCTTCAGACATCAAGAAAACCAGAAGAGGTCAGGCAAGGTGGCTCACACCTGTAATCCCAGTACTTTGGGAAGCCTAGGCAGGTGGATCACCTTAGGTCAGGAGTTCGAGACCAGTCTGGCCAACATGATGAAACTGTGTCTCTACTAAAAACACAAAATTAGCCAGGTGTGGTGGGGCATGCGCCTATAATCCCAGCTACTCGGGAGGCTGAGACAGGAGAATCACTTGAATCTGGGAGGTGGAGGCTGTAGTGAGCCAAGACCACATCACTGCACTCCAGCCTGGGCAAGACAGAGCAAGACTCCATCTCAAAAAAAAAAAAAAACAAAGCCCAGAAGAAAAGGAGCAATGCCTTCAAAATCCCAAACAAAATGATTTCCAACCTGGAATTCCGAAACCAGCCAAGCTTGCAATCAAGGTTAAAGGTAAAATAAAGGCAATCTCGGGAGACAGGCGCTAACCAGGGCTGCATTGGAGGTTGAAATCACAAAGGTCAGACACCTTTTTAGACAGGTGTTCTTCAGCACCACTGACAACATGGTTCTGACAGTATTTCATGACAATGGATGGTGATAGTTCTACAACAGATGCTTCTCAACTAGGAATCTCTGCAGACTATATTGGAGGAAGTCATTATGTTATATACTCTCATGATGATACTGAGGACAGCATGAATGATCATGAGGACACAAATGGTTCAAAAGAAAGTTTCAGAGAACAAGATATATATCTTCCAATAGCAAATGTGGCTAGGATAATGAAAAATGCCATACCTCAAACGGGAAAGATTACAAAAGATGCCAAAGAATGTGTTCAAGAGTGTGTGAGTGAGTTCATCAGCTTTATAGAACATCTAAGGCAAGCGAAAGGTGCCATCAAGAGAAGCGAAAAACAATCAATGGAGAAGATATTCTCTTTGCTATGTCTACCTTAGGCTTTGACAGTTATGTGGAACCTCTGAAATTATACCTTCAGAAATTCAGAGAGGCGGGCCGGGCGCGGTGGCTCAAGCCTATAATCCCAGCACTTTGGGAGGCTGAGACGGGCGGATCACGAGGTCAGGAGATCGAGACCATCCTGGCTAACACGGTGAAACCCCGTCTCTACTAAAAAATACAAAAATCTAGCCGGGCGAGGTGGTGGGCGCCTGTAATCCCAGCTACTCCGGAGGCTGAGGCAGGAGAATGGCAGGAACCCGGGAGGCGGAGCTTGCAGTGAGCTGAGATCTGGCCACTGCACTCCAGCCCCGGCGACGGGGCGACGGACCGAGACTCCGTCTCAAAAAAAAAAAAAAAAAAAAGAAATTCAGAGAGGCTATGAAAGGAGAAAAGGGAATTGGTGGAGCAGTCACGCTATAGATGGACTAAGTGAAGAGCTTACAGAGGAGGCATTTACTAACCAGTTACCAGCTGGCTTAATAACCACAGATGGTCAACAACAAAATGTTATGGTTTACACAACATCCTATCAACAGATTTCTGGTGTTCAGCAAATTCAGTTTTCATGATCTGAAGAAATGATAGAATGGGGAGTGTAGAGAAATGAGAGTCTATATGATTCCGAACACAGACATCAGAAGGAAAGACTGGTGAAAAGATGTATCTTTGTATATTAATAGCTGTAATGTAGCTTCCTGATGCTTGACTAATCGAGGTGTTAATTCTGACTTGAGAATCTTTTTCATGAATGATTTTAAAGAAAAATTTGGATTTTAAAGGTATGAAAATATTTTTGTTTTGTATGAGAGTCTGTTGCTCTGTATGACCCCTGTATGCATTGTACACTGAAATTTATTACTGTCAGAGATTTGTAGACAGTTTCTTCTTTTCATATCGAATCATGCTACTTTTGTAATTCAAGTAAGCAGCTGGGTTAATTCATGATGTTTGCCCTTTTAATAAAATATAAGCGTAGAGTTCATTTTGAATGCAAGTTGCCTTTATTATAAATTTGAGTTTGTCTTGGTTATACCTTGCATGACAACCTAGCTAGATTTCTAGCATTTGCTGTATTTATTAAAAATTTTTTTTTGTAAGACATTAATAGTTTAAGCAGCATCAGTCTTTTAAAAAATGTAATTGAGTAAGTGTGAATGCAGAAGCAAATATCGTCCGCCCTGTTAAACTTGGTGCCCGTTAACAGTGTTTACACTGTTCATCGTGCCTGTTAATGTAGTTTTAGTTACTGGAGCTTTTTTAAGATTAGATTTGGTTTTGAGTTACATTTTCAAGAACGTTGGAATACATTTAAGTTTAATGTAGTCCTAGTGCTCTTGAAATGGTGCTCCTTTCATTTGGTACATGATTTTGTTTCAAATCATATCTTCAAGTACTATAGTATCCTCTTACAGAACAGGAATTTTATAGCCTGATGGTAAATGTCTTCATTTTACCTTTTTAATTGAAATGTCAAGTTTCCTGTTATACTACGGAAACCAAGAAACATCAGACATCATTGCATGTACAGACGTTTTGCATGGTGAGTGAATGAAATGGAGAACAGAGTGAGGGCTGTGAACGGTGTGAAACAGAAGCTGCCAACTTCTAGTGTGTTGTGTTCATCTCTGCAATAAACTAAACTTACATAATGTAACTCTGTATAATTTAGTAGTATGTACTTGGATTGTTTCTTTTTGAAAAGTGAGGATTTGTATTTTCTCATCTATTCCTTTTGGTATTAACTTGAGGGATGTTTTTTAACTTTTTAAAAAATTGCTATTGTATAGTTTTCCTAAAAGGCAGTTGGAGTGAATATCATCTTTGAAGGACACTCAAATTGATAAGGTAGAAGCAATTTCCCAGATATAGGCTGAATAGAAACATTTACTTTGCCAGAAGGACTGTTAGGAGTATATTTGGGCTAATCAGAGGTTAATAATGCCCTCATCTCCTACTATCCATTTAAAAAGCAATCTTCATTATAGTAAATTCAAACAGGAAAAAATGGGGGAGTAGTTAAGCAAAATCAACAATCATCCTACTATGTTGAAAGAACCAATGTTAATATTTTGATAAATATCATTTGTACATTTACTTTGCTAAATATGTATATTTTTATAAAAATGGGCTCATATTGTGCATACCGTTTTGTAACCTGCTTTTTTCACTTAACAATATATTGGGAACATCTTTTCCAGGTCAAAAAAAAAAGGCAATCTCAAACACACGTTTTCCAAAAAAAGTTTCTCCATGAACCCTTTCTCAAGAAGCTACTAGAAAAAGTATTCCACCAAAATGTGAGAGTAAACCAAGGAAGAAGAACATGAGAAGACACAGAGTTATAGGTAGCAGAAGACTCAATCCGGGAGAAATGTGAAGGAGGCTCCAGAGAGACAGCTGCCAGCAGGCCTAAGGGCAGGCAGTCCAGACCAAAGCAGAGCAGGATGACAGAGGGCTGAGGACGCATACCTCCAAGCCAAAAAAAAAAAAAAAAAAAGGAACAGATTCCTTATTTTGACCATATTGAGAAGGATTTTATGGCTCTCACAGTTTGGAGATTAATTAGAGAAAGGTACAGGGAAAACCAAAGGAAAAACAAAGTAACGATTAACTTTAAGGAAAATGAAGTTTTACAAGAAAGAAAATGTGATCAGAGTATACAAAGTGACTCAGCTGTGAACATGGCAGTAACCAATCTTTTTTTTTTTTTTTTTTTGAGGCGGAGTCTTGCTCTGTCACCCGGGCTGGAGTGCAGTGGCCAGATCTCAGCTCACTGCAAGCTCCGCCTCCCGGGTTTATGCCATTCTCCTGCCTCAGCCTCCGGAGTAGCTGGGACTACAGGCGCCCGCTGTTTTTTGTATTTTTACTTTGCCCAGCTAGTTTTTTGTATTTTTAGTAGAGACAGGGTTTCACCGTGTTAGCCAGGATGGTCTCGATCTCCTGACCTCGTGATCCGCCCGTCTCAGCCTCCCAAAGTGCTGGGATTACAGGCTTGAGCCACCGTGCCCGGCCAGCAGTAACCAATCTTAAACAGACTTAATCCAAAAGGTATTCAAGCCACACAGGGAGGCTGCAGAAAGGGGAAGCTAACGTATCCCTGGGTGTGGGTGCTTCTGAAGGAGGTACAGAGAACTAAATTCTCATCTCCCAAGCAAGAAGTTCTCAGACATCTAAAACTGAAAAACTGACCAACAGTAAAGATTATTTAGAAACATGGGGTAAGTACTAGAAGAAAGAGCTAAAAGATGAGAAGCTGCCTGTGGAGCAGTAATAAAGGATGGGTGGAGACGAGTAAGATGGAGGAATGCGGCCATGCACAGTGGCTCACGCCTGCAATCCCACCACTTTGGGAGGCCAAGGCGGGTAGATCACAAGGTCAGGAGTTTGAGACCAGCCTGACCGACATGGAGAAACCCCGTATCTACTAAAAATACAAAAATTAGCCAGGTTTGGTGGCGCACGCCTGTAATCCCAGCTACTCGGGAGGCTGAGGCAGGAGAATTGCTTGAAACTGGAAGGTGAAGGTTGCAGTGAGCCAAGATCACGCCATTGCACTCCAGCCTGGGCAACAGAGCAAGGCTGTCTCAACAACAACAAAAAAAAAGATAGAAGAATGCTGCCCCTCAATTATAAGCTATGTTAAAAATCACTAGTATTCCTCCAACGACATCCTTCCCTTCTTCTCTGGTTATCAAGGTATAAGTCTGCCTAGATGAAGGCTGATTTTCCAGATTCCCTTGCAGCTAGGTATCAACCAGGTTTCCCCACTCTTGTCAATAGCAGACATACCATGTGCAACTCTTGAGCCAAGCTCTTAACAAGGAAGGAATGCACTTTCCTCTTCTCCCCTTTCCACTGGCCAAAATGCCCACATTAACAAACCCTGAGTCCTATCAGAGTACCCATTTCACACCAAGAGATGGACACTGTGTTGAGGGGTGATAGAGAATCAAGACAAAAGGCACCAGTATTTCTGACGTGATGGAGCCATCCTTCTTAAGTCAAACTTAAGCCACTGTTATTTTGGCCTTTTACACAGCAGCTAAACCCACATCCTAACATATAAATCCTTAAAAAAAAAAAAAAAACTCAGTTTACATTTATTAATAACTGAAAATCTGAAAAGTATGTTAGAAGAAAACCATCAATTTGTTTCTTGGAGGCCTGGTTACGTAAAGTACTGTTTTTAACTAGTAACACTTAGGATCAAGCTAGAAAGATGGAACACATTTCATCAAGAGAACTAAAAAGTCAGATGCCTGGCGCGAGCTTTACTCACTTTTTGGATTTCTAAATGAGAGTCAGCGACATCCAAGAACTTTAGGGGTGGAGAGCATTTGTCAATGACTGTCCTGCGGTCCCCAAGGGGCTCCTCACTGTGTTTCTCCTGAGGGTCTATAACTACTCTCCTGTCGTAGAAGCTGCTCTTCTCTGGCACAGTCTTGTCCTCCTCCACGCTGATCTCTGGGGTTGAGTCTTTCTCCTTCTGAGCAGTGGTGACTGTGACACTCCTGGCTGCTCCTTCTGCAGTCTTGGCTGGTCCTTCACTCCTGGCTGGTCCTTCTCCACGGCTAGGACGCTCTGCTGTGCTTGGTTTTGCCCGAATGGCAGCCTCTCCCTTCCTTTTTGGCATCGATTTCCCCAGGATGCCCTGGATAGCCTTCAGGTAGATCATTGTGGAGCCCTGGTCTCGAAGTCTATCCCTCTTCCTTTTCTGGACCTTGTTGGGTTCCTCAATTGTATCATTCTGACCCTCAGCTTCAGCTGCAAATTCAGAGTTTGTGGAGTTATGAGAACTATCTTTGGAATCAACCTGGAAAAAAAAAAAACAGAATTGAAAGCATTGTTCCAAGGGCACTTTCGTACATGAAGCATTTGGCAAATTATAAATCAGTGGTGGTTCTACCAGTCAAAGGGACAGTGATTGTGGCTAAGGCAAAGGTTCTCTCCAGGTGGTGAAGTGGCACTGTAAGAGGGGTTGATTACTGCCATTTCTTAGCATTTACCTTCTCAAGCTCAGCAGATGATATCCTCTCACTGCGTGGGGAGGAAAGGAGCTGAAATGAACACTCTCATTAAACCAGACTGCAAGCTCCTGGAAGGCAAGGAATGCACTTCAGGCAAAACAGCAGCTTAAGCTCTTGCCACTGGAAAGGGCCCTAGAAACCAGTTAGCCCAATCCCATATCTAAGGGTAAAGGAAACCTGAGGACCCAGTGAGGGGAAGGGCTAGCCCCAGGAACTCCAATCCCCAAGTCCTGAGTGCAGTGTTTTTCCCACCATACCCAAAGCCTCCTGAAAGTTTTCTGCAAACTCTGCCCCTCAAATGATCAACTTGGTTTTGGAAAATGCCTCAGCTTCTCAGTGACTGCACCAGGGTCAATCAAGATAGACTGCTCCCAACAACAAACCTCCTCCGAGATGGAAGTGAAGCCTCAGCCCCCTCTTGCGTCCACTCACTCCAGGACTCCACAAAGAAAAAGCTAAACTTTTTGTCTGCAAGACTATTTTGCTGTGAAATTCCAATCCAGTCTAATCCCAGTCAGGTGTAAGAACACTCCACAAATGTCCCCCTAAGGCCTTCCATAAGCAGTAAACCATTATCCCATCTGCACTCCTAAATCATTTCTATTAAATTCCTCTCAAAAGTAAATACAGACCAGGCACAGTGGCTCATGCCTGTAATTCAGCACTCTGGGAAGCCAAGGCAGGTGGACTGCTTGAACCCAGGAGCTGGAGACAAGCCTGGCCAACATGGCAAAACCCCATCCCCATCTCTATAAAAACACGTGGGGCGCAGTGGCTCACGCCTGTAATCCCAATCCCAATTTTGGGAGGCCAAGGGAGGAAGATCACTTGGGCTCGGGAATTCAAGACCAGCTTGGGCAACATGGCAAAACCCTGTCTCTACTAAAAATACAAAAATTAGCTGGGCCATGGTGGCACATGCCTGTGATCCCAGCTACATGGGAGGCTAAGGCCCAAGAATCGCTTGAACCTGGAAGGCAGAGGTTTCAGTGAGCCATGACGGCACCACTGCACTCCAGCCTGGGCGACAGAGTGAGACCCTGTCTCAAAAAAAAAAAAAAAAGACAAAATTGCTTTATATGTATATATTAGCAAAGTCTAAAAAGCCAAACTGTTTATAATGGATCTCTTTGGGTAATGCAGGGAAGTAGAAAGAGGGTTAGGCTCGGCTGGGCACGGTGGCTCACACCTGTAATCCCAGCACTTTGGGAAGCCAAGGCAAGTGGATCACCTGATGTCAGGAGTTTGAGACCAACCTGGCCAACGTGGCAAAACCCTGTCTCTAATAAAAATACAAAAATTAGCCGGCCGTGGTAGCGGGCACCTGTAATCCCCCCTACTCAGGAGGCTGAGGCAAGAGAATCGCTTGAAACCACAAGGCAGAGGTTGCAGTGAGGCAAGATTATGCCACTGCACTCCAGCCCGGGCAACAAGAGCAAAATTCCATCTCAAAAATAAAAAATTCTAAAAAAAAAGCAAAATTTAAAAAAAAATACAAAAATTAGCCAGGCGTGGTGGCACATGCCTGTAGTCCCAGCTACTCGAGAGGCTGAGGTAGGAGAATCATTTGAACCCAGGAGGCGGAGGTTGCAGTGAGCCGAGATCATGCTACTGCACTCCAGTCTGGGGGGCAAGAATGAAACTCCTTCTCAAAAAAAAAGGCTTATGCTCTTACATTATAAGCTTCTTGTATCCATTTGAAATTTTTTTTCCGAAGAGCACGTAATATTTTTGGTTTGTTTTTTTTTTTTTTTTTAATCATTATCCTGGGTCAAGGGCCAAAGAAAAATAAAACTTAAAAGAATCTTAAACCTGGCCGGGCACGGTGGCTCACACCTATAATCTCAGCACTTTGGGAGGCCAATATGGGTGGATCACAAGGTCCGGAGATTGAGACCATCCTGGCTAACACGGTGAAATCCATTCTCTACTAAAAATACAAACAAATTAGCCGGGGGTGGTGGCCGGCGCCGGTAGTCCCAGCTACTTGGGAGGCTGAGGCAGGAGAATGGCGTGAACCCGGGAGATGGAGCTTGCAGTGAGCGGAGATCATGCCACTGCACTCCAGCCTGGGCGACAGAGTGAGATGTAGGAAAAGAATCACAAACCTTCAGAAATCTACACTTGTTAATATAGGCATCTATTTTCCTGAAAGTACTCAAACTGTTGGCAGCTGCTAACTTCATGAAGATGAATAGGAAAGGTGGTGTTTGCTATCATTTTGAACCCCTCTGGACTTACTAAATTTTCTTACTTTCTGAATTTTCTAACATGTGTCTACAGGGATTATTTGTTAAAGGAGGTTACAGGTCATTTCTGTTTTCTTTTCTTTTTTTTTTGAGCGCAGTGGTGCGATCTCAGCTCACTGCAACCTCTATCTCCCAGGTGCCACAGATACTCCTGCCTCAGCCTCCCAAGTACCTGGGATTACAAGCATATGCAACCACACTGGCTAATTTTTGTATTTTTAGTAGAGACGGGGTTTCGCCATGTTGGCCAGGTTGGTCTTCAGCTCCTGACCTCAGGTGATCCACCCACCTCGGCCTCCCAAAGTGCTGGAATTACAGGTGTGAGCCACCATGCCCAGCCTGTTTTCTTTATATCTTTTTATATTTAAGGAATTCTAATAAATATATATATATATTTGAGGCAAAATCTCACTCTGTTGCCCAGGCTGGAGTGCAGTGGCACAGTGTCGGCTCACTGCAACCTCCACCTCTGAGGTTCAAGTGATTCTTGTGCTTTAGCCTCCCTCCCGAGTAGCTGATATTACAAGCATCTGCCACCACACCTGGCTAATTTTTTTTATTATTTTTAGTAGAGGTGGGGTTTCACCATGTTGGCCTAACCTCAAGTGATCTGTCCGCCTTGGCCTCCCAAAGTGCTGGTATTACAGGCACGAGCCACTGTGCCTGGCCTCTAATACTAATAATAAACTTGATGACTCCCAGGGCCTGCCTTGTAAGACACAGCCCCAACTTCCCAGCCCACTTCTCTAGTGCCCTCTTCTGCCTGCCACCAACTACCTGCCACCTTTGGCCCATCACACCCTCTTACATGTTTGCTGGCACATCTTATCTCCTCTGCTTGCCATGTCCTTGCCTCCATCCCATTTTGTGTTCCTACCTGTCTGTCAAGGCCTGATCTCCACTTTGACTGCTTCTCCACCTCTGCCCTCTGCTCCCACTGAAGCCAGGTATACAACACAGATGGTGAGGTCTGCAGCAAACTGAAGAGCGCCTACACCCTCAGACGGGCAGCTGCTCCTCACCTCTACTGGTGCCATTTGGTAGTAGAGAATCAGAGTTAGAGATTCTGTTTTTTTCCAAGTAAAACCAGAAATATTGAATTTAGTGCATTTTTCAACTGTTCAGCAAGCACTTACTAAGCACTTACTCTGTGCCAGCAGGCACGGTTCTAGACCTGTGGGTTTAGCGTTCAATTAAAAAAAAAAAGGTTAATTAGCCGGGTGCGGTGGCAGGCGCCTGTAGTCCCAGCTACACAGGAGGCTGAGGCAGGAGAATGGCGTGAACCTGGGAGGCGGAGCTTGCAGTGAGCCGAGATCACGCCACTGCACTCCAGCCTGGGCGACAGAGCGAGATTCAGTCTCAAAAAAAAAAAAAAAAAAACAAGGCTGCAATTCCAGCACTTTGGCAGGCCAAGGCAGGATCATTTGAGCCTAGGAGTTCAAGACCAGCCTGGGCAACATAGCAAGACCCCATCTGTACAAGAAAAATACAAAAATTAGCTGGGTGCAGTGACCCATGCCTGTAGTCCCAGCTACTCCAGGAGCTGAGACAGAAGGATTGCTTGAGTCTGGAAGGCCAAGGTCACAGTGAGCCGAGATTGTGCCACTGCACTTCAGCCTGTGGAGACGCTCCAACCTTTTGGAGATGCTGTCTCCAAAAATAAGAATAATAACAACATACAAGAACATCTGCCTCCTGGAGCTCACACTCTAGCTGGTGAGAGAAGGGAAAACCAGGAGAAAGGTAAGACAAGTGAAATATGTATGTTAGAGAGTGGTAAATGCCAAGGAGAAAAACAAGAAAAGGGGACATAAAGTGGGGAGGCGACGTCATTCAAGTCTTCAGTTCAAGGTAGGGACTTAGACTGGAGCTGTAACTTCTATTATTGACACAGTCTCACTCTGTCGCCCAGGCTGGAGTGCAGTGGTGCCATCTTGGCTCACTTGCAACATCCGCCTCTCAGGTTCAAGCGATTCTCCTGCCTCAGTCTCCTGACAAGTTGGGATTACAGGCGTGTGCCACCACACCCAGCTAAAGTTTGTATTTTTGGTAGAGACAAGGTTTCTCCATGTTGGCCAAGCTGGTTTTAAACTCCCAGCCTCAAGGGATCAGCCCACCTGAGCCTCCTAAAGTGCTGGGATTACAGGCGTGAGCCACCACACCCAGCCTGGAGTCATTAATTCTTAATGTGAATTGTCCGAAAATGTTAAATACTATAAGGACCTAGCAGGTTACAACCAGTCCACAGACCAGGAGTTTTGCCATCTCTGGTTGTAAAGACCAGGACTGGAGTTGGGGGAGGAAAAAAAATTAGGAGTATAATGATATACCTTTGTCTTCAAACAGATTTACAATTTACAAAATGGTCACAGCTGTCATCCTTCTTTTACAGAAAGTGAAACTGCTACATGGCTTGTAAGTGGCAGAACCGGGATTCAAACTCAAGTTCTCCCTAACCTGGAAGCCAAGGGAAAAGGAGTAATGAAATATAAAGTGAGAAATACTGTTGGCCAGGCATGGTGGCTCCTGCCTATAATCTCAGAACTTTGGGAGGCTGAAGCAGGCAGATCGCTCGAGCCCACAAGTTCAACAACAGCCTGGGCAACACGGCAAAAAAAAACCATCTCTACAAAAAAGAAAAATTAGCTGGGCATGGTGGTGCATGCCTGTAGTCCCAGCTACTTGGGAGGCTGAGGCAGGAAGATCACCTGAGCCTGGAGGTGAAGGATGCAGTGAGCCAAATGCACCGCTGCACTTCAGCCTGGGTGACAGACAGGAGGGGAGGGGAGGGGAGGGGAGAGAAGCGGGAAGGGGGGAGAAGGTAGAAAAAAAAGGGAAAAAGTGAGAAACACTCTCAAAGGCCAGATGACCTAAGATGGATCATACATCACCAAGGATGAGTTTCAGCAGGTGATAGCTGGCTCTAAAGGTAAGAAGTAGGTAGACCCCAGGCAGAAGGTAAGAGACAAACCACCTGACTTCAAAAAGGGAAGAGTTCGTTCCTCCTGGAAGCACTGCTTGGTGAACTGTGCCTCTCCAAAGGAAAAAAGGAACGATAAGTGGAGATGTTGCTCCAGTCCTATCACCAGTAGCCTGAAGGATTTCAACAGCTCCTCACCAGCTCCCTGTCTTCTCCCTCCTACCTTTTCTCTGCAGCGTGCCAGAGAAGCTCTAAAATGCAAACCCTACCACTTCAGCATTGGCTTAGAACCCTTCCAGGGCTCTGCATGTGCCTACAGAATAATCGCCACCCCTAAGCTCATCAGGAACCCTTCGCAGGCTGGCCCCAACCTTCCTGTCTAGCCTCATCTCCCACCTTCCTCCAAATTCGCTCCAAGTGTCCAGCGAATGCAGACAAACATGGATGAGAGGAGGGCCAGCAGTGCCCCAAGCACCCCAGACAAGCAGCATTTCCTGACATTTTGGGCACGTAGTGCTCCCTCTGTCCAAAATGTCCCGTCCTCCTCCTTGTCCATCAGTAAGACTCAGTGCCACCTCTTCTGCAAGGACCTTTCTGATGGTCAGTCGCTCATTCCCCCGCCCCTTGGGCACTCCAAACCCATCCCTGTTACAGCACTCCACTCACTGCCCTGTGGTGTATGACTTTTCAGTCTATGAAGCATGGCCTGATTGTCCTTGGCACCAACAGCACCTAGCCTGGTGTTCCATGTGAGCACTGGACGTGTGCCAAGTGAAAATGCAGGAAAGGGGATGCGCAAAAGCTCTATCACTCGAGAGCCTCGATACCCAGTGCTTTACTGTGCTTGGGCTGACTCACCCTGCAGAGAGCTCCTCAAGGGAGGAACCTTGGCACCTTCGTCTTGCCACCCCTACACTGGATGCCAGGCTGGGACAGAGAAGGTGCTCCCAGAGGCAGCAGTGCAAAGAATACTGGCTTTGAAGTTGGATGGATCTGATATTACCCCACAGCTCGGCCACTTACCAGCTGCATGGCCTTGGTCAGCTTATTTAACCTTTCTGAATCTCATTTGCCCAGTGCCTACACAGAGTAGGTGCTTAAATCTTTTTTAATTGATATGAAGATATTTACTAACAGATATGTAGAAATAATACCACCTACTTCACGACACTCTTGGGACCATGTGACAGTCTATAGGTCAAACATCGAGAATCACAGTTGATCACGCCTTATCATACATGCTTGAATTTTCCCTTCCATTCTTCCTACTCCAAATTGAACACAGACATTTAGATGTCATAGCAAAAATAATCTTTACTACATGTAGGTGCTCATCACACAGTTAATCTCCTCTATGAAGAGTAAATGAAGATCATCAGCTAACATAAAACGTCTACAACTGTCCTGGGGGTAGGAAGGGAATGATGTGAGGTCAGCCAGCAGGGATCTCTACCGATTCTAAAATGAGTCTAAGACCTTCCCCTCGGAATATTCTGGGACCTGGCACAGAGAAAGATGTGTTAAAGGCTGGTGGAAGAAGGGAACAAAGTCAACTGTGTAACCCTCAAAGTTTACAGAGCAAGGCCAGGCACAGTAGCTCATGCCTGCAATCCCAGCACTTTGGGAGGCCAAGGTGGGAGGACTGCCTAACCCCAGGAGATTGAGACCAACCTGGGCAACATAGGTAGACTCCCGTCTTTACAAAACAAATAATTGACCGGGCAGGCCGAGCGCAGTGGCTCATGCCTATAATCCCAGCACTCTGGGAGGCCTAGGCGGGCAGATCACAAGGTCAGGAAATTCAGACCAGACCATCCTGGCTAACACGGTGAAATCCCATCTCTACTAAAAATACAAAAAAATTAGCCGGGCATGGGAGTGTGCACCTGTAGTCCCAGTTGCTGGGGAGGCTGAGGCAGGAGAATGGTGTAAACCCAGGAGGCAGAGCTTGCAGTGAGCCAAGATTACACCACTGCACTCCAGCCTGGGTGACAGAACAAGACTCTGTCTCAAAAGTAAAATAAAGGCCGGGCGTAGTGGCTCAAGCCTGTAATCCCAGCACTTTGGGAGGCCAAGGCGGGCGGATCACAAGGTCAGGAGATCGAGACCATCCTGGCTAACACGGTGAAACCCCGTCTCTACTAAAAAATACAAAAAACTAGCCCAGGTGTGGTAGCGGGCGCCTGTAGTCCCAGCTACTCGGGAGGCTGAGGCAGGAGAATGGCGTAAACCCGGGAGGCGGAGCTTGCAGTGAGCTGAGATCCGGCCACTGCACTCCAGCCCGGGTGACAGAGCAAGACTCCGTCTCAAAAAAAAAATTAAAATAAAATAAAATAAAATAAATAAATGAGCCAGGCAGGGTTACACATGCCTGTAGTTCCAGCTACTTGAGAGGCTGAGGCAGGAGGATCGCTTGAGCCCAGGAAGTTGAGCTGCAGTGAGTTATGATCACGGCAATGCACTCAGGCCTGGGTGACAGAGCAAGACCCTGTTTTTTAAAAAAAAAAAAAGTTTACAGAGCCAACACAGGAGAGTGGTGAGAGGACTCTAGAAGGACCTGAGGACGAACATGCTTTTCGTGAGAACTCCTCAGCTGTGCTTGCTGAAGGACTTAGGACCGGGACAAACAAGTTCACAGATGACTGCAGAGCAAGGGAGGAAGAGGTACAGATGAAGGTGGAAGGTAAGAGATGTTCTGTAATTCCTCAAAATGAATCAAGTACTGTACACTTGGTTTTTAAACTGACAAACATATGCTCCAGGAAGAGACCTCAGCAGTCCTAGAGATGGACAATCAGGATTATATAAAAATCTTCGGCCGGGCGCAGTGGCTCAAGCCTGTAATCCCAGCACTTTGGGAGGCCGAGACGGGCGGATCACGAGGTCAGGAGATCCAGACCATCCTGGC
>NW_012116710.1:1258158-1261582 GCF_000951035.1 Colobus angolensis palliatus | reverse complement strand
GCTCTGCCTCCCAGGTTCATGCCATTCTCCTGCCTCAGCCTCGCTCACTGCAAGCTCTGCCTCCCAGGTTCATGCCATTCTCCTGCCTCAGCCTCCCAAGTGACCGGGACTACAGGCGCCCGCCACCACGCCCAGCTAATTTTTTTTTGTATTTTTAGTAGAGACGGGGTTTCACTGTGTCAGCCAGGGGTGGTCTCGATCTCCTGACCTCATGAGCCACCTGCCTTGACCTCCCAAAGTGCTGCGATTACAAGCGTGAGCCACCGCAGCTGGCCCCCCCAAAAATTTTTTTAATCTGCAGGGTGTGGTGGCACATGCCCATATTCTCACCTATTCAAGAAGACTGTTTGACCCCAGGAGTTCGAGGCTACAGTGAACCATGATTGTGCCACTGCACTCCAGCCAAATAGTTTCAAAAAAATAAAATAAGCTTTTAAAAAAAGAATACAATTGGCGGGGCCTGGTGGCTCACACCTGTAATCCCAGCACTTTGGGAGGCTGAGACAGGCAGACCACTTGAGGTCAGGAGTTCGAGACCAGCCTGGCCAACCAGGCGAAACCTCATCTCCACTAAAAATACAAAGATTAGCTGGGCATGGGCACACCTGTAGTCCCAGATAATTGGAAGGCTGAGGCAGAAGAACTGTTTGAACCCGGGAGGTGAAGGTTGCAGTTAGCAGAGATCACACCACTGCACTCTATCTTGGGTGACACAGTAAGACTCTGTCTCAAAAAAAAAAAAAAAAAAAAGAATACAATTCTAAGGGAATTGTCCCTTAGAATAAAATCCATTGTCCTTAGGATAAAATCCAAATTCCCTTGCCTACTAAAACCTTGCTGCAGTCCACCCCCTACCTCGCTCTCCAGCCTCCACTCTGGGCTCACTGCTCCATCATACCGCATTGTAGGCAGTCATGTGACCACCCCTCCAGTCCTCCCACCAGACCGCTCCCTAGAAGCTCATCACTCCCAGACCCAACAGTGCTTGGCGTGCAATAACCCTCAAGTGCTTATACTGAAACCATTAAATTGGGTTCTTGCAAAACAAGGCCCCTTTAGCCTCAATGAGAGAAAGGTGTGTCCATCCTACAATCAGACCCACCCAGATTAGAGACCACATCCTCAAACCCGAGTTCAGATCTTTAGGACAGCCAGGGATTCAGCACACCTGAAAGACTATGTAAAATAAATTTCCTGCCTCTCCCAGTACCAGGTTTCACTCTATCTACAAATTGTCAGTGAAGTTAAATTTAATCAATTGGTATTATTTTATGCTGTACCCAAGTCTACTGAAACTGTATCAAGAAGGATTAACGGCCAGATTAACTTGTATGAGCAAAGTCCCATACTTACCTGATTTGAGACAAATTCAGCATTCCTACGCTAGAGACAGGGCTTTTCAACTCACCATTATTTGTGAATTTAAAAAGAAAAAATCCACGCGCCCACACAAGAGTTCAGACTGTGAGGTCCACATTGAAAAAACCAGGGACACTTAGCCTACAAGACAAAGTGAAATACAGCCCCCTTTCTCAGCTACACAAAAGAAACCACCAAGGCTAGGCTTAAAAACAAACCCATATTCCTTAGGGCCTGTTTTAATTGCTTTTGTAAAATAATTTTCTCTAGAGGCAGCCCGTCTCATATAAGACTGTTTCTCCACTCCTCCACAGGCAGAACTTCTCACTTCTTAAGGCCCAGAGCTTCAAAACCTAGGATGCAAACTCTAAGGGGAAAGTGATCTGTTTTGTTAGTAAAGAATCCCAAACACCTAGAACATTGCCTGGCACAAACTAAATCCTCAACACATATTTGTTCAAACTCTTGATTGAGTAGATGAGCGAAAGGTATCTTCTCTGTGAAGCACTCCTTGGTCTGTTGCAAGTACTTATGAAACCCTCTTGCATGTTTCCATTAGGGAACTAACAATTTAACCTCCAAAAAAAAAAAACTAGCACCACCAAGCAAAACCCCAACATGCTGGAAACCATGACTCTGGAAAAGAGCTACACCAAGAACCACAATTCTTGGTTCTGTGATTCAGAGTGGTTCAAAGTGCAAGGACACACAATTCCTTAAACTGACAACTAAAATAAATACATCCTTCTCTTGAACACATAATCCACCTTCTACTGCAGTGATTCTCCAATGGGGCTGCACATTTACAATAACCTGGGGAGCACTGAAAAATCTGGAAGCCTAGACCACACCTCAGACCAATAAATCAGTTTCCCTGGAGTAGGAGGTAGGCCCAAGTATTTTAAAGCTTTCCAAGTAGTTCCAAAGTGCTACCGAATTTGAAAACTACCTCTTTACTTAACTTCAGGCCACACCCCTGGAAGACTGCTTGGTCTTCCAGTTGGGTGGAGCGGACTTCTAGGAAGATCCTCCAGACCTTCAAGAATGTGATGTTTTACAGTCTCCTTCCATCAAAATTCCCATCCCCAACCTCTCAAGCCATGTGGAAGGGGTTTCACAGATTGCAAAGCCTGGCGGCGACCTACCTTAAGGCTGCAGGCTTCCTCCTCTAGAGAAGCCATTTCTTCTAAAGAGGCGTTGGCAGGACGCAGAGGGGATCCCCCGGAAGACAGGAACCCCCCAGTGCTCCGAATCAGACAGCCTTTGGAGGCGGCCCCGCCCACACCTGGGCCCAAGAAAAGGGGGAAGGAGGAGGAGGAGCTATTTCTGCTGCGGGATGAGCCCCAGGATAACCTCCGCGAGCAAGCCACATCGTCCTCCTTCTGGGCTTTCAGGCGCTTGGGGCTGCCGGGCCCTCCAGAACGCGATGCAGACCTCTGAGCTGGCTGGCTGGAGGGGGCCACATCACAGGGCTCCCGGAGGCAGCTGCGCTTGCTGGGACACCCTTCCGACGTGCTGCTCCAGTTGTGCTTGACCTTGCCCCGCTCGGACGCCATGGGCACCTGCAAGGTACAGGGGGCCTGGATTCCAACACCACCCTTCTTGGCGGTCCCACCTCAGATTCCCACCACCTCCCGCCCAGGGGGAGGGCAAGACACAAGGGCAGAGCCAGAGGCTAGCCTCACTGACCTTTCCCTCTTCTTTCCACTGCCCATCACAGTTCTCAAGGTTTCAGAGATGCCAAACCGTGTCGGAGAAGTCAAAGCGATCCAAAATTTACTAAAGGCTTCCGTTGGTTTCCAAGTCCACAACGTGCTTTTGAGATCAGGAAGCGCTTCACTTTGCACAGCGCTACTTCCAGGATGCCTAAGCGCTTCCGGGGCTACAAAGCGCTTTGATCAGTTTGCAATATAAAGCCCTTCAGAACTGTAGAAGCGCTTCAGAAGACCACATGGCGCTTCAAGATCCACACATGGCTGCCCCACCGCCAGCCCTGGGGCCAGGCGCTTAGTCCCTAGGCCAGGGTCAGACTGGGTGCCGCAGCCCGCCCTGCTCCTGCGGCCCG
>NW_012116710.1:1250273-1257975 GCF_000951035.1 Colobus angolensis palliatus | reverse complement strand
ACAAGCCCTGCGGCCCGCAGGCCGGAGAGCGGCAGGGGCGGGGCCTGCGCCAAACGGAAGGCGCCCATTGCTCGACCCGGCAAGGGGCGGGACTCCGAGCAAGACGGAGCCCGTCTCGTAGCCAAACGGCTTAGAGTCGGGACGGTACGCCTTAGGAAGCTCGTCCATTGGTCAGAAGCCAGATGGGGCGGAGCCACTCACGTGGGCTTGAACAGCGAGAAGCTGAGGCCAGTCAAATGTGCAGGCAGGCAGCGTCCGCGGACGCGCTTTAAGTTAACGCTGTTCCCCTCAGCGTCCGCCCCTGTGCCGGAAGCTTTCAGACCTGCATTCGCTCATCGAGCCGAAGCAAGCCGTATGCTGAGCATTGTCACCCCACTTTATAGAGCAGAAAACTGTGGCTCAGAGAGACCAAGTGACACACCCAGAAAGGGGAAGAATTGGAAGCCACCAAAAAAAAAAAAAAAAAAGACTACACAAAAAGTGGACTATCGGTCTGGTGAAAAATATTAAAGACGGCTGGGAGCGGTGGTTCACGCCTGCAATCTCAGCACTTTGGGAGACCGTGGCGGGAGAATGGCTTGAGCTCGGGAGTTAGAGACCAGCCTGGCCAACATGGTGCGACCCCTGTCTCTACAAAAAATAAAATTAGCTGGGCGTGGTGCCAGTTATTCGGGCTGAGGTGGGAGGATCACTTGAGCCCGGGAGGTCGAAGCTGCAGTGAGCTATGATCGCGCCACTGCACCCCAGCCTGGAGGACAGAGCAAGACCCTGTCTCAAAAAAAAAAGAAAAGAAAAAATCAAAGACAAGGTACAAATTTAGAAAAATACTCGAAACATATGACAAAGGGCTGATATTCGATGTAGCAATTCTCCCAAAATAATAACTTAGTATTAAGACTGGCAAAGGAGGCTGGGTCCAGTGGCACACGTCTGTAATCCCAGCACTTTGGGAGGCCGAGGCGGGCGAATCGCTTGAGGCCAAGAGTTCGAGACCAGTGTGGGCAATGTGGCGAAATCCTGTCTCTAGTGAAACACAAAAATTAGCCAGTTGTGGAGGTGTACACGTGTAGTCCCAGTTACTCAGGAGGCTGAGGTGGGAGGATCCCTTGAGCCTGGGAAATCGAGGGTCCAGTGAGCCAAGATTATGCCACTGCACTCCAGCCAGGGAGACAAAGTGAGACCCTCCATCTCAGGGAAAAAGAAAAATAAAAAAAGGCAAAGGAAGCAATAAACAAAAACAAGTTATCAAACACTCTTAAAAATAAGAAAGATGGCTCCACCTCAGCCACTAAAAAAGTACGTATGGCCGGGCGTGGTGGCTCACGCCTGTAATACCAGCACTTTGGGAGGCCACGAGGCGGGCGGATCACGAGGTCAGGAGATGGAGACCGTTCTGGCTACCACTGTGAAACCCCATCTCTACTAAAAATACAAAAAACAGCCGGCCGTGGTGGCGGGCACCTGTAGTCCCAGCTACTCAGGAGGCTGAGGCAGGAAAATGGCGTGAACCCAAGAGGCGGAGCTTGCAGTGAGGCGAGATCATGTCACTGTACTCCAGCCTGGGAGACAAAGCGAGACTCCATCTAAAAATAATAATAATAAATTTAAAAAATTAAAAGTACATATAAAATTATACTTTTCCATTCGTTAGATTGACAATAATTAAAAAGCAAGATAATATACCTTGTGGCTGAGGATGTGAGGAAATGCACTCCCATACATCCTTGATGAATGTGTTAATTGATACAATCTCCTTGGAAGGTGGCATTGTCTGTAGTAGCTGGAATGAAAACAAAACTTCAATCTTTATCAGTAGGAGCTAGTTATATATATTAAGGAATATCCATACAATGGAATGTAAGGCAAAAAGAATGAAGTCATCTAAATTTACTGTTGAGAAGCAATGGCCAAGAAAGACATGAAAAAACAAAGGACCTAGAAAAAAAAGCATGAACAAAATACATGTGTGGCTAAATGGAGAGGAGTGGCATACAAAGATAAACGTGGCTTTTTTTTTTCAAATGCCTGAGGGTAACCACTTTATGTGTTTGTTTCTAACAGCTTTAAGATATAATTTATATACCATAAAGTTTACTCATTTAAAGTGTTTGAGCAGCAGGCATGGTGGCTCACGCCTGTAATCCCAGCACTTTGGAAGGCCGAGGTGGGCAGATCACAAGGTCAGGAGTTCAAGACCAGCCTCACCAACATGGTGAAACCCCATCTCTAATAAAAAGAAATACAAAAATTAGTAGGACATGGTGGTGCACGCCTGTAATCCCAGCTTTTTGGGAGGCTGAGGCAGTAGAATTGCTTGAATCTGGGAGGCGGAGGTTGCAATGAGCTGAGATCGCGCCATTGCACTCCAGCCTAGGCGACAGAGTGAGACTCTGTCTCAAAAAAAAAAAAAGGGTATATGACCAGCTGGTCTGGTGGCTCACTCCTGTAATTTCAGCAAGACTGTAATCTAGTTTGTCTTGATAGATTTGCCTATTCTGACAAAATTAAAAATGGAATCATACAATATGTGACTTGCTTTTGCTTACCATGATCTCAAGGTTCATCCATATTGTAACATGTGTCAGTATGTTTGAAATGCTTGTTTCCTGGTGCTGTAAAGAAATAGCACTTGAACATTAATTTTCTCAGCAAGGTCATTTTTATACTTTCTGCAGAAAGGGTACACTCACCAGCAGTTTTGCCACAAGAGTACACCGAACAAAGGAGCCAGGGTCATTTATAACCTGACATATCCACCCTACTGCTGTGTCCAGTTTTCCCACTGATGGAACGGGACTTCACATTCTGTATTTGTCTTGATTGGCTAGCAACTTAAAACTTTTTAAAAGAGGAAAAGGCAGAGGAGAACAAAGGAAGGAGAAAGTAACTTGTGGAATGCTGAGAAAGGTAAAAACACTTTCAAATAAGGAAGAGAAACAGGCTATGACTTGATGCTTGCTTGGACCGGTATAACCATGCCAGGGCAAATATTTAGGCTAAACTGTGGGAGCTAAGAACATAAAGTACATTGATTTCTTTATTATGGCTAGCAGATATTTAAGAATGTTAGCACAGGTCTTTGAATAAATTTTGCTTCTAAGAGAAGTTACTATTTATTCCTAATTAGACAGGGAGGAAAGTCTTTGAAGAGGAACCTCTACTTTTCACAAGTACTTAATTCTTTTCTATGGCTGAACATTCCATTGTATGAACAGACCACATTTCATTTATCCACTCATCAGTTGATGAATATTTGGGTTGTTTCTGTTTTTTAGCTATTATGATTCATGCTGTTATAAACACTGGTATGCAGGCCTTTGTGTGGACATGTTTTCATTTCTCTTGGGTAGATACCTAGGGGTAGAATTACTAGGTCATATGGAAACACTTTTACCTTCTGAGGAAGTGCCAAACTGTTTTCCAAAGTGCTCACCATTTTCAATTCCCACCAACAGTGTGTGTGGGCTCCAGTTTCTCCACATCACGGCCAACACTTGTTTTTGTCTTTTTGATTATAGCTATCCTAGTGAATGTGAAGTGGCATCTCATAGAGGTTTTGATTTGCATTTCCCGGATGACTAATTAAGTTGAGCATCACCTCTGTTTTCCATCCTCTCTGGAAGGATACTCCAACCTAGTGACAGTGGTTGCCTTTGGGAAGAAGAAACTGGAGACTAAGATCCCATTGAGAAAAAGCCTGCCTTCTCACCATGGGACCTTTGTACCGTTCGGGTTTTTAAATCCTCTATTAACCTAAAAAACGTAATTCAGGGTTTCCCTATGGGGGATCCACGAAAAGACATCATGGTGCCCATGAAGGTCGGGAATTCACGTACTCAGAATGCATATGTATGTATGTCTGTATGTAGCAGAGGTCTAGAGCGTTCATCCAAGTCCCAAGGGGATTCACTGACTTCTCCAAAAATATATAAAATCCTAGTCTAGAAATATAAGTATGTCTGGATAACCAGGAACCTATTAGTATCAGCCCTCTATTGCTCAAACAGCCCTGGAAACATCCTGCTTATAATTGTAAGGTGTTTGCAACAGGCCAGGTCCCATTTGGGGAACAAATTGCACGTTCACCTTGAATCCTCACAGATACCAGAGCTGAAGACAGGGCTGTCTGTATAGATCACTGTCCACCTGGACTGGGATCCAGCTCAGCTACAGCACACATCAAGCCAAAGCTGTCCTTACTGGGGAGCTGCTAAATGCTTTCACCAGGCAGGACCCACCTGACAACAATCCTACACGATGGGTACTTTTTCTTTTTCCCATTATACAGATGAGGAAACAAGAGCCTCAGAGTAACTCCCTAACTGGGCCTAAGGTCATGCAGCTATTAACAGTCAACAGTAAGAGCCAGGATCCTAGCTCTTGGCTACCCCATTCTCAAGGATGCAGAGTGCCTTCTCTAAACAAATTCTTTCAGACACAAAACTAATTACAACTTGTCTATTGACTTTACAAACATATTTTTATTATATAAAAAGAAATTACTATAGAATTACTTTAAATAGGACATTTCTCCCAGTGAATTTAAAATAGCATCTGTTTCACAAAAATATTTGCAACATGCCTTTTCAGATATATACTCACTGAATAATCATTAGGCACATGGCAGAAATACACATTTAATATCTTTTATATTTATTTGATAAAACAGGACAAGTGCATTTTCCAAGTGCTTCTATAGCCACTGTCTCATCTGTTCCTCCCAACAGCCCAGTGATGAAGAACAAGCAGGTGTTATCTTACTTACAAAGAAACTGAGGTCCCAAAAATTAAATGATTGACTTAATTAGCAGCAGAATCAGACATGAAATGCATTCTCCTGATTCTTCATCATCCAGCCATAAATAACACATACTCTCAGCCGGGCATGGTGGCTCAAGCCTGTAATCCCAACACTTTGATAGGCCAAGGCGGGCGGATCACAAGGTCAGTAGTTCGAGACCAGCCAATATGGCCAATATAGTGAAACCCCGTCTCTACTAAAAATACGAAAATTAGCCAGGCGTAGTGGCACGTGCCTATAGTTCCATCTACTCGGGAGACTGAGGCAGGAGAATTGCTTGAACCTGAGATGCAGAGGTTGCAGTGAACTGAGATCATGCCACTGCACTCCAGCCTGGGTGACACAGTGACCCAGGTGACAGTATTTTTTAATGGAGCTTTTATTTTGAGAATATGTGGGGTGTTGTTTTTTTTGTTTTTTTTACAAATTCTCATATTCTCAAAATAAAAGCTCCATTAAAAAATACTAACATTAGTGGGATGGGAAGATAAAGGTGCCAGACAGTGAATGAATAAATATGTGAGTTGCAAGATTTCTAATACAGGCAGTGGAAAGCCCGCCGACCTCTTCGCCAGGTGTCTGACATTTGTAGAACCTGAGACCCAGAGAGGTGAATCAAGAACTCCACTGAGACACAAGTTGAAAGTCTTTCAGGCCAGGCGTAGTGGCTCCCAGCTGTAATTCCAGCACTTTGGGAGTCTGAGGTGGGAGGACTGCTTGAGCCCAGGACTTTAAGACCAGCCTGGACAACATAGCGAGACCCCATCTTTACGAAAAAATAAAAATAAAAACTAAAAAAGTCTTTCAGAGCATGCAAGCTTGCAGGCTGTCAGCAAATACGATCCAGAGATCTTAGCTCTGGAAAATGCTACGGCATTGCAGAACTGCCAGTGGTGGGGGGACAAGAGCTGCTGAGGTAATGGAATCTGCTGGGGTGGTTATCATCACACACTCCCTGGAACCACAAAATCAACCACATCCTGGGCCCATGTACAGGGTTTCTGCTTCAGTCTCCTCTGATCCCCTGCTCTGACTAACAAAGCCCAGAAAGGAAGAGATTTCATGGATTTTTGTGTCTCTGAAAGCTGAGGGCCTTTCTCTCCCAACTCATTCCGGTGAAATGAAGTTTCCCTCCCACCCATGAGAGCTGATGTTTTGTTGCGTGTTTCCTGGTAGATCTTGGATTCTGCCTCAGACCTTTTTCTTGATCTGATGCTCATCGTTCCAACTGAGGAAAAGGGTCCTCAGCTGTGTTCCAGTCATCAGGGGCCAAAGAGCTCAATGCTGTCCAGTTTCTCCTCTTTGTAGAGCAGAATATTCTCCATCAGTTTCCTTTTGGCCTCATTGATCTCAATTTGCCATGAAGTCTCTGTAGCTGATGTTCAACAGAAAGCAAACAAGAGCAACTTGAATGAAAATTACCATAATTATAATTCTTAGATTCACTTAACTCAGATTTCTGAATCAGGTCCTGAGTGTAATGAGCATTTCTTTTCTTTTTTCTCTTTTTTCTTTCTTTTTTTTTTTTTTATTGAGACAGGGTCTCACTCTGTTGCCCAGGCTGGAGTGCAATGGCACCATTTCAGCTCAAGGCAACCTTGACCTCACAGGTTCAGGTGATCCTCCCACCTCAGCCTCCTGAGAGGCAGGGACTACAAGTGTACAAAACCACACCTAGCTACTTTTTTTTTTTTTAGATGGAGTCTCACTCTGTCGCCCAGGCTGGGCGACATACACAGTTAATTTTCTTGTATTTTAGTAGAGAAGGGGTTTCACCGTGTTGCCCAGAGTGGTCTTGAACTCCTGAGCTCAGGCAATCTACCCGCCTTGGCCTCCCAAAGTGCTAGGATTACAGACAGGCATGAGCCACCACGCCCGGCCTGTGAGCCACAGCAAATGACCTATTTATTTATTATTTTTTTGAGATGGAGTCTTACTCTGTTGCCCAGGCTGGAGTGCCGTCGCTCGATCTCGGCTCCCTGCAACCCCTGCCTCCTGGGTTCAAGCAATTCTCCTGACTTAGCTTCCTGAGTACCTGGGATTACAGGCACCCACCACCACACCCAGCTAATTTTTTGTAGTTTTAGTAGAGATGGGGTTTCAGTGTCTCAGCCAGGATGGTCTCGATCTCCTGACCTCGTGATCCACCCGCCTCAGTCTCCCAAAGTGTTGAAATTACAGGTGTGAGCCACTAGGCCTGGCCTTTTTTTTTTTTTTTTCTGTATTTTTAGTAGAGGCAGGGTTTCACGACATTGGCCAGGCTAGTGTCAAACTCCTGACCTCAGGTGATCCACCTGCCTCGGCCTCCCAAAATGCTGGGATTACAGGTGTGAGTCACCATGCCTGGCTGGCCACATCTGGCTAATTTTTGCATCTTTTGTAGAGGTAGGTTTCAACTATGTTGCCCAGGCTGATCTTTAAATTCCTGGGCTCAAGCAATCTGCCCACCTCGTCCTCCCAAATTACTAGGATTACAGGCATGAGCCACTGCATCCGGCTGTAATGAGCATTTTCATCTCCTCTGCCTTTGCAGGAAGCCCGGCAACCTACCCTGACCTTCCAGAAAGGAGAGGGTTTCCCTGCTCCTCTTTATGATGCTGAGGGGTGGGAGGGTGGAGTAAGAAAAAATGCTCACATCCTGTCTTTCTTCTTCCTCTCCCTCCCCATGGCAGGAGGAGTAAAAGGAGAAACAGGAGTGGTCAGAGCTTGGGACGTTCATTGAACCATGTTTACTAAGGGACAGGGACACTGCATTGAAAGGGCATTCCTGGCCTGGCGCAGTGGCTCACACCTATAATCCCAACACTTTGGGAGGCCGAGGTGGGCGGATCAACTGAGGTCGGGAGTTCGAGACCAGCCTGACCAACATGGAGAAATCCTGTCTCTACTAAAAATACAAAA
>NW_012116710.1:1218482-1249458 GCF_000951035.1 Colobus angolensis palliatus | reverse complement strand
TTTTGAGATGGAGTCTCACTCTGTCACTCAGGGCTGGAGTGCAATGGCACGATCTCAGCTCACTGCAACCTCCACCTCCCGGGTTCAAGTGATTCTCGTGCCTCAGCCTCCCAAGTAGCTGGGACTACAGGCACACACCACCATGCCTAGCTAATTTTTGTATTTTTAGTAGAGACAGGGTTTCACCAAGTTGGCTAAGCTGGTCTTGAACTCCTGACCTCAGGTGATCAGCCCACCCCAGCCTCCCGAAGTGCTGGGACTACAGGCGTGAGCCACCACGCCCAGCCTGGAAGATATCTTTAGAAGTGACTGGTGAGGATGGTGTTTATGTTAAGAGGAGAGGCAGACAGGAAGATACCACATGGGGCCTTGAGGACTTTAAATGAGGGATGACATGCATTGTGTTTTTTGTTTTGTTTTTTCTTTTTTTGAGACGGAGTCTCATTCTGTTGCCCAGGCTGAAGTGCAGTGGCACAATCTGGACTCACTGCAACCTCTGCCTCCCGGGTTCAAGCAATTCTCTTGCCTCAGCCTCCCAAGTAGCTGGGATTATAGGCACGTGCCACCATTCCCAGCTAATTTTTTTGTATTTTTAGTAGAGACAGGGTTTCGCCATGTTGGCCAGGCTGGTCTTGATCTCCTGACCTCAGGTGATCCACCCGCCTCGGCTTCCAAAAGTGCTGGGATTACAGGCATGAACCACCTCGCCTGGCCCGCATTGTGTTTTTAAAAGCTACTCTGGCTGGCTCCTGGAGAAGGACCTGGTGAGGGAGGGGCCAGGGTGGATGGAGGAGGACTGGGGAAGCTATGCAGTCCCCTGAGGACAGGAGCTCAGACAAAGGGAGAATGCAGAGAAGTAAATGAAGGTGAGAGAGATTTAGGAGGCAAATGGACAGGACTGGGTGATTAACTGGACATAGTCCAGGGCAGGGAGAGGGAGGTGTCAAGGATGCCTCCCAGGTTTCTCTGTGAAAAACTGGCTGGTTGGTGAATGGCTGAATAACCAAATGAAGGAGTGAATGAGGGCAACGGAAAGAAAAAATGATGGGCTGAAGTTGGGGACACACACATGAGCATCTATATGCACTCTGACCTCCAGCCGGCTTACCATCCTTGGGAGGCTCCGGGCCAACGCAGGCCTCAGAGGAGGAGTCGGCCTCCCTTCCCATGATGACCCGCAGCCTTCCTTCGCCATTCTCTGTCGGGAGAAGTGAGGTGGCAGGCCCCGCCCAGGGTGCCACACTCGCGGAGGAGGAGGCATCAAGGTTGGAATTGTCAACGTCGTCTGTTTCCTCTGGGGTGTTGGAAGAAGAGCCTGTACCCTCAGAAAGCCCACTCCAAGGGAGCAACGTCTCCCAACCTCGGAGCCGCTCTTCCACAGCAGCCACAGAGCCACGCACCTTTGGGAGAAGAGGGAGAAAGGAGCTCATCAGGAATTCTCTCGGAAATAAAAACGCTAACATCTGGCCTCCCAGCAGAGAGGGGGCGGGGAGCAGACTGAAGAACCTAATGCTGGTTGCTTTGTCTGAAAAAACCACACCCTTCCTTTGAAAAGACCTGCACTTGCCCACCAACCGCCCTGCCATAGATGAAACAGCATGACCCAGCATGGGCCGATCGTAGTACCGCACTCCTCTGGCCATAGGGATTAGTCTAGATTTGGGCATGTGATCCAAGACGGACAACCAGAATCCTTTCCTGAAATTTTTCCACCTAGAGCTTATTGGGGAAAGACCTCCAGCCTTTCCCTTCTCGTGGTAGAACCAGACGCCCCACCACACCCAGAAAACCCATTTACAGTAGGGGAAAATGAAAGCTCAACACAGAGTAAAGCAGAGGCAAGCAAAGGAGAGGGAGCCACAGACACAGAGACACAATGGCTGTACCTTTGGTGTTTGAGATCCTGGGTCTAACTTCCCTGAAACCAGAGCAATGCCTGTCCTCTCTGTTGTCTGGTTAAATGAGACACTAAGTTCATTCATTCACTAATTCACTCATTCATATTCTTCCCCTCTCCCTATGTCTGTGTGTGTGTGTGTGTGTGTGTGTGTGTGTAAGAGGTTAAGTTCCTAATACTTTCAATAAAAAAAAGCACAAATAATATAGATGTTGCCCTGGAAGGTTTTTCTGGTTAGGGAGGTTAGGAAAATTGGAAGGAAGCAAGGAAGGAATGTTTCTTCTTCACACACACACACAGAGCACACACAGATACACACACATACACACCCTTATACCCATCATAACAACAACAAATCTCATCTCCTCAGTGCCTTGCAAAAAATTCAGTATATTAATGTATCCATTTCATACACAATACATGAGTTTTTATAGATAAAAAATTAAAAGATCGGAAAAGTTAAGTTCCCTGCCTAAAGCCACCCAGCCAATCCAGTAAATGACAAAGGTGACCACCAAACCCAGGCCTGCTTATCTTCGAGTCCCTGACCCAGCTGTTCTCTCATCTTCCTAGCTTGGTTGTGATGTACTGCAAAGGCCATCTCCTACCTCTCCTTACACCTAAAGCGCCCTATCCCCTTTATTTTACATGACAAACATCTCATCCTTCAAGGCCCAGGTCACATGTTACTTCCTGAGATAAATCTTCACAGTAGATGCCCAATAAATATTTGCCAATCTAAAGACCGCATTTCCTTGTAGCTAGGTGTGGCCATGTGACTAGGTTCTGCTCTCCGTTATGTGAGAAAAAGTGATACATTTCCAGGTTATATCTTTAAAAGAAAGTGAGTGTGTCCACCTTTTCCTTTTAACCCTCTTTCAGTGGCTGGAATGCAGGTGTGATGGCCTGAGCAACAGCAGCCATCTTAAACCCTGAAATGGAAGCCACATGGTAAGGATAGCAGACAAAAAATATAAAAGGAGCCTGGGTCCCCAATACCGTGGCACTGCCACATTAGCACTGGACTGTGTAAATTCAAACTGTTACACTAAAGAGAATAAACGTCTATCTCATTTACACCACTGCATTTTGCAGTCTCCTTGTTATAGCAGTTTCACCTGCACATTAAGTGACACATTGAACAAAATAATGGAATAAATAAAAGGATGAAAGTCTTACTGAAATAATAATTGGTTGAAGGAGACAGAACTTTTTAGAATATAAATCTGATTATGTCCTACCTCTGCTTACAACCCTAGTGAGGCTGGGCACAGTGGCTCATATCCGTAATCCCAGCACTTTGGGAGGCCGAGGCAGGTGGATCACCTGAGGTCAGGAGTTCAAGACCAGCTTGGCCAACATAGTGAAACCCCGTCTCTACTAAAAATACAAAAATTAGCTGGGTGTGGTGGCACACACCTGCAATCTCAGCTACTCAGGAGGCTGAGGCAGGAGAATTGCTTGAACCTGGGAAGTGGAGGTTGCAGTGAGCCGAGATTGCACCACTGCACTCCAGCCTGGGCGAAAGAGTGAGATTCTGTCAAAAAACAACAACAAAAAAAACCTTAGCAGCTCTGCAAAAATCCTAACTGTGCCTACAAAGCCCTCTATCATTGGACAACTCCTTCCTCGACACACCCAACACAAGCCACTGTGCCCCATGTGTTGTGTTCTAGCCATTCGGACTTTCTTCCAAGCCCTTGAACGTGCTGAGGTCTCTCTCGGCTCAAGCCACTTGCAGGGTGTTCCTTCTGCATGGACTGCTCTTCATGTGCTTAAACACCCCTTCCTCAGGAAGGTCAACAGGGTGGGGTCCTCGTCACACACTGTCCTGGCGCTCACCACACAGACAATTACTATACAATGTCCATGAGTTCCAGGACAGTGAACCTGGGTCTGCCTTGTTCCCAGATGTGTCCCCTGGCCCTAGTGTACCACTACAGAATGAATGACTGAACATCGTGGCACATGGACACTTGGGGGACATCTGTGCTAGCAAAGGCTGAGAACAAAGACTGAAGCCTCCAGCTCCTGCCACATGACAGTGCAAGACGATGGACATAGGGCTGAACTGGGAGTCCACAGAGCTCTGACAGAAACAAATTCTCTGGCCTCATCTTCTCTTCTCTGGCCCTTCACTTGCCCTTCTGTAAAATGGGAGGCTTGGGCTACAGCAGTGGTTTTTGAAGATTTTTTTCAGCTACCAAACCCTTTCCAGAGAACCCAATATAGTAACTGAGAGAAGTCAAAGTGGGTGTCTGGTCCAAGTCACATTTGGGGGCCTGCACCTCCCCCAACCCCTCTTGCTGCCAACAGCAATTCCTGAGATATTCTCAAGGAGCCCCTCTGTGCCAATACCACTTGAAAATCACTCTGCTAGATGATTTCTAAGGTTCCTCGTGGGCAGTGGAGATTTTGTCCTTAGAAAGACCAAGCAAGCAATGGCCAGACGCGGTGGCTCATGCCTGTAATTCAAGATACTCGGGAGGCTGAGGCAAGAGAATCACTTGAACTCGGGAGGCAGAGGTTGGAGATAGCGCCACTGCATTCCAGCCTGGGCGACAAAGGGAGACTCTGTCTCAAAAAAAAAAAAAAAAGACCAAGCAGTAGCTCTCGATTACCTTTTACCATAGAAGCCACGGCTACTTCTCATGTCCAGAAAAATGTCTTACTCCGTGTAGTGGCTGCCTTCTAGAACATCCGCCTAGTGCATGGGCTGAGCACGCTCCCTTTCTTTGGGACCTGGCCCTGACACCATACAGGGATGGAGCCCTGGGCAGCCAGGTTTGCATGCTGGACTGCCCCGCCATGCCTAATTGGCCAAGCGGTAGACACCTGACCCAAGTTCAGCCAATCAGGTTCTCCCTCTGCGGTGGGCCTCAGGGTGGAGGCTTATTCTCTGCGTTAAAACCTGCGGGCAGATCCATTCCCTCCAGGGAGCACGGAAGAAAGGAGAAGGGGTCTATAGAGAAGGGGGAGTAAAGCCGATTCGCAGAGAGTGCATCAAGTTCGTTAACATCCCCGGATTTGGTCCTGCAACCTGAAGCCCTGCAATACCCCTGTCCTGCTCAGACTTCGCACTATCCATCCCTACCTACACAGCCCCTTGGCTGATGCGAGCTCCAGGAGGCTCTGCGGCTTGCCATAACCCTGGTTTGTGCACCAGGCCTCTGTGAAGGGGCCGTCCGATGAGGTGGACCCACACGCCCAGGCAGCGAGGTTGCTGCGGGCGAGACTCACCTCCTGCAGACTGATGTTACGCTTCCGCAGGCACAGGCAGGCGGCCGTGGCCAGGGCCTTGGCGCAGTCCTCCGGAAGCCTCCCTGCACCCTTCTCCAGGTACTTCTGGCAGATCTCCTTTGCCATCACGTTCTCCACGCCCGTCTTCCTGGAGCAGAGCGAGGCGGTGCTGCTTGGAATTTCACTGAGGAGTAAATCCTTCTGTGGGAAGAAGGGTAGAAACGCCCTTGTGTGAGCTGCAGGGCTGCGACAGCCAACACACGCGCCCCAGTCACCTCCAGAGCTGCAAAAAATGCTCAAAACCAACAGGACATCCTAAGAATAAATGCAAGGATTCCAGAAAGAAGTAAAACACCCAAGAAATGGAGAAGGACTCGATTTCCTACATGCACAAGACACTCTGTAGTGAACTCATGCCACAAACGCGGGGCCTTAATTTTTCTAGGCCTCGGTTGGTTCATCAGGAAAATGGGAATAACAAAAATACCTATACCAGGGCCGGGCGCGGTGGCTCACGCCTGTAATCCTAGAACTTTGGGAGGCAGAGGCGGGTGGATCACTTGAGGTCAGGAGTTCAAGACCAGCCTGGCCAACATGGCATAACCCCGTCTCTACTAAAAATATAAAAATTAGCTGGGCTTGGCCGAGCGCGGTGGCTCACGCTTGTAATCCCAGCACTTTGGGAGGCTGAGGTGGGTGGATCACGAGGTCAGGAGATCGAGACCATCCTGGCTAACACGGTGAAACCCCATCTCTACTAAAAATACAAAAAACTAGCCGGGCGTGGTGGCGGGCGCCTGTAGTCCCAGCTACTCGGGAGGCTGAGGCAGGAGAATGGCGTGAACCCGGGAGGCGGAGCTTGCAGTGAGCCAAGATCATGCCACTGCACTCCAGCCCAGGCGACAGAGCGAGACTCCGTCTCAAAAAAAAAAAAAAAAAAATTTCAAATGTAGGATTCTAACCTATGTATACATAACAGGAGAGCCACTATAAAGAAAATATGTCTATACTTTTTATACATTTTGTATTTACATGTATTTTATATTTTGTATCACATAAAATACAGGAGTCTGAACTATGCATACAATAGAACATATGCTATATAAATAATAATTTTATAGAAATATGTAAGATTTAATATAAATTATATGTTATATATTTCATGAGTAATATGGTCTATATGATTAGCATATATAAATGTTACAAATATAGTATACTAAATATTGTAAAAACATGTATTGTAGGCCAGGCATGGTGCCTCAGGCCTGTAATCCCAGTGCTTTGGGAGGCCCAGGAGGGCAGATCACTCAAGGTCAGGAGTTCGGGACCAGCCTGGTTGACATGGTGAAACTTCGTCTCTACTAAAAATACAAAAAAATTAGCCAGGCATGGGGGCACACGCCTGTAGTCCCAGGTACTCGGGAGGCTGAGTCAGGAGAATTGCTTGAACCGGGGAGGGAGAGGCTGCAGTGAGCTGAGATCACACCACTGCACTCCAGCCTGGGCGACAGAGTAGACTCCGTCTCAAAAAAAATAAATAAATAATAAATAAATAAAAATAGAAATAGGCCGGGCACAGTGATATGTTCATAGCTCACTACAGTCTCAACCTCCTCGGTTCAATCGATCCTCCAACCTCAGCCTCCCAAGTAGCTGGGACTATAGGCGCATGCCATTGTACTTGGCTAATTTTTTAATTTTTGGTAGAGATGGGGTCTCATTACGTTGCCCAGGCTGATCTTGAACTCCTGGGCTCAAGCAGTCCTCCTGCCTTGGCATCTCAAAGTGCTCAGATTATAGGTGTGAGCCACTGCACCCGGCCTAAATGTTTATTTTTTTAAAAGTGTGCTAGTGTTTAAAGCTGATAATCAAGAATAGCAGAAGTGTATTATTTTCTTTTTTTCTAGAGGCAGGGTCTCACAATTTGCCCCAACTGGAAGCCTGCCATCATTGCTATGTATCTTGATGCAAAGACTATGATGATAATCAAAGTACAGAAAACACCTGGTGTTTAAACAGTGGTTGGGGGACTGAGAACATGCGATGAAAGGATATCGAGGGAACTTCACCATGGGGGAGTCTGCAGCTCCACCTGAAACCACTGATCAATCTTAGCACTAAAACCTGAACACACTTATTGGTCTTAGCACTAAAAGTAGGACAACAGGCTACGTGCCCCGTGTAGCGAAGAACTGGGAGGCTCACAGCGCCTCCAGAAAGTTTTCTTGACAAAGGCAATGACCATGACTAAACAAGTCACAAGTGCTAAGTGCGAAATACAGGAAATATGAGGAATAGAGAAACAAGGGAAGGAGACCACATGATGTAATCAGCAAAACCCAGAATGTGAGACAGTCTGTCTATATAGGGCAAATGACCTATTCTATGCAAAAATGCAATGACATCCAAAATGAAAAAGGGCATTGCGGGAGAGGTTTCGAGAGAATAAGAGTCTTAAAAAACATAACCGTGCCCAGGCATGGTGGTTCACGCCTATAATCTCAGCACTTTTGGGAGGCTAAGGCAGGTGAACGCTGGAGCCCAGGAGTTCAAAACCAGCCTGGGCAACAAAGTGACATGCCATCTCCATATAAAAATGAAAAAAAAATAAAGAAACATAACCAAAGTAATATATGGACATTTTTGGGAGTCTAGTTTCAAACAAACCACCTTTAAAGAGCAACTTTTGGCTCAACACGGTGGCTCACGCCTATAATCCCAAGACTTTGGGAGGCCAAGGCAGGAGGATCACTTGGGCTCAGGAGTTCGAGACCAGCCTGGGCAACGTGGCAAAACCCATCTCTATTAAAAATACAAAAATTATCTGGGCCATGGTGGCACACACCTGTGATCCCAGCTACATGGGAAGCTGAGGCAGAAGAATTGCTGGAACCTGGGAGACAGAGGTTGCAGTAAGCCAAGAGCACACCACTGTACTCCAGCCTGGGCCACAGAGGGAGACTCCACTTCAAAAACAAAATTAAAATTAAACATAAGTGGTTAAAATTTGGAGACAAAAGTTTGCCTTTCCTATCATTTCTACTCTCCAAAGGTAACCCCTGCTAATAGTTTGGATTATATTACTTTCTGCTATACAGCTGTAATTATTTTAGTTATGTATTTACTTATATAATAATTATAACAGTAACCTAAGAGCTATTAAAATAATAGCAATATCAGCATGGGCAACATAACAAGACCCCATCTCGACAAATAAAAAATTAAAAATCAGCTGGGCGTGAGGGCACATGCCTGTGGTCTCAGTTACAGGAATTTGGGAGGCCGCCGAGGCAGATGGATCACTTGAGGTCAGGAGTTCAAGACCAGCCTGGTCAACATGGAGAAACCCTGTCTCTACTGAAAATACAAAAATTAGCTGGGCGTGTTGGTCCACACCTGTAATCCCAGCTACTCGGGAGACTGTTGCAGGAGAATCAATTGAAGGCAGGAGGCAGAGGCTGCAGTGAGCCGAGACTGCACCACTGTACTCCGGCCTGGGTGACAGAGTGAGACTGTCTCAAAATGAAAATAAATAAAATAAAAATTAGCTAGGAGTGGTGGCACGTGCTTGTAGTCCCAATTACTTGGGAGGCTAAAGCAGGGGATCACTTGAGGCCATGGGTTCAAGGTTACAGTGAGCCATGATTGCACCACTACATAGCCTAGGTGGCAGAGATCCTATCTCAAATAATAATGATAATAATAATAGTTAACATATATTGTTTATTATGTTCTAGTTACTGTTTTAGGCATTTCACATATTATTTAACCTTCAATAACCCTGTCAGATGCCGGGCACAGTGGCTCATGCCTATAATCCCAGCTACTCGGGAGGCTAAGGTGAGAGGATCCCTTGAGCCCAGGAGTCCGAGGTGGCAGCGAGCTATGATCATGCCACTGCACTTCTCCAGCCTTCTTGACAAAGGAAGACCCCATCTCCAAAAATGATAACAAACAAACAAACATACCTTGTCAGGAGAGTACTACTATTATCCTCAATTTATAGAGAAGAAAATATGTGATACAATGTTTTCATTCATTCTTCCATCTATTTTTAGCAAAAATGTGATCATATTATATACTATTCTGAATTTGCTTTTTTCACTTGGAGATATGTCCCTGTCAGAACATACATGTCTTTTTCAATTTACTTTTTTATTTTTTTGAGACAGAGTCTCACTCTATTGCCCAGGCTGGAGTGCTGTGGTGCAGTCTCAACTCACTGCACTCCACCTCCCATGTTCAAGCGATTCTCCTGCTTCAGCCTCTTGAGTAGCTGGGACTACAGGCACTCGCCACCCACCCAGCTAATTTTGTATTTTTAGTAGAGATGGGATTTCACTATGTTGCCCAGGCTGGTCTTGAACTCCTGAGCTCAATTGATCCACCCACCTCAGCCTCCCAAAGTGCCGGGATTACCGCCGTGAGCCACCACACCCAGCCTCTTTTTCATTTTTTAAAATAAGAATGTTTCTGTTGGCTTTATTCAGAATTGCCAAAACCTGGGAATAACCCAAATGTCCAGCAACTAGTAAATGGATAAACAGTCATCTATCCATACAATGGAATACTCTTCAGCAATGAAAAGGAATGAATTACTGACACATCAACAACATGGATGAATCTAAGCACCATGCTACATGAAGGGGGACAGAAACAAATGGTGCGTGCATCCTCCATGGGCCCATTGATATGACCCTCTAAAGAAGATAGACCTATGTGGACAGAAATTAGATGAGTAGTTGCCAGGTCTTGGAAGTGGTGGGAATTTTCTGGGGTGACAAAAATATTCCATATCTTGATTGTGGTGGTGGTTACATGACTGTATACGTTTGTCAAAACTCATACAGGCTGGGCACCATGGCTCACACCTGTAATCCTCACACTTTGGGAGGCCAAGATGGGAAGATCGCTTGAGCCCAGGCATTTGAGGCTGCAGTGAGCTACAATCATGCCACTGCACTCCAGCCTGAGTGACAGGGCAAGACCCCTCCCTATCTCTAAATCAAATTAATTAAAATTGGTCGGGCACAGTGGCTCACTCCTGTAATTCCAACACTTTGGGAGGCCAAGATGGGCAGATCACCTGAGTTATGTCAGGAGTTTGAGACCAGCCTGGCCAACATGGCAAAACCCCATCTCTACCAAAACAATACAAAAATTAGCTAGGTATGGTGACATGCACCAGTCGTCCCAGCTACTCAGGAGGCTGAGGCAGGAGAATCTCTTGACCCGGTGGGGTGGAAGTTGCAGTGAGCCAAGATCACGCCACTGCACTCCAGCCTGGGCAACAGAGCGAGACTCTGTCTCGGAAAAAAGAAAAATGCCACTACAAATATCCTTGTTCATCTGTCTCTCCTCACATGTGTGCATGTTTCTCTAGGCACAAATGGAATTGCCGCTTCAGAGGGTACCCATATTTTCAATTTTGGTGGAAACCACCAAATGCCCTCAGGAAACACTGTGGCAACGAACACTTTCCCAAGCCTGGGGCAGGCCTGCTTCCTCCTACCCTGGGCCACAGGAAGTCAGCAAGCTTTCCTCCCTGACTCAAATCTTGATTAACCATAGGATTGTACCTACCACAACAGAACACGAAAAGAGACCATACGAGAGTCTAGAGTAAGAAACCACATTTTAAAAAATGGTTATTTTCCACATTTTTAGAAATCATTAGCAAAAAAATAATTCTAGACAATTTCATGTCAGTGCCTCAAAAGCCTCCTTCTACTGTGATACTTCTCCTGGGAGCCCCAGAGGACTGCTGGGAAATGCATCTCAAGAAAATAGTCAGGAGATGAGAAACTGCCCCCAAACAGCCCCAAACCACATCTGAGCTGCCCAGACAGACCTCTCTGCAGCATATGGGATTGACTGGCCAAAAGGGGTGGAACTCACAGAGTTCAGCAAAGGAACATGTCGTGACTTTCTGCATGTAGTGGGGAGGCCTTCAGCCTCCCTACCCCAGAGCCCAGGGGATGCTTCTGGGGCCCAGTCATCAGAAAAAAAAAAGAAAATCTGTCTGTTCCAATGGCCTCAATATCCAGTAGGAAAAGGTGCCCCCTCTCAAACTGATGAGGAAGACTAGAGCTTACATGAGATTTGAAACTCTGCACAAGCCATGGGTACAATTAAACCCCAGTTCCACCACTGGTCTCACTGAGGGGTGTGAGACAAGTCACTTCAGCTTGCCCTCAGTTTTCTCAGCTATAAATGGGAATGATAATACTGAATTCATATGGTTGGACTGTCACAAGAAACAAGCAGGAGGCAGATGTGGCTAAGAACTCAGGATCTCAGGGCAGGGAGACCTGACTCAGAATTCCAGCTCTGACACTTGGTAACTCCAACCGAGATCCTAGGCCAACCTCAGAGCCAGCTTTCCTCATCTGCAGATGAATATAATGACTCTATCATGGAAAAGTTTAGATGATTTAGGTAGATAATGTATGGAAAGTATTTAACACAAAGTCAGGCTAGGTTGTTACATTTTTACTCTCTTTTGAGACAGGGTCTCACTCTGTCACCCAGGCTGGAGTGCAGTGGCACAATCTCGGCTCACTGCAACCTCCATCTCCTGGGTTCAAGCGATTTTCCCGCCTCAGCCTCCCAAGTAGCTGGGATTACAGGTATGCGCCACTACGCTCAGCTAATTTTTGTATTTTTAGTAGAGATGGGATTTTGCCATGTTGCCCAGGCTGGTCTTGAATTCCTGGCCTCAAGTGATCCGCCTGCCTTGGCCTCCTCCAAAGTGCTGGGATTAGAGGTGTGAGCCACCACGCCTAGTCAGGTTGTTATATTTTTTAAATGACTATGTATATCAGATCTTTGGCCTACAAAATGGAAATTGTTTTTATTAAAGAAACTTATTTAAAAGGGCAGAAATTAACTTTTATCAATTTGAGGAAAATCCCTAACGAATTGCTTGACATGTAGAGAAGAAGTGTGCTTTCTGTAAACATTCCAAATTCTTTTTTTTTTTTTTTTTTTTTGAGATGGAATGTTGCTCTATCACCCAGGCTGGAGTGCAGTGGCACAATTTCGGTTCACTGCAACCTCTGCCTCCCAGGTTCAAGTGATTCTCCTGCCTCAGCCTCTCAAGTAGCTGGGATTACAGGTGCATGCCACCACACCTGGATAATGTTGAGGGTTTTTTGCAAGTTTTTTTTTTTTTAATAGAGATGGGATCTCATCATATTGGCCAGGCTGGTCTTCAACTCCTGATCTCAAGTGATCCACCCACATCGGCCTCCCAAAGGCTGGGATCACAGGCATGAGCCACTGTGCCAAGCCCCACATGCTATTATCATGAAAAAGCAATGGTTGGCTGGTAGGTGGGGATGGGAGGTTAAAGCTGCTTTGTGGAGATGCAAATGCAAGCTTGGACCGGGCCTCATTAGCATGTGTAAAATTAGCTAGAGTTGAGATGTTGCCCTCTCTACAGAGCTGTGAGTCCCAAATATACCACCCAGCCAGATGTGACAAGTTCCCTTACCAGGTAAACCGGGCTTCGGTTGTTATCCATTGCAGGGATGCCCGTGAGGACCTCGGCCAACACCTAGAGAGAACAGAACGTAAGTTAGCATGGTTCAGACACTTGTACAAACAGCCAGGCAGTAGATTCTATCTTCTCAGTTGCAAAGTCTGAGCTCCAGGCACAGCTCTGCCATTGCCAGCAGACACACCTGCCCAAAATCTGGAACGTGGGAATATCACTAAACACCTCCTCCCCCAATTAAAGATGCCGCCAAGCTGCCAGTGGAAGGTTGTAATTAATTGATAGCCAGGCAGAGAAGATGGTTTTCAAAAATTCATGTGTATGTGTGTTTATGTGTATTACCGTAAGATATATAGGTACAGACAGATATAGATAGATACACACACGTATATACACGCTATTTTTTAAAGACTGTTTCATTTTTTTTTTTTTTTGAGATGGAGTCTCGCTCTGTCTCCCAGGCTGGAGTGCAGTGACCGGATCTCGCCTCACTGCAAGCTCCGCCTCCCGGGTTCACACCATTCTCCTGCCTCAGCATCCTGAGTAGCTGGGACTACAGGCGCCCGCCACCTGGCCTGGCTCGTTTTTTGTATTTTTTAGTAGAGACAGGGTTTCACCGTGTTAGCCAGGATGGTCTTGATCTGCTGACCTCGTGATCCACCTGTCTCAGCCTCCCAAAGTGCTGGGATTACAGGCTTGAGCTACTGCGTCTGGCCCAAGATTGTTTCATTTAAAAATCCTTCAGCCGGCCGGAGGCGGTGGCTCACGCCTGTAATCCCAGCACTTTGGGAGGCCGAGGCAGGTGGATCACGAGATCAGTAAATCGAGACCATCCTGGCTAACATGGTGAAACCCTGTCTCTACTAAAAATACAAAAAATTAGCCGGGCATGATGGTGGGCGACTGTAGTCCCAGCTACTCGGGAGGCTGAGGCAGGAGAATGGCATGCACCTGGGAGGCAGAGCTTGCAGCGAGCTGAGATCGCACCACTGCACTCCAGCCTCGGCAACAGTGAAAGACTCCGTCTCAAAAAAAAGAAAGTTTCAGCTATGGCAAGCAGGCATTGCTGTGTGAATCTCAGGAAAGGAAGGCATCTGCATGCAGGCAGATATCTATTCCAGACAAATCTTGCAGCATCCATAGCATGTTTCACTCATAGGCCTTTCCTAACATTATTCATTAGTGCAGCCACTCGCAGAAAGAGCACAGCCCTGTATACACGTAAGTCACCACAAAATTGGCAAACCATGATATATGTCTTCATAAACAGGAAACCTGCTTTGAACAGGGTTTCTCAGTAGAGACAATGCCATGATGGTTAAGGGCTCTACAGTCAGGCCTGAGTTCAAATTCTGACTCTGTTCTTTACATGCTCAGGTGATCTTTAGGCAAGTAACTAAAACCTGAGCCTCAGTGTCCTCATCTGTTAAATGGGGACTAGCAGTTGTGAATATTAAAGGCGTGAATACCCCACACTTAGTGTGGAATCTCTCTCCCACAGCATCTCTCGAAGCAAGTCAGAATAGGGTCACATTTATAGCCAAGAATCCCTTCAAGCCTGGAGGAAAAAGGATAAAGGTTTGAAACCACCCAGGATTAAAACAGACTGGCAGTGACCAGAAGAGGGCAGCAGAGGGCATCACTGCTGCAAGTGGGACAGGAGCCAATTGAAAAGGGACTCTTGACAGGTCCCTGCCAGGAAGGGATGGAACAAGGGGAAATGAATAAACAAAGATTTCCTGTTCCCCTTTCACAGGGCAGGCTCTGAGCCAAGTCCGTTATAGAGGTCACTGAGCACTCACCAAAAAACACTGAGCAATGCACTGTGCTGCCCACAGGAGAAATCAAAGTTCAGAATCCTATCAGTCAACCAGAGGCAGGGCTGAGCAAAACGGTAGCAGGAGACAGGGGGCATTCAATGAATGGATGGATGGATGGATGGGTGGTAGATGAATGGATGGATGGGTGAATGTGTGGGTAGGTGGATAAATGGGTGGATGGATGGGTGTGTGGGTGAGTTGGTAGGAGGGAGGGTGGACAGGTGGGTAGGTGGATGGGTGAGTGGGTGGGAGGGTGGGTGCGTGGGTGGATGGGTGGGAGGGTGAACAGATGGATGAGGAAGTAACCTGTGACAGTAACACACCAGTTAGAGGGTCAAGAGTAAACAGATATCAGAAGGAGGGTATAAAGGTGGGAATAACAATAACCACAGTCATCATAATATTCTTGGTAGGTGCAGGGTGCAGGGTACCATGCTCACCTGCTTATATATATTATCCCGTTCGTCTCCATGTATATCGTTAGCCCCATCTTACAGAAGGCATAACTGAGGCCCAGAGACAGAGGTGTTGGGTGTAGGTCACACAGCTGAAAGTAACTGAGCTGGGCCTAGGGGTTCCATTCCCCTGATTCTTTTCTTTTTTTTTTTTTTTTAGATAGAGTCTTGCTCTTTTGCCCAGGCTGGAGTACAACAGTATGATCTCGGCTCACTGCAACCTCTGCCTCCCAGGTTCAAGCGATTCTCCTGACTCAGCCTCCCAAGTAGCTGCGATGAGAGGCACATGCCACTACACTCGTCTAATTTTTGTATTTTTAGTAGAGCCGGGGTTTCACCATGTTTTGTATTTTTAGTAGAGCCGGGGTTTAGTAGAGCCGGGGTTTCACCATTTTTAGTAGGCCAGGTTGGTCTTGAACTCCTGACCTCAGGTGATCTGCCCACCTCGGCCTCCCAAAGTACTGAGATTTCAGGCATATGCCTCCACTCCTTGCCCATCCACCTGGTTCTTAAAGGAGCAGGAGCCTGGACTAGCCCTGCTGAGCTTCACTGAACAACTCGCAGTGGGGCTGAGGGAGGCAGAGGAACCTGCTGGGAGACACAGGAGTACAGAATCTCGGGTTCTTGCTGAGGGCAGAGGTGACTCAGGGCCACGGTTCCAGTGGCAGAGGTAGACAGACAGGAGACTGTGGTCAGAGAGAGGAAGTACAGAGTTCAAGGCTAGAGAAGAAGAGAGGGTGAGGCCCACAGGGCAACTGTATGCACTTGGCTGAAGCCAACCTGACTGTCACCCTTCTCAGCAGCATTTCCCAGACTGGGTTCCATGGAACACTGATGAGGACAGATATTCTGAGAAAACAAGGTTTCAGTTTCACAGTCAAACGAGCTTGGAAAACACTGCATACCCCTCTCTGGTGAATTCACAAGTCCTAGATTAAAGGCTCATTACCATCCTACCAGCTTGAATTAATCTTGTGGTAAAGAAACCTGCTTGACTTTGCTTAATGCAATATTTCCAAGCCTGTGAAGGCATAAACCCTTTTAACCCATCAATCCTAGAGATCCGAAGGGATTGGAGGTCTATAGAAATATACTTTGTAGACCGCTGCTGCACGCAGACCACGAGCTCCTGAGGGGAGGGCCTGTGTTTTCGTTACATTCATATTCCTAGTGCCTGGCACAACACAATGGCAGACAAGGATGGTGGTGGTGGTAGGATGGGATGCTGGGTGGGTCAACGGTCACTGAATGGATGGGCAGCTAAAAAGTGGATGGATGATCGGACAGCGATGAACAAATAAGGACAAATAGACAGCTGGATGGACAGGTGGATGGCTGGACAGGAATTAGGGAAGTCAGGTGAGGATATCTGGAGCCTACTAGAACCTGGATACTCATGAGCGGTTTTCCTTCAAGGGCTGGCAAATTTCTTCTGTAACAGGCCACACAGTAAATATGTGAGCTTTTGTGGGGCATGTTCAGTCTCTATCACATATTCTTTGGTTTAAAAATATAATCCTTTATAAATGTAGAACTACTCTTAGCTCACAGACCACACAAAATAGGCCACAGGCCACAGTGGCCTGTGGGCCACGGTCTGACAGCCCCTGCTGAACTTTGATGGAACCCGTCTGTGTGCCTCTACCGTATCCTGTGATTACAAAGGAGCCGTGGAAAGGACAAATCAGGGTGGGCCCCAGTCTAAGCAGAGAAGGACGCTCTTACTATTCCACAGCTGAAGATGTCCACTCGCTTTGTCAGCTGCCCCACCCGGATGAAATCCTCTGGCAGATACGCAACTGACGCCTGGAACAGGTGAGTCTTCATCACGGTGTATTTTGACCTTTTGTTGACAGGACACAGGTGAGCCATTGGGTGAGCAAGCTTGGGGGTGAGATTTTGGTCCAGCAAGACATTAGAGCTGTGGAAACGAAAGGGGAGAGAACCTTCTCATTTTGAGCTGGATAACAATAGGTTGCCATGAAGACCCTTTGGGGAGACAATATAGTGGCAGAGCAACATCAGCTCCTGCAAGTTGAGGTCTCTAAAGACCCTCAGCATGGAGCTTCTGAGCCAGCCCTGACTGGGGAAGAGAGGACATCAGGAGCATACTCCCTCCAGCAAATGGAGATGGAGTTCAGAATTAGTCTTGCTGCCCCAGGAATGTGGGCAAAGAAGTGCAGCCTCCCTAATTCCCACAGATGCCAACCCTGATCAGCCTCAGCTTGCCAAGCCTATAGGCTGTGCAGACTCAGTCTCTTCCACAACTGTTCCAACCCCTAGCTCTGGCATGGCTGACTCAGGTCTAAGTGGCCAGCATCCTTTGTGACTAAACCTGCCCAGATCATGTTAAAAAAAAAAAAAAAAAAAAATCCCTCTTAGCCAGGCACAGTGGCTCACGCCTGTAATCCCAGCACTTTGGGAGGCAGAGATGGGCAGATCACCTGAGGTCAGGAGTTCAAGACCAGCCTGGCCAACATGCTGAAACTCCATCTCTACCAAAAATACAAAAATTAGCCAGGTGTGGTGGTGGGCGCCTGTAGTCCCAGTTACTCAGGAGGCTGAGGCAGGAGAATCGCTTGAACCCAGGAGGCAGAGGTGCACTCCAGCCTGGGCAACACAGTGACACACTGTCTCAAAAAAAAAAAAAAAAATCATTTGACCCAGTCTTCTAACCCACAGGAGCAAACACTGAGAACATACTCCAAAATGGGAAAAAGCTAAGCCACATGTGTACCGATATTTAGTGCAGGCCAGGTGCAGTGACTCGTGCCTGTAATCCCAATACTTCATGAGGCTGAGACAGGAGGATCGCCTGAGCCCAGGAGTTTGAGACCAGTGTGGGCAGCATGGCAAGACCTCATCTCTACTAAAACAAAGAAATTTAGTTGGGTATAGTGGTGCATGCCTGTAGTCCCAGCTACTTGGGAGGCTGAGATGGGAAGCTGCGGTGAGCAGAGATTGCACCACTGTATTCCAGCCTGGGCAAAAGAGCAAGACCCTGTCTCAAAAAAAAAATTTTTTTTGGCCAGGCGCGGTGGCTCATGCCTGTAATCCCAGCACTTTGGGAGGCCAAGGCAGTATTTGTACTAAAAATACAAAAAATTAGCCAGGAGTGGTGGCAGGTGTCTGCCATCCCAGCTACACGGGAGGCTGAGGCAGGAGAACGGGGTGAACCTGGGAGGCGGAGCTTGCAGTGAGCAGAAATTGCGCCACTGCACTCCAGCCTGGACAACAGAGCAAGACTCTGTCTCAAAAAAAAAAAAAATTTTTTTTGTATTTTTAGTAGAGACAGCATTTCACCATGTTAGCCAGGATTGTCTCGATCTCCTGACCTTGTGATCTGCCTGCCTCAGCCACCCAAAGTGCTGGGATTACAGGCACGAGCCACTGCACCTGGCCAAAAAAAAAAAAAAAAAAATGTTTTTATCATGTGTGCAAGGAGTGGTTAAGTAAATTATGGGCAAATTCCTTCAAGGGAAGATTAACAAGACACTAAAAAACATGAGGGTATACAATGTAGCGAAATGTTTACTATATTTAAATGAAGGGGTAAAAAACAGGATGTGAACTGGTACCCAGGTGCAACCTACAGACTAAGGATTTGTGTGGGCAGGAACTGGAAAAAGAAACAAAACCTAGAGGCCAGCTGATGAGTCATGGGGTAGGTCAGTGGTGACCTCTCTCACCCTTTCATTTCCTTGACTGCTATTACAATTACTGTTGCAATTAAATAAAAATTGGGGCAGAGGGCTAGGGGCAGTGGCTCACACCTGTAATGCCAGCACTTTGGGAGACCAAGGCGGGTAGATCACCTGAAGTCAGGAGTTTGAGACCAGCCTGGTCAATATAGTGAAAGCCTATCTACTAAAAATACAAAAATTAACTGGATGTGGTGGCAAGCACCTGTAATCCCAGCTACTCAGGAGGCTAAGGCAGGAGAATCACTTGAACCAGGGAGGTGGAGGTTGTAGTGAGCTGAGATCACAACACTGCACTCCAGACTGGGTGACAAGAGTGAAACTCTGTCTCAAAACACAAAAAAAAAATTGGGGGAGAGAAAAGAGGAAAGGACTTCCACAAGTCAAATGGAAAGAGAACTTTGGAGAAATATGAGTTCTGTGTCTCTGAAGCCAGTTCTGCCAGATTTTCTGGTATCTTCAGAATCCCTCCCTATCCTAACCGTCCGTAGATGGGGACCTCTCCCTCTCGTGTGCATGGCACTGCGATGCAGGGGTGCAGGCCTAAGCTGCAGGAGCCTTCCAGACAAGATGCTAACACCAACAGCTACACAAGGAAGGAACAGGTCTCAGAGAAGACACTGAATGAGGAGCTCGAAATCCCAGGGGGTTGGCAGACATGGCCCAAAGTTCAAGGATGGGGTCCAGGCCAGCTGCTGAGTGGACAGTGAGATGCAGCAAGGTGTGGAGGGCTTCTTGGGAAAACAGCAGCTCCAAAAGACAAATGTGACAGGTAGGGAATTCATGCTGAAAGCAATCAGACTCAGAGCACAGCCCGGAAACACTGATTTTTTTTTTTTTTTTGAGACGGAGTCTCGCTCTGTGGCCCAGGCTGGAGTGCAGTGGCCGGATCTCAGCTCACTGCAAGCTCCGCCTCCCGGGTTTACGCCATTCTCCTGCCTCAGCCTCCCGAGTAGCTGGGACTACAGGTGCCCGCCACCTCGCCCGGCTAGTTTTTTGTATTTTTTAGTAGAGACGGGGTTTCACAGTGTTAGCCAGGATGGTCTTGATCTCCTGACCTCGTGATCCGCCCGTCTCGGCCTCCCAAAGTGCTGGGATTACAGGCTTGAGCCACCGCGCCCAGCCAGAAACACTGATTTTTGAGGGCATAACAGAGAAAAAGACATCCAGGGGAGGGCAGAGGAGAGGTGGGAAGAGAAAAACAAAGAGGACAGGGGTGAGTGGTAGCAGAGAGGTGAGCCAGGAATAGGTGCCAGTTCTACCCTTGCAGTCCAGGCCCCAGCAAGGTCCAGCCCACCCCTCTCACCTCTTGATGTTGCCGTGGATGATCTCCAGACCATGCAGGTACTCGATGGCACAGAGCAGCCCTGAGCAGATGCTGACACGCTGGGGCCAGAGGAGGGGGTCGGAGCCACCCTAAGAGAAAGAAAAATAGGAGGACAAACAGTCACAATGTACCTTTTTAAAGTCTTGATGGTGGCCGGGCGTGGTGGCTCACGCCTGTAATCCCAGCACTTTGGGAGGCCGAGGCGGGCGGATCACGACATCAGGAGATCGAGACCATCCTGGCTAACACAGTAAAACCCCGTCTCTACTAAAAATACAAAAAATTATCTGGGCATGGTGGCGGGTGCCTGTAGTCCAAACTACTTGGGAGGCTGAGGCAGGAGAAGGACGTGAATCTGGGAGGCAGAGCTTGCAGTGAGCCGAGATTGTGCCACTGTACTCCAGCCTGGCAACAAACAAGACTCTGTCTCAAAAAAAAAACAAAAACAAAAAAAAAACAAAGTCCTGATGGCAGGGTCCCCAGCTCCTGACCCTCCTCCTGCCCTTCATGTCCTCTGCCAGAGGGCTCAGCATGATACTGAGTTTTTTCGTTGTTTTCGTTGTGTTTGTTTGTTTGCTTGCTTGTTTTGAGACAGGGTCTTGCTCTGTCACCCAGACTGGAGTACAGCATCATAGCTCGCTGTAGCCTTAAAATCCCAGGTTCAAGTGACTCTCCCGCCTCAGACTCCCAAGTAGCTGGGATCACAGGCACATGCCACCACTCCCAGCTAATTTTTGTATTTTTCGTGGATACAGGAAATGTGGCCATGTTAGCCACGCTGGTCTCGAACTCTTGGGTTCAAGCAATCCACCCACCTCGCTCTCCCAAAGTGCTGGGATTACAGGCATGAGCCATGTGCCTCACCCTATAACTATGGGTTTTGACATCAGACAGATCTAGAGATAACTCCCAGTTCAGACATGCACTAGCTATGTAATTTTGGAAAAAGACACTTAACGTCTCTGAGCTTCAGTTTCCTTGGGTATAACATGGAAATGTTAATCCCTATGTTTTAGGGTTGCTGTAAGGATTCAAGGAAATATATGGTATGCCCCTAGCATAGCACCTGCCACACAGTAGGTGCTCAATCAGCGGTTTTTTCATCATGTCTATTATAGTGGCTGCTCTGGAATTTCTCTCTAAAAGAGGCTGCTTGGGAGAGGAGCTAGGGAGCTTGTGTTTGAGAGTCAAGCACCTGGGCCTTACGCTGATTTTATCTGTATTAGGGGAAACTTCACCAGGGCTGATGGGGATTGTAGGGTGGGCTAAAGCCTCTCATTTGCTCCCACTGTTGTTCTAAGACTGACTCTCCCAGGCTAAACCATCACTTTTTTTGAGACAGAGTCTCACTTTGTCACCCAGGCTGGAGTGCAGTGGCACAATCTCAGCTCACTGCAACCTCTGCCTCCCGGATTCAAGTGATTCTCCTGTCTCAGCCTCCTGAGTAGCTGGTACACAGGCACATGCCACTATGCCTGACTAATTCTTATACTTTTGGTAGAGACAGGATTTCACCATATTGGTCAGGCTGGTCTCAAACTTCTGACCTCAAGTGATCCACCTGCCTCAGCTTCCCAAAGTTCTGGGATTACAAGAGTGAGCCACTGTGCCCAGCCTCATCACCTATTTTTGAAGCCCTGGAGTAGGACCCACATCCACTAAGAACTGGCCTGGACAGCCCCTGCTAATTTCTTCTAAAAAACTCTCAAACCCAGAGCCAGACGAACCCAATGTAAGTTCTGGCCTGACACTTGTCTCCTATGTTCCTTTGGGCAACTCACTTTGTCTCTATGTGTCAGAGATTCCTCTTTTGAAAAATGGGACAAGAAAGTGCTTTGGTTGTGGCACGGCCTGGAGGAGAATACCTGTGTAAAACCCTTATCAAAGCAACCTGCACACAGTGAGTGCCCAGAAAAGCTAATGATCATTAGTATGCCATGAATAACTGCTTTGTCTGGTCCCCGCCATGGGAAGCAATAATTCTGTTACGGAATAACTCTTTCCCCTCTATTTGAGGATACGATAAGCAGAGGCCTGTTTTAAAACACTGTAATTTTTATTAAGTTAAGATTACCTTCACATGATGTAATACTCTAATAGTAAGATTGCTTCTTATCCTGGGCCCCAATCACCTAGTTCTCCTCCCTAGCAGTAGCCAGTGAACCAGCTTCTTGTGTATCTTTCCAGAGATATTCCATAAACACACAAGCAAACAGGTATATATTAGAACATTTTATAACAAAAATTCACCTCCACTTTTCCATACTCTTTACCTCTTAATTCTTTTTCTTGTCCTACTGCATTGGCTAACACCTCCAGAACCACGATGAACGAAGTTCGTTCTATGAGATACCTTTGTCATGCTCTTGATTTGAATGAAATGCCTCTCATCAAATTTTTTTATAGATTTTTCCTGAAGATGTTTACTCAGATCTTTTTGTGCTTTTCTTTTTCCTTTTCATATTTTGTCATCCTCATTTAGGAGCCATGCTGATCTCCTCTATATCGTTCCAATTTTGGTACACGTGCTGCCAAAGTGAGCACTTAACCAGACTTTATGTATCCTGGCCCCACTTCTCTCCTTGAAGTCTCCCTGGTCTCACCTAGATGGCCCCTCTCCCCTCTGAACTTCTGTAAGTCCTTAACCCTTGACCCCACAGCTGGGTGCAGCCTGGTCCCATTCTCTGACCATGACCCAGTCCCTTACCTGACCCTGCAGTCTGTCCTGTAGGGAACCATTTGCCATGTAGGGGTAGATGAAGCTGTGAAACTGTCTTGCAGCACAGAAGCCCAGCACAGGTAAGACATTGGGGTGGCAGCATCTGGAATCGGGCATCAGTGCAGAGGTGAGGAGTCAAACGGAAAGAATGATCTACTGCTTCATGTCCCACCCCTCTTCTGCCTTCTCCTCCTCCAACGCCACCAGTAACCTCCCAGTACCACATGCTCTGACCCCTAAGGGCCTGGCCCCAGAGTGGAAAGATGAAAACTGCCTGCCTTCAAGGAGTGTGGCGGTCCTTACCCTGCTTTACTGCTCTGCAGCACATGACACCTCAACTGCCCCATCTCCAGAAACAGAGACTGACAGGTTAAGGGACTTGCCCAAGGTCAGAAACTAGCAAGCAGTAAAGCCAGGACCAGATCCCACATCTGCCTGACTCTAGGAATGGGGTTCTTTCCTGAAATCCTCTTCTGCTGGTTCTCAGTCACCATTCCCTCCTGACTCTCCTCCTACATCTCTCACCACTCTTTCCTGGCCCTTTTCACTAAGACCCCCCTCCTTTGCCTTCCTCTTTCTGCCAGCTGGACTCCTTATCTTGTTTAGCATGTTGTTCCTCCAAGAACCTCCCATTGCTATAGGGAACATTCCCAAATCTCTTATCGCCAGCCCCATCCTAAGTTCCAGACCTGAATGTCAGCTTGCATCCTGATGCTCAGGTCAACATCATCCTAGCCTCAACAAGTCCCAAACCTGCTTCTTCACCCATATTTATTATCCCAGAAAGGCATATCACCACCCACCCAGTTTCCTAGAAACCTTCTTATCTCCCATATCAAATCAGTCACCATTCATTGCCACAAATAACTTTTAAAATGTCCCTTCATTCCTCTCTCCTCTGCCTTGGGTCACTTGGATTGGGTCAGGCTCTGATTCAACCTCCCCAAGACTATTGTAAATGGCCTCCTACCGTATCTCTCCGCCCTTCTCTGCTTCCCGCAAGCCAACCTATTACTCGCTTTTGCATACTCATTCGAGTTATTTACATGTCTCCCCACTGGACCATAAACTTCCCCAAGGCAGGGGCTCTGTATGCTTCTGGCCTACACTCCCTAGAGCCTAGAAAAGGGCTTGACTACTCACATTTTCTGAATTGATGAATGAAGGAGTGACTGCTGACTCCGTGAAAGCACTAAGCCAAAGTGGAAAGGGAATCATACTTCTAGTTTTTATTAGATGTGGGTGTGTGTATCTATGTGTGTGTGTGTATCTATGTGTGTGTGTGTATGTACACATGTGAGTATTCATATACATGTATGTGCAGAGAAAGCATTAAAGAAAACATATCGAAATATGGGTCCAGCACAATGGCTCACATCTAAAATCCCAACACTTCAGAGGCCAAGGCAGGAGGATCCCTTGAGCCAGGGAGTTCAAAACCAGCCTGGGCAACATAGCGAGATCCTGTCTCTACAAAAAAAGTTTTAACAATTAAAAAAGAAAATATATCAAAATATTAAAACAGTAGTGCTTATTTATAGGTGCTGTGAAAAATAGTTTCTGTTTTCTTATTTATAATTTTCTTTATGTTCAAATTTTTACTGTTTAAATAATTAATTTTTTTTTTTTTTTTTTTGAGACAGAGTCTCACTTTGTTGCCCAGGCTGGAATGCAGTGGTGCGATCTGGGCTCACTGCAACCTTCACTTCCTGGGCTCAAGTGATTCTCATTCCTCAGCCTCCTGAGTAGCTGGGACTACAGGTGCGTGCCTACACGCCAGGCTGATGTTTGTATGATAGACATGAGGTTTTGCCATGTTGGCCAGGCTGGTCTCAAACTGACCTCAACTGATCTGCCCACCTCGGCCTCCCAAAGTGCTGGCATTACAGGTGTGAGCCACCATGCCTGGCCTTTATTTATTTTTGAGACAGAGACTCACTTTGTTGCTCAGGCTGGAATGTAGTGTCGTAATCTCAGCTCACTGCGAACTCTGCCTCCTGGGCTCAAGTGATCCTCCCACCTCAGCCTCCCGAGTAGCTGGGACCGCAGGCACGCACCACCACACCCAGCTAATTTTTGTATTTTTTGTAGAGATGGGGTTTTGCCATGTTGCCCAGGCTGATCTCGAACTCCTGGGCTTAAGTGACCCATTCACCTCAGCCTCCCAAAGTGCTGGGATTATAGGTGTGAGCCACCATGCCCAGCCAAAAAAATGTTTATATATATATATTTTTTTTCAGTTGAGACAGGGTATCGCTATGTTGCCCACGCTAGTCTCAAACTCCTTGGCTCAAGCAATCCTCTTGCCTCGGCATCAAAGTTCTGGGATTACAGGTACGAACCACCATACCTGGTCAATTTTCTTTATTATTTCTTTTAATTTTATTTATTTATTTATTTTTTGAGATGGAGTCTCGCTCCATCACCCAGGCTGGAATGTAGTGTCGTAATCTCAGCTCACTGCGAACTCTGCCTCCTGGGCTCAAGTGATCCTCCCACCTCAGCCTCCCGAGTAGCTGGGACCGCAGGCACGCACCACCACACCCAGCTAATTTTTGTATTTTTTTTAATAGAGATGGGGTTTCACCATGTTGGCCAGGCTGGTCTCGAACTCCTGACCTCGTGATCCGCCCGCCTCAGCCTCCCAAAGTGCTGTGATTACAGGCATGAGCCACTGCGCGCAGCTAATTTTCTTTATTTTTTAACACTGGTTCCAGAATGAACAGATACTCAATTTTCTTTATTTCTTAAAATACCCTACAATATAAGGCACAAGTGTTTCAGATGAAAAATAATTTTTTTAAAAAAAAGCACACACATGGCCGGGCACAATGGCTCACACCTATAATCCCAGCATTTTGGGAGGTCGAGGCAGGAGGATCACTTGAGCCCACCAGCCTGGTCAACATAGCAAGACCCCATCTCTAAAAAAAAAAAAAGAAGAAGAAGCAAAAAATGAACTGGGTGCACACCTATAGTCCCAGCTTCTCAGAGGCTGAGGTGGGAGGATCACAAGCCCAGGAGTTCAAAGCTGCAGTGATCTACGATCATTCCAAGGCCATTCTAGCCTAGGCAATAGAGCAAGACCGCATCTCTTAAAACAGAAAAAAAAAGCCAGGCACGGTGGCTCACACCTGTAATCCAGAGTGGAGACCAGAGTGGAAAGATCACTTGAGGTCAGGAGTTTGAGACCATCCTGGCCAACATGGCAAAACCCCGTCCCTACTAAAAATACAAAAATTAGCCAGGCGTGGTGGTGCGTGGTGGTGCGTGCCGATAATCCCAGCTACTCAGGAGGTTAAGGCTCGAGAGTCACCTGAACCTGGTAGGCAGAGGTTGCAGTGAGCTGAGATCACGCCACTGCACTCCAGCCTGGGAGACAGAGCAAGACTCTGTCTCAAAAAAAAAAACAAAGAAAGAAAAAAAAAGGAGAGAAGCAGATTTATTCCCATGTGGAAGGAAGGAGTTGGAGTAAGCCAAGGTTCCTTTATAATTCTAATCTAGACATAGAATTGCTACACAGGAGAAGAATGGACTCTGGAGCCAAACCAGGTAGATCCAAATCCTGGCTCTGCCACTCATTAGCTGTGTGACCTTGGATGAGACATTTAACCCCTCTGTGCCTCAATTTACCCATCTGTAAAATAATGTGATAATAGCAGCTACATTTATAGGGTTCTTGTAAGGACTAAATGACATGCCTGGCACACAGGAAGCACTATATAAAGGTTAGCTATCATCATTACTAAACAAAGGATTTTCCAAAGGGGAGGCTTACCTAAGACAAATCTGCAGCTCTGCCTGGAAGAATCTTTCAATTGATCCTGGACTTGAACAGGCTGTCTGTGGAGAAAGAAATCAGAGCATGAAGATCCCGCTCCACCCCTGCAGCCTCCACCCCAACTAGAAACCAAGAAGCGCTCACCTCTCTGAGCTTCTTGAAGACGAATGGCGTCCCGTGCCTGTGCCCTCTGTAGACGTCAGCAAAGGTCCCCTGGCTGATTTTGTGGTTTTGACTGAAGTCGTCAGTTGCCTGGACCACATCTGCCTCACTCCAGAAAAGGCTGTCTCCAGCCAAGCTCAAAAGTTTTTCCTGCTTAGGAATGGAGGTGCTGAAGTCCTGGACACCCAGAGAGAAAAGATGGAGATTACTATGGAATCTTGTTTTCTCTGCTACCTCAAGGGACCTTGGAACAACAGAGCTGAAGGGGTGAGGGGATCATCTTATCCAACGGAAACCGTAAAAAGGACATGGAGAGACCCAAGGTCAAATCCCAGCTCCATCTGTATCTTGCTCTGTGACCTTAGGTGAGCTACTTAACCTCTCTGAGCCTCAATTTTTTCCATCAGCAAAAATGAAGGTAACAATAGTACCCTGAAGAGTAATTTTGAAGACTAAGATGTGAATATTCCTGGCACATGGTTGATGTTTCCGTTATTTCAGTTTACAAAAGTGAGCACTGAGGAAATAAAACAGCTGAAGTGAGGTCACACAGCTGGTCAGTGGCCAAGCTCAGCACTCTTGGTCCAATACACAGCATGGATAATGGGGTTCCAGACTCCTGGGAAGTAGGATACAGGTTCCCATAACCAAACCAGGGGTGTCCAATTTTTGGCTTGCCTAGACCATGCTGGAAGAAGAAGAATTGTCTTGGGCCACACATAAAATACACTAATACTAATGATAGCTGATGAGCTTTAAAAAAAAATTGCAAAAAAAACTCATAATGTTTTAAGAAACTTTACGAATTTGTGTTAGACCACATTCAAAGCCATCCTGGGCTGCACACGACCCATGGGCAAGCAAGACAAGCCTGCTCTAAATAGAATTCCAGAGACTGCATGTGTACATCAGCCTATAAAGAGAAGTTCTGCTTCCCTTTTTAATAACTTCTCTCTTTAAAACAGATGTACGGAAATTTAAAAAAATTTTTTTTTTTTTTTTGAGACAGAGTCTTGCACTGTCGCTCAGGCTGGAGTGCAGTGGTGCAATCTTGGCTCACTGCAAGCTCCGCCTCCGGGGTTCAAGCCATTCTCCTGCCTCAGCCTCCTGAGTAGCTGGGACTACAGGTGCCTGCCACCACGTCCGACTAATTTTTTCTATTTTTTTTAGTAGAGATGGGGTTTCACCATGTTAGCCAGGATGGTCTCCATCTCCTGACCTCGTGATCCACCCGACTCCACATCCCAAAGTGCTGGGATTACAGGCACGAGCCACCGTGCCCGGCCTAAATTTAAATTTTTTAAAGTTGCATGTGCTCTTAACAGTTTTTGAAAATTAGTATCCATAACCCCATTATCCATTTAACTGCTATTAAAGTTGGTGTATTTCCAGCCTATTAGATATATTGGGATTTATTTAACAAAACTGGTATCATGCCACACACATAGTTTTGATTTCTTTTTGAGACAGGGTCTCACTTTGACACCAAGGCTGGAGTGCAGTGGCATGATGTCAGCTCACCACAGCTTCAACCTCCCAGGCTCAAGGAATCCTTTCATCTCAGTGTCCCCAAGTAGCTGGGACTACAGGTGTGTGCCACCACGCCTGGCTAATTTTTTAACTTTTTGTAGAGTCCAGGCACAGTGGTTCACGCTTGTAATCTCACCATTGTGGGAGGCGAAGGCAGGCAGATCATCTGAGGCCAGGAGTTCAAGACCAGCCTGGGCAACATGGTGAAACCCTGTTCTCTATTAAAAATACAAAAATTAGCCAGGCGTGGTGGCACACGCCTATAATCCCAGATACTCGGGAGGCTGAAGCAGGAGAATCACTTAAACTGGGGAACCAGAGGTTTCAGTGAGCCAAGATAGCCTGGGCAATAGAGGGAGACTCTGTCTCAAAAAAACTTTTTGGCTGGGCACGGTGGCTCATGCCTGTAATCCCAGCACTTTGGGATGCTGAGGTGGGCGAATCACATGAGGCCAGGAGTTCGAGACCAGCCTGGCCAACATGGCAAAACCCTGTCTCCACTAAAATTACCAAAAAATTAGCCAAACGTGCTGGCATGTGCATGTAATCTCAGCTACTCAGGAGGCTGAGGCAGGAGAATAGCTTGAACCTGGGAGGCAGAGATTGCAGTGACCAAGATCATGCCACTGCACTCCAGCTTGGGTGACAAAGCAAGATTCCTCAAAAAAAAAAAAAAAAACTTTACTTTGTAGAGACAGGATCTCACACTGTTGCCCAGGTTGGTCTCAAACTCCTGGGCTCAAGTGATCCTCCCATCCCAACCTCCCAAACCTCCCAAAGTGTTGGGATTATCCTTCATAGAAGACTGATCTATTTATTAATTTAGAGATGGGGCCTCCCTATGTTGCCTAGGCTGGTCTCCAACTCCTTGGCTCAAGCGATCCTCCCACCTCAGCCTCCCGAGTAGCCAGGACTACAGGCATGTGACACCACACCTGGGACATGAAAGAGCTTCATTAACCACACTCATGCAAAGCTGGCTTCTCCCCCAGGCACTGGATGCAAAGGGTCTCAGACTCACAATACTTTTAGGGGTCATCAAAACATTTTATTTTCAAATCAGAAGAAAATAAATGAACTTTTAGAGTCAAAGAAATGTCCTCATTTTTAATCCAGCTTGGATTTTATTTATCTTCATACCAATATGGTCATAATTTTTTTTTTTTTTTCTTTTGAGACAGGGTCTCACTCTGTCACCCAGGGTGGAGTGTGGTGGGAGGATCATGGCTCACTGCAACTTCTGCCTCCTGGGCTGAAGCCATCCTCCTGCCTCAGCCTCCCAAGTAGCTGGGACCACAGGTCAAAAATAAAATAAAATAATAGCTAGGTGTGGTGGCTCACATCTGTAATCCAAGCACTTTGGGAGGCTGAGGCGGGTGGATCACCTGAGGTCAGGAGTTCGAGACCAGCCTGGCCAACATGGTGAGTCCCCTTCTCTACTAAAAATACAATTTTTAGTAGAGAAATCTACTAAAATTAGCTGAGCGTGGTGATATGCACCTGTAATCCCAGCTACTTGGGAGGCTGAGGCAGGAGAATCACTTGAACCCGGGAAGTGGAGGTTGCAGTGACCCGAGATCATGCCACCGCACTCCAGCCTGGGCGGCACAGTGAGACCCTGTCTCAAAAATAATAATAAATTAAAAAACAAGAAGTGTACTCACTGAAGTGCCCTCCCTCCCTCTCTCCACTATTATTGACCTCCTCTACTTACATAGTCTTAGAAGCTAGGGGTAATTTGATGGCAATTTCCCTTCTCCTCCCCACCCTTAAATTGGTCTTAAGGGGTAGAGAAATTGCATTTTAGAGAGGGAACTACATACTGGGAGACATGGCTTGGGGGCTGCAGCTGAGGGGTGGATTTACCTTTGAATCAGAAGAAGTGGGAAGGTTGGTTCTCAAGGAATGAGGGGCATCTTCTTCAGGAGGCTGGAGAAAGGCCTGTTGGTGGGCTCTGGCTGGAGAGGACCCTGGAAAGGAGGGATTGCGGGTCAGGATGCAGCCTGGGGGAGGAAGACAGGAGGGATCCTGGTCTAGTCCTCCAACCATGCCAGTCTCCTGTTCACTCCCCAAACACTTGTTGCTGCCACTTCCTGACACCCACCATGCGCTGGCCAACACACTCCTCAAGCATCACCTCAGGATAAGCCTCTGACTCCCCTACGACCTGGGGCCTATTTATCATCCCAGTTGACAAGTGGAGACACGAAGGCACCGGAGGTAGATGCAGTGCTCAGGACCACCCAGCCAGTAGACGGTAGAGCCGAAATTCAGACGGAAATCCATTTGACTTCTAGGCCCTGCACTATCTCACCTCCTACTCAAAGAGCAGAAAAAGACACAGAGGTGAACTAGCTACCGAGCCTGGCTTCCAGAAACCTCCACCGTGGCAGGGATGCAATAACCGTCCTCCGAGGATACATCCCACGGGAAAGCGAGGTCAGAGGGAGGAGAGACCATAACAGGCTGGGAGATGAGGAGGATTCACAGAGGAAGGGGCACCTGACCTGCGCTTGAAAGATGGAGAAACGTTTTCAATAAGTAGATATGGGGCAGTGGAACCAGCCCATGCAGAGGTGGGCCAGTAGAAGGCCCCGGGGCTGTAGTAAGTTCATATCTACGTACACGAATTAGCAAACATCATGCCAGGCACTGTTCTGAATACTTCACGTCTGTAATCCCAGCACTTTGGAAGGCTGAGGCAGGAGGATTGCTTCAGCCCAGGAGTTTGAGATCAGCTTGGGCAACATGACAAGATCCTGTTTCTGCAAAAGATTTTTTTTTCTTTTTTCTTTTTTTTTTTTGAGACGGAGTCTCGCTCTGTCGCCCAGGCTGGAGTGCAGTGG
>NW_012116710.1:1212236-1218347 GCF_000951035.1 Colobus angolensis palliatus | reverse complement strand
TGGGACTACAGGTGCCCACCACCACGCCCAGCTAATTTTTTGTATTTTTAGTGGAGATGGGGTTTCACTGTGTTAGCCAGGATAGTCTCGATCTCCTGACCTCGTGATCCACCCGTCTCAGCCTCCCAAAGTGCTGGGATTACAGGCATGAGCCACCGTGCCTGGCCCTACAAAAAATTTTTTTTAAATAGCCAGGTATGGTGGCGTACACCTGTGGTCCCTGCTACTTGGGAGGCTGAGGATCACTTGTGCCCAAGAGGTCAAGGCTATAGTGAGCCATGATCACAACACTGCACTCCAGCCTAGGAAACAGAACGAGACCCTGTCTCAAAAAAAAAATCCTTTCAGTGCATTAACTCATCCAATCCTCATGCCAATCAGGAGATAAGGTACCACTGCACCATTTTCATTGCCTCTTTGCAGATGGTGAAATGAGGCATGGAGAGGTTAAGTAACTTTTCTAAGTGCACACAGTCAGTGGTTCCAGCGTCTATGCTCTTTTTTTTTTTAACAGAATCTCACTCTGTTGCCCAGGCTGGAGTGCAGTAGCACTATCTCAGCTCACTGCAACCTCCACCTCCTGGGTTCAAGCAATTCTCCTGCCTCAGCCTCCCAAGTAGCTGGGAATACAGGCATGTGCCATGATGCCGGCTAATTTTTGTATTTTTATTAGAGACAGGGTTTCACCATGTTGGCCAGGCTGGTCTTGAACTCCTGACCTCAAGTGATCCACTTGCCTCGGCTTCTCAAAGTGCTGGGATTATCGGTGTGAGCCACCACGTTCGGCTGCGCCTGTGTCCTTAATCCCTTAGTGAGTGAACAAGATTCACAAGACAGAAGGTTTGATAAGTAGTTTAGGGTCACTTAAACATGAGGTTAAAGAGGGTGAAATTTCTTCACTAGGCCCCACGTGAAGATTAATCTGAAGACTAATGAGGCCATCTGGTCGGGGGGTCTCCTGGATGAGCAGAGGCACAGACTGTGGGTGAGGTGAGCCATGGTGGCTCGTCCGCACAGAAGCAGGACTCGGCCAGAGGCCAGAGGCTTCAAACATCATCATCTGGAAATACCCAGGGAGCCCCGTGGCAAGGACAGCTTCTGAGTAACTGGGGACCTGACCCTTCCAAAGGAACCTGGGCTTGACTCCAAGATTACTGGATAAATCTACCGGCTTCAGGTATTTGTGGCTTACAACATCAGGAAAGGAGTGATTCATCTGGAACTTTGGCTATTAAAAAATTTATTTTGGGCTGGGCACGGTGCCTCAGGCTTGTAATCCCAGCACTTTGGGAGGCCGAGGCAGGTGGATCACCTGAGGTTAGGAGTTCAAGACCAGCCTGGCCAACATGGTGAAACCCCCATCTCTACAAAAATACAAAAATTAGCCTGGCATGATGGCAGGTGCCTGTAATCCCAGCTACTTGGGAGGCTAAGGCAGGAGAATTGCTTGAACCAGGGAGGCAGAGGTTGCCGTGAGCCGAGATGTGCCATTGCACTCCAGCCTGGGCGACAGAGCAAAACTCCGTCTCAAAAAAAAAAATTATTTTGGTTATTTTGGCTGGGCACAGTGGCTCACACCTGTAATCCCAGTGCTTTGGGAGGCTGAGGCAGGTGGATCACCTGAGGTCAGGAGTTCGAGACCAGTCTGGCCAACATGGTAAAACCCTGTCTCTACTAAAAATACAAAAATTAGCCAGGCATGGTGGCGCATGCCTGTAGTCCCAGCTACTCGGGAGGCTGAGGCACAAGAATCGCTTAAACCTGGGAGGCAGAGGTTGCAGTGAGCCGAGATCATACCACTGCACTCTAGCCTGGGCAACAGAGCGAGACTTGGTCTCAAAAAACAAAAATTTATTTCACGAGACTGAAAAGAAAATCAGCCTGGTTAAACAATTAACCCACACAGATAGCTGATAAAATGAAATCACCTGAGAAAAGGTCTGGAGCCTGTCAAGGGGTTGCCCTCAGCCTCATTCCTGGGATCTTCGCCCTGCTGCTGTGTGAGTCTAGCAGCCAGGAGAATGCGAGCTGGAGATCCCCAGCTGCTGGGAGCTTGGCTGTCTGCGGGCCTGGCTGTGACTGGCTCCAGTCAATCCCTGCATCTGCATCCCGACCATGCTTCCCAGGGGCTGTTCCCCAGGCACTGTGTGCAGAGGGTACACTAGGCAGACAGGACTGTGACGGCCAACGGACACCCTGGAGAGTCTGCCTTAGACTGAAGGCAGGACAGCAAGTGCTCACCCAGCCTTCCTCGGAAATGGCACACTGTGTTCCCAAGGCTCTCCCAGCCTTGCCCGGCTCCCTCTCCGTTTTCTTGCAAGTATTTGCTCTAATGAAATCCTATCTTGTTGATGAAATCCTATCCTGTCTTGGTGTCTGCCTCTCACCAAGGACCTGGACTAATGCATGCCTCTGCTGGCCAGCACAGGGCCCCTGTCTTGCAGAAAGGCTATTCTGTGATGGCCACCTCCACCCTTGCCCTGCCTTCTCTTGGCCTCAGCTCAATACCCTTGGCCCGCATCCCTCAGACTGCAGTTATGTTCATCCAGTCTCCAAGTTTTTGGCCATGTCTGTGCCACCTCACTATGAGTCACTTGACGGTTTTCTTTCAACCAACTTTAACTCCAGTGTTATGTATTCAGCCTTGTGTTAAACAGTAATATCCATGACGTCCCTAGTTCTTCTACACATGATCTATATTTGTGCTAATACCCAGCTTCTGTGCACCACGGTGGGTGTGGGCCCCACACTCTGGGAACCACCGCTCCAGACTAACTTGAATTCCATCCTGCTGCCATGCCTGGCCACAGGGCAGGGCTCTCACTGCACACAGGGTCCTTCTGTGCCCAGTGAGTCTGAGGTCAGAGCTTGCCTCACACAAGTCATGAGTTTCCTATCTGACTTAATGCCTGGGGTTTGCTCAGGAGGCTCCCCCAGGCCTCTCAGTTTGGGGGAATCCCTGAGGCCTGCTCCTGCAACATATGAGGGATACTAATTGGGTTTATTTATCCCTGTGGTCTTGGGGAAAATGAATGGACTCTGGTCTGGAAAATCAGACAGGACCCAGCAGCCATTACTCTCCATCTCTCCCTACCCAGCCCCCCACCAGCCATTACTCTCCATCTCTCCCTACCCAGCCCTCCCCTCCTCTGGGATCTAATCTGATGGGCTCCTCATGCCTGGGGTAGTTATCTGTGGTAAGTGAAACTCACAACCACAATCTTTAAAGGCCCCCATTTTATGTCCAAGGGCAGAGAGAGGAGAATGAGAAGGAATTCTCCTGCCATCAAGGATATGAAAATCTCCCTGGATTCAATACAAAGTCATCAGAAGTTGGCCATAGGTGGATCATTACTGAAGCCAGCTGATGGGGACATGGAGGGTCATTATGCTCTTGGCTTTTGTATGTTTGTAATTTTTTCATATAAAAATGTTTTAAAATAATGGCTAAGGGAGGGGAGGGAGATGAGGCAGGAGAGTAGATGAACAAGATGGGATACTTGTTGGGTGATGGTGATGGTTGGGGCTTGGGGTGTCTACATAATCTTGTTTCCAAGAGTGAGGCACAGCTCATCTGAGGCCAGATCAAGTGCAGGACTTAGCTAAAAAACAAACCATTTCCTATGGAAATCCTTCCAGAAGCTTTCTTGTTCTTTTCTTTTTTGTTCTGTTTTGTTTGTTTTTATTTTTGAGATGGAGTCTCTCTCTGTCACCCAGACTGGAGTGCAATGGCATGATCTCAGCTCACTGCAACCTCCGCCTCCCAGGGTCAAGAGATTCTCCTACCTCAGCCTCCCGAGTAGCTGGGATTACAGGCGCCTGAGACTATGCCCAGCTAATTTGTATATTTTTAGTAGAGATGGGGTTTCGCCGTGTTGGCCAGGCTGGTCTCAAACTCCTGACCTCAGGTGATCCGCCTGCCTTGGCCTTTTTGTTGCTTTTCTACTGAGGCTAATATGCCTGCTTTCTCAAGCAAAAGGCACCACCTCTGGTCCTGCCAAGCTATGTCATTGCAGGTCCAAGAAGCGGCACTGTATCTGACATAGGGTCTTCTATGTCCTGCCCTGATGCTGGCAGCGGGTCTACCCCCAGCTGCCCCATCTCCTTTATTAGTATCAGACAGAATTCGGCTCAAGCACTGGCTCCAGCACTACTCAAGATCTGACCTCAGATGAACCGTGCCTCACTTCTCTGAGCTTTCTCAAATGTAAAAAGAGCAATAATGGTCTGTTCCTTGTCCAGGTAAAAAGAGCTGATGTTTATAAAGCACAAAGGTCAGGCTGTGACACATGCAGTACTTGGTATTTTACCAACGCTGGTGAAACTGTGTGTAAAGTAAGTAAACAGATTCTGACTGATAGCCAGTGGCCACTCCTACAGCTAAGGCTTTGTAACAGTTATTTCAGCTGCTCAAAACCCTTTTATCTGAATTCTAGCTTCGAGACTCCTTTGCTGAGGTGCTCATAGCCTGTCCATGGCTCCTCTGCTCACATATTTTCCTCCTCGGCCAGGCGTGGTGGCTAATGCCTGTAATCCCAGCACTTTGGGAGGCCAAGGCAGGTGGTCAAGAGATCAAGACCATCCTGGTCAACGTGGTGAAACCCCGTCTCTACTAAAAATACAAAAAATGGCCAGGCACGGTGGCTCAAGCCTGTAATCCCAGCACTTTGGGAGGCCGAGACGGGCGGATCACGAGGTCAGGAGATCAAGACCATCCTGGCTAACACGGTGAAACCCCGTCTCTACTAAAAAATACGAAACAAAACTAGCCAGGCGAGGTGGCAGGTGCCTGTAGTCCCAGCTACTCAAGAGGCTGAGGCAGGAGAATGGCGTAAACCCGGGAGGCAGAGCTTGCAGTAAGCTGAGATCTGGCCACTGCACTCCAGCCTGGGCAACAGAGCGAGACTCCATCACAAAAAAAAACAAAAATACAAAAATACAAAAAATTAGCTGGGCATGGTGGCGCACAGCTGTAGTGCCAGCTACTCAGGAGGCTGAGGCAGGAGCACCACTTGAACCCAGGAGGCAGAGGTTGCAGTGAGCGGAGACCGCGCCACTGCACTCCAGCCTGGCGACAGAGTGAAACTCCGTCTCAAAAAACAAAACAAACAAACATACTTTCCTCCTCCATGTCTCTTCCCACTTCCTTCTCACCTACTGCAAGGGCGAGCCAGGGTATCACAGAGGTCAAGATGTGGGCTCAGTATCCGTCACTCCTACCAAAATCCTTCAAAATAATTGATCAGTTTGAACTCTGGGGCTCAGTGGAAACTTGGGGCTTTCCCAAAAGACACGCTTTGGGTGATTTGATGAAATGAATGATTTCTTATTTTCAATTTAGGCAAAGATAGACAATCAACTTCCTGTCTCTGCCTGAAGATTGTAGTTATCATCTTGACCTGTCTGGGCACATTTGCTCCAAGTACCATCAAGAAAGCAAATAGGGACTGGGTGCAGTGGCTCACGCCTGTAATCCCAGCACTTTGGGAGGCCAAGGCGGGCAGATTGCTTGAGCCCATGAGTTCAAGACCAGCCTGTGCAACACAGCAAAACCCCATCTTTACAAAAAATACAAAAATTAATCAGACGTGGTGGTGCAGACCTATAGTCCCAGCTACTAAGGAGACTGAGGCAGGAGGATCACTTGAACCCGGGAGGCAAAGGTTGCAATAAGCCGAGATTGTGCCACTGCACTCTAGCCTGGGTGACAGAGATTCCATCCCCCCGCCAAAAAAAGAAAGAAAGTAAATAGGGCCCTGTGCAGTGGCTCATGCCTATAATCCCAATACTTTGGGAGGCCAAGGTGGGAGAATCACTTGATCCCAGGAGTTCGAGACCAGCCCGGGCAACATAATGAGACCCCGCCTTTACAAAAATTAAAAATTAGCCAGCTGTGGTGATGTACATCTGTAGTCCCAGCTACTTGAGAGGCTGAGGTGGGAGGATTGCTTCAGCCAGGGGAGTTGAGGCTGAGGTGAGCTATGACTGTGCCACTGTGATCTAGCCTGGGCAACAAAGCAAGGCCTATTTCAAAAAAAAAAAAAAAAAAAGGAAAGAAAGTAAATAGCAAAGGCTGACAGAGACATGTGATATTTATTTTATTTTTTATTT
>NW_012116710.1:1206631-1211461 GCF_000951035.1 Colobus angolensis palliatus | reverse complement strand
CCAGGATGGTCTCGATCTCCTGACCTCGTGATCCGCCCGTCTCGGCCTCCCAAAGTGCTGGGATTACAGGCTTGAGCCACCGCGCCCGGCCAGCGTTTTATCTTTACAGTAACCTAGATAAGGAATATCAGAAGGAACTGCTATGCCTATTACCTCCTCCATCCTGACCAGCACGCCCCTACAATTTCCCTATTTTGTTGTAATTTTCCCTTTGGTCAGGACCATTTTCCCTTATCTTTCATTGCTGATCAAAGATCTGCACTTAAATATATATATATTTAGCTACAGGAAATAATCCAGACTCCTTGGCCTAGAATTAACTTTCTAGATTCAACCTATCTAGAGTGTCTGGAATGTTCATAATATCAGATAACATTTAATGAGCACCTCCATGGTGCAACACTCAGGTGCAGGATTTCTTACCACAACATGATGCAATAGGGTCTATTATTCTCCCCATTTTAGAGATGAGTAAACTGAGGTACAAAGGCTAAGTAATTCTTCTACAAAACAGCGGCACTGGGATTCAAATATGAGTCTGTCTAATACAAAAGCCCACAAAACAGGTTCCTTTCAGCTGATGCTGCCCCTGGCTTCAGGAACAGCACCAGTGAACTGAGATTACATGGATTTAGGGTCTCTGGCTCACCACTCAGGAGGCCGCAGGAGACAGGAAGTGAGGCAAGACTCCAGAGGCGAGGCAGTGAGAATAGAGATTGGGCTGAGCAGCAGCTCCCCTAGGGAGGTCATCTGCTGGCTGAGCCATTCTGTCATTTGGAAACTTTTCCTGAGCCCTTACCTGGGCACAGGTGACAGAGACAAATCTGAAGTGGTCTGAAAGGCTCTGGGATAGCAGTGAGTGCGATGGTTAGGGACGTGAGTGTTCAAATCACACAGCTCAGACATTACTACCTATTTGTATGACCTTAAGCAAACTGCTCTCCCTCTCTGGGCTTCAGCAGACCTCTTACTGATGGAGGGGAGGAAAGTGGTGGGCAGGAAGCACCCCTCAATTCCCTACTGCATGGCTGCGAGGGCTGGGGCCTATGGCGATTGGACAGAGAAATGGTCAGACATCTGGCCCAGAGCTTGCACGCAGGGCCAACCTGTGCTGGGGACTCGGGGGACCACGGGTGAAACACAGGTACCCGGCGGTACATGACCTCAGCCAGGTTGATTAACCTCTCTGTGCTTTAGTTTTCTCATCCATAACATGGGCATAATCACAATACCTAATTCATAGTTAGTTGAAGATTAAATGAGTCAATATCTTTGAAGTACAGTACTTGGAATAGTGTCTGGCACTAGAAAGCCTCCAATTACTGACTTATTTATTTTCTGCTCACAAAAATGGTAATAGATGTTTTATACGTTTTGTTACCTGATTTTTTTCCACTTTTCTACCTCCCTTTATTGGGTGAGTATGCTTCCATGTACATATGCATGTCTACATCATTGTTTTGTGTGTTTTTTTTTTTTTTTGTTGCACTGTTTTTTTTTTTTTTTTTTTTGAGACGGAGTCTCGCTCTGTCACCCAGGCTGGAGTACAGTGGCACAATCTCAGCTCACTGCAAGCTCCACCTCCCAGGTACACGCCATTCTCCTGCCTCAACCTCCCGAGTAGCTGGGAATACAGGTGCACGCCACCACGCCCGGCTAATTTTTTGTATTTTTAGTAGAGATGGGGTTTCACTGTGTTAGCCAGGATGGTCTCCATCTCCTGACCTCGTGATCCACCCACCTTGGCCTCCCAAAGTGCTGGAATTACAGGCGTGAGCCACTGCGCCCGGCCATGTCTACGTCATTGTCGACAGTACTTTATTGTGACTGTCTGACATTAATTTTATCATCCCCCACTGTTGTTGCCAGATTTTTGCTTTCTTTAGGAACAGTCTCGCTCTGTCACCCAGGCTGGAGTGCAGTGGTGTGATCTTAGCTCACCACAGCCTTGCACTCCTGGGCTCAAGCAGTCCCCCACCTCAGCCTCCTGAATAGCTAGGGCTACCAGGTGCATGCCACCATGCCTGGATAAATTTTTTTAAATTTTTTGTAGAGACAAGGTCTCACCAGGTTGCCTAGGCTAGTCTCAAACTCCTAGGCTCAAGCCATCCTCCCTCCTCAGCCTCACAAAGAGCTGGGATTATAGGCATGAGCCACCATGCCCAGCCTCAATGTTTTGCTCTTATATGCTAAGCTGAATGTCCTTACAGATATATCTTCATTTCCTTAAATAAATGTGCTTTAAGTAAAAACGTTAAACTTAAAATACCTGGGCCTGGAAAGGTGGCCATCCTCACAGGCTGCCCCTCTTCCTGTTCATCCTCAGTCTTTCTTACAGAAGCTGCCAAAGGCCTTTCCGGCTTCACAGAGTCAGGGAAGGCTGGAATGGGACACCTGATTTCAGGAACTGGTTTCCCTGAAAATAAGGTGGAAAGAAAGTTATTACTATTCCATGAAGTGGGGTAGCCATTGAGAGACTGGGTCTGGAAGTCAGAGGCCTGGATTCTAATTCTGGCTCTGCCACAAATGCATGGTATTGCAGGGCAGGAGGGGCTTTCCCTTTCTGGCCTCAGCCTCCCCATCTGTAAAATGCTGTGGGCCACGCACGGTGGCTTAGACCTGTATTCCTAGCACTTTGGGAGGCCGAGGTGGGTGGGACTGCCTGAAGTCAGGAGTTCGAGACCAGCATGGCCAATGTGGTGAAACTCCATCTCAATGAAAATACAAAAATTAGTTGGGCATGGTGGCACATGCCTGTAGTCTTGGCTACTTGGGAGGCTGAGGCAGGAGAATCGCTTGAACCGGGGAGGCGGAGATTGCTGTGAGCCGAGATTGTACCACTGCACTCTACCCTGGGTGACAGAGTAAGACTCTGTCTCAAAAAAAAAAAAAAAAAAAAAGCAGTGGCTGAACATGGCAGTCCCGGCAAGGGTGGAGCTCTGATGTGCTGAGTCACACATACCTGCTTCCACCCAACCAGCTGTGTGACCTCCAGCAGGTTACCTTCTTCCTCTTGGTCTCCCTTCCCTCACATATAAAACGGAGGTGATAATGGCGTCCATTTGCCTCCCACTGGGGTGTCGTGAGGGAAGGGAGAGTAGAGATGGGGATGGGCGCTATAGACTGTACATTTCCCTGAACATGTGAGTGTGTCAAAGACACCATCCCTCTAAGTTCCCACTCCTCGCCCCTGTGGATCAAAGTTCTGGCTGTCCTACAACCTCCCTTCCACGCGGTGGAGACACACGCATCCTTCCCACTTGAAGGATAGGAATCCTAAAAGACAGCAGTTATGGCCACTGAATACAGGCTGCACCGGGCCCAAGCCCAGCTGCACAGACATGAATCCTCACAACATCTCTGCCTTTCATCCCTGTTCAGAGATGAGGAAACTGAGGCCTGAGCAGGTTAAATGACTTGCTAAGATCACATGCCAAAGGCAGGCAGGACTGGCCGAAGAACTCCCCTGCCTTCTCGAGGGTAATCCTTTCCTCTTTACATCAACTTGGGAAATCCCAAAGGTGCTTCGAGGGTGTGTCAACCTCAGCTTCCAACCTGCTTCTCAGAGCTGCTCTGTGGAACAGCTTCCTCTCCCCTCCTCCACTGGGCCCTGATCTTATCCCTTCCGGCTGGGCCCTGCTGCCAGCTCAGTCAGCCTCCACACCCTTGCCAGGCTGCCTCTTACCAAAGTACACATCTGGCCTCGTCACTTCCTTGCTTGAAGACTTTATGGGGCTCCCCATTGCCTAGATAATGTCCACACTCCTTAGCCTGAATATTTCTGTCTCCCCATTGCCTCCCAGATAAAACCCGATTCTATAGCCCTGCATTCAAGGCCCTCATTCTCTTTTTTTTTTTCAAGGCCCTCATTCTCTGGTGGTTTGGGATAGACTCATGTTTGAGAACAACAAAAACTGGGGCACTGAAGTCCCAGGGAAGGCTGCTGACTCGCTTGACGTCACACAGAGCATGACATAAAGCATGACACAGGGATGTCACAACAGATGCCCCAGGTAGGGCTGGGACAAAACATCTCCTGCAACATTTCTTTGAACTGGTGAACTGAGCCTCTCTAAACAAACTAGTTGTTACCCTGGGACCTCGCTTGTCAAACCCACGCTTTTGAACTAAAACAGTAAGACCTAAATTTGCATAGCACCACACTGGTATGGCACCATGCAGATTTAATTTTCACAACAATCTCTGGTAGTTCATAGCTTTATCTGCATTTTATTTTTGAGCATATTGAGGCTCAAATAAGTGAAACAACTTGTGTCAAGTAAAACAGCCAACAACAGTGAAACCAGTCCCAGGTTCACTGCACGCTCCGCCTCCTGGGTTCACGCCATTCTCTTGCCTCAGCCTCCTGAGTAGCTGGGACTACAGGCGCCCACCACCACCACACTCGGCTAATTTTTTGTATTTTTAGTAGAGACGGGGTTTCACCGTGTTAGCCAGGATGGTCTCGACCTCCTGACCTCATGATCCGCCCACCTCGGCCTCCCAAAGTGCTGGGATTACAGGCGTGAGCCACCGCGCCCGGCCCTCCTTTGGACAACTTTTATGAAGACTAATGGAGACACTGCTAAACTCAGAATATGGGACCTTTATTACTGTGGTGGTTCTAGTCTGAAAATATCAGTTGTCTCGTGAATAGTCCACATACTGATGATAAGAAGAGTAGGATGGGAGTCTTTTTGTTTTTTGTTTTTTTTTTTTTTTTTGAGACAGAGTCTCACTCTGTTTCCAGGCTGGAGTACAGTGGCGGAATCTTGGTTCACTGCAACCTCTGCCTCCAGGGTTCAAGCGATTCTCCTGCCTCAGCCTCCT
>NW_012116710.1:1192965-1206581 GCF_000951035.1 Colobus angolensis palliatus | reverse complement strand
TTACAGGCGCCCATCACCACATCCAGCTAATTTTTTTTTTCTATAGTTTTAGTAGAGATAGGGTTTCACCATGTTGGCCAGGCTGGTCTTGAACTCCTGACCTCAAGTGATCCACCTGCCTCAGCCTCCCAAAGTGCTGGGATTACAGACGTGAGCAACCACGCCTGGCCTGATTTTATATTGTGGAGTTTTTTCCTTGTGATTTATTCGTATCATAGAATTTTTCAACAAAATGATTATGCATTATTTACACAGTAAAGTATACGTCTTTTTAAAAAACAAGTTAGCAAGCTAGCTAAAATAATGACTAGAACTGAATCTTCCAAGCTAGTGTGAGTAGCATTTGCCCTGGAGACCCCTCTGGCTCCAGTGAGCAGACGATGAATCAGCCCTTCATGAGATTCAGATCTGCCTCACTTCTGTTTTTCACCAACGAATATCCACGTCGTGTATTGATACATTCACTTCAAGCACCCCTCCCCACATCCCTGGAGATCTCAAGTCAGGAAGCTGAGGCTCAGTGGGGAACAAGACCTGCCCGAGGGAGACAGAAAGGCAGGAAGCACTGAGGCAGGAAGGCAGGGTCTCCTCCCAGAACCACGGACGGAAGGGCACCCAGAGGGCACGCACTTCTCTCCCGACCTGGGCTCCACAGGCACTTTGGTGGTTCGATGGGCCACGCCCCCCCCATCCCGACTGCCATCAGGGCAAGATCTTTGTGGCGGAAACTCAGAGTCTAGAAGCCAGTTTCTCTCCAACAAGGGCCTTGCTGGCAGGAATCACAGGATCACCGTCTGCCTCATGGCATCCCACAGGTCCAGGAGGAGAACAAACAGTGCCTAGGCCAGGCACGGTGGCTCACACCTATAATCCCAGCATTTTGGGAGGCCAAGGCGGGCAGATCACCTGTGTGCCAACATGGCAAAACCCCGTCTCTACTAAAAATGCAAAAATTAGCTAGGCGTGGTGGTGCACACCTGTAGTCCCAGCTACTCAGGAGGTTGAAGCAGGAGAATCACTTGAACCCGGGAGGCAGAGGCTGCAGTGTGCTAAGACTGCGCCACTGCACTCCAGCCTAGGCAACAGAGCGAGACTCTGTCTCAAACAACAACAAAAACCAGTCCCTTGTACAGAATGACAATGAACAGTGCCGGCGAGAGCGCTGATTAAAGCACGGGTCTGGAACACAGCTGTCGCTCCCAGGGTGCACAGAAATGAAAGCTCTGCCTGTGTCCCCTAGAAGGCCACCCCCCGCCACTCCCAGTCCTCATCTTTCCCAGCCTCCCCTCTCTGGCAGGGAAACACTGCCTCTCTCCCTCCACCCTCCACCCTCAAACCGCCTCAGGTGGGTCCTGTGTTCCTGGAAAGGCTTGTCATCCTTGTGACATCTGTGTCAAAAGGGCAGCAGTGGCTCCCCTGGCTCAGGGCCGGCTAGGCTCACCGAAATCACTTCCCAACAGTGACCTCCTGCAGAGGCCAGGCCCGCAACAGTATAAAATCCGCCCTAAAGGTCTCACCTACACCCAGCACCGCCCATGACCCCAGCAAATGAGGCACCTTCTCCTTGTCTGAGGCCTGCCTGGCTGAGTCTCATTGTTCTCATCAGTAAAATGGGGATAAGGGCGATACTCACAGCCTTACTTAACTTCAGTGTCCTGTTCCTTTTATTTATTTATTTTTTTTTTTGAGACAGGATCTTGCTCCGTCACCCAGGCTGGAGTGCAGTGGTGTGATCACAGCTCACTGCAGCCTCAAACTCCTGAGCTCAAGCTATCCTCCTCACTTAGCCTCCCATGCAGCTGGGATTACAGGCAACATCACGCCCAGCTAATTTTTAATTTTTTGTAGAGACAGCATCTCACTATGTTGCCCAGCCTGGTCTCAAACTCCTAGGCCCCAGTGATCCTCCCACCTTGTCCTCCCAAAGTGCTGGGATTACAGGCGTGAGCCACTGCTCCCAGCCCAATGTCCTATTCAGGATAATGTTTTGTTCAGCACAAATCTTTGCCTCTCTGTCAAAACACACTTGGCAGGAACATCAAGGCCACCAACCCATTTGTGGCCGACCTCTGTGGGCTCCACCCATGGGGAAGATAAAAAATGTCATTATGTTTTCATCCTAAATAGAGTCCAGCTTTTCTCTTTCTTTTTCTTGTTCTTTCTGCAGTGACATGTGGTGGCCCCACCTGGCACCACAGGGCACTTGGAAGTGAGCAGGGGTGAGAAACAGATGGGGAGGGGCAGTGTCGGCAGGGCTACCTGTGGCCAGACCTGTCAACACACTTGGAGCTGACATCCACCCTCCCACACAAGAGGCACCAGGCCACACCCAGCCACGGATGTAAGCCACGGATGTAAGTTAACAGAGCCCCACGTCAGCCCCAACAAGAAGTTTTGGTTTCCTGTGAAACCCCCATCTTCGCGAGCTTTGAGTTTTTAGGTGTCTTTAAAATGCAAGCAGCCGGGCGCGGTGGCTCAAGCCTGTAATCCCAGCACTTTGGGAGGCCGAGACGGGCGGATCACAAGGTCAGGAGATCGAGACCATCCTGGCTAACACGGTGAAACCCCGTCTCTACTAAAAAATACAAAAAAACTAGCCGGGCGATGTGGCGGGCGCCTGTAGTCCCAGCTACTTGGGAGGCTGAGGCAGGAGAATGGCATAAACCCGGGAGGCGGAGCTTGCAGTGAGCTGAGATCCGGCCACTGCACTCCAGCCTGGGCGACAGAGCGAGACTCCCTCTCAAAAAAAAATAAATAAATAAATAAAATAAAATGCAAGCAATAAATGGTGCGTATAAACATGAACCGCCCTCATCTCCACCCTGGAGCTACCGGTGTGGTCTGAGCTGGGTGGGCGGGCAGGTCCACGCATGCCTGTTCACTGTCCAAACCTGAAAGTGGAGAAAATGGCCTCTGTCCTCATCCCTCCAAACCTGCTCCCTGCTCGCTAGACAGACGCAACGCCCACTTGTTCAGGCTGGCACACCAGAGAGCTAGTGAAATAAAAATAGAACACCAAAGGCAGGATGAGGCAAAGGAGGCCAAATGCCCACAAGAAAGGGCTGTGACGAACTTTAACTCTCGCGCTGAGCTTCCTGTCTGCCAAGGCAAAGGCTCAGGAGTGAGCTGCTCGTGGACTTCTTATCACAGATAGACAGGGGCAGCCTCAGGCTTCCAAGACAGCACTCTTTCCTCCCAGGATTAAATTCTCAAGAGAATTCCACACATAAAGTTGATTCTGCAGGATTGTGAGATCCAAAAATACAGACTGTGATCAAAGAGAAGAACTGGGATCATGAGAGGAAGAGAAGGGAAGTGTCGGCTCTGGCTTGAACCAGACCCAGGCTCTACAGTTCCAGCTTCACGCCCAGGCACAGACCTCCTAACCCTCTGAGCTTCATGCGCCTCTCCTGTGGAGTCAGAATAATAACCCCACACCTCCCAGGGCCGTCCCAGGGCTCCATGATGACAAATGTGCAGTGGCTGGCCCAGGGCAGGGGCCAGAAACGCTGTGCAAACAGCCACCCTCCTTCAGTTCTGCCAGAAAGGTGCAGATAGAAAAGAATCTCTGATTCCCAACTCAGGCCTCCGAAGGAAGCATTGAGGGTGGAAGGCTATTTTTAACATTTTACACACTCTAATGGAAACCGATTCTAGGTGGGCAGCGATTTAGTGCACAGTCCCGAGAGGCACAGTGGCCGAGAGGGCAAAGTAACACAGGAACCCAGCAGCAGGGGAGGTGGGGGCCTGCGCCCACACCATTGGCAGCCAGCCTGTCACACACTGGAGGCGGGCAGCCCAGGGTTCTCCCTGCTGGGACCCCCAAGGATGGGAAGGGGATGCAAGTGACGGAAGGAACAGCTAATCTACAGCTTAGGTGGTCACAGGCACCAGGAGGTTGACATGGTGGTTCTCAGAGTCTGGATTTTTTTGTTTTTGTTTTTGAGGCAGAGTCTTGCTCTGTGGCCCAGGTTAGAGTGCACTGGTGCAACCATAGCTCACTACAGCCTCTACCTCCCAGGTTCAAGCAATCCTCCCACCTCAGCCTCCCAAGTAGCTGAGACTACAGGAGCACGACACCACGCCTGGCTAATTTTGTTTTTGGTTTTGGTTTTTTTGGTAGAGACAGGGTTTGCCATATTGCCCAAACTGGTCTCAAACTCCTGGGCTCAAGCAATCTACCTGCCTTGGCCTCCCAAAGTTCTGGGATTACAGGTGTGAGCCACTGCACCCAGCCTGGAATCTGGATATCTTTGACAGCTGCCTTGTTGAGGCCGAGAACCCACAGTGATGAGGGCTGAGTCCCAGATACAAGGAGGAGATGGGGGAGGGGCAGAAGCGCTTCTCTGTGCCCCGTCATGGTTCACCAGAGCTGGCTGCCAGGCATGAGTTGTTTTTCTCTCTGATTTGTTTTCGGAATGCCTGTGCGCTCCCTAATGAGCATGAATCACTGATGCCATGGAAGGCAAATGAACTCCCAGCAGTCTGCAGCGTGTCCTGTAGTCGGGCTTACCAGCAGGGGGACCCTCCTAAGCCTTGGCTTCCTCATCCGACAAATGAGATGTGGAAGTGGACCCCCGTCCCCGAGACTTGCCATGAGGATAAAAAAATTAACACCCAGCAGATTTAAGCTACCATCATTTGCTACAGTCTCGCTCTGTTGCCCAGGCTGGAGTACAGTGGCATGATCTCTGCTCACTGCAACTTCTGTCTCCTGGGTTCAAGCAACTGTCCTACCTCACCCTCCCGAGTAACTGGGATTACACGCACATACCATCACGCCCGGCTAATTTTTGTATTTTTAGTAGAGATGGGGTTTTGCCATATTGGCCAGGCTGGTCTCGAACTCCTGACCATCCGCCTTGGCCTCCTACTACTCCGGTGATCCATCCGCCTTGGCCTCCTACTACTGTTATTATAATGACCATCTCTAACTCTAGGTCAGGCTTTTTTCCCTAAGTTCTTTCCCATATCCGTGGCCTATTTAATTCAGATAACAGCTCTGGGGGATAATTGCTATCAAGTATAAGGTAATTGTCTTATATCTGAAGAAAGCAAAGCCTAGAATGCAGATTTATTTATTATGTGCTTGTTTATGCCCCACTTCCCTCGGGAGAAAGGATTAAAGGATGTTTATGGGTGCTGGGTGTTCGGCTGATGGCGCCTGGGCCGTCACACTAGCTGCGTGAGAACATTTCACATAGTGGCAAATCCAGCAGCTGTTGGAGCAGAGGGGACTCAGAGCCGGCAACAAGGTCTTTCCTGGGTGAGCACACTCGGGAAATCCCCCCGACCCTTCACGCCCATCAAACTAAACAGTAATGTGTCCTTAAGCTGACTCATGTGGCCAGAATAGATCCCTTCCAGAACAAACAAAAGTGATTCAGCTGTAACTAAAGCACCCTCGTGCCAGCTGGCCCTATCAGAGACAAACACAGCTTTCTGTGCCCTCTCTTTTCCTTTCCCTCCTAATCCCTGGGTTTGGCCCTCCAGGCCATACACAGTCACACACAAAACACACACACACACACACACTCCCAACTCAAGCTAGACCTGAAATGAGGCAAACCTGGGAGCACAGCCTGCCTTCCTAATTGTGCAATCCCTGGTTCCCCAGTGAACTTGTACTCCACCTGCTGCTGAAATGACTCTCTCATTCATTCATTCATTCATTATGTTAGGGAATGGGGAATCCTTTATCAAAACTGCCATAATACTGACATTAAGCTAGTTAAATAAAAAACATCTAATTATAAACTGGGAGGAGCTCTATACTGAAGACAAACTTGAGAGAGGGGTGCCTGATGGACCTACTTCCATAGGCTGGCCAGGAAAAGCTGCTGTGAGGAGGGGCCACATATGCAGACACCCAGAAGATGAAAAGGACCAGCATGGAAGAATGCAGGGAAGCTGGGAGGGACAGTGTTCCGAGGAGAGGGAACACATGTGCAAAGGTCCTTAGGGAGCAAACAGTTGGCATATTCCCCAAGTGAAGGATGACCCTAGTGGCTGAGGGGAATGACTGAGGGGGAAAGTGGTAGAGGTGAGGTCGAAGAGCTGGGCAAAGGTAGACTGTGCAGGGCCCTGTAGGCCACAGTTAGGCAGAACCTTATCGTAAGCACCCTGGAACTGAGGTAACCTGTAGCTGAGAGAGTATTTACCAAATAACCATCTGCTCCCTCTCATACTCCTGCCTCCTTAGCAGTTAGGCTGGGTGACATGCCTGGTTCTAGCCAGTGGAAGGAAGGGAGGAAGGGAGGAAGGGAGGGAGGGAGGGAGGGAGGAAGGAGAAGGGAAGGAAAAAAGAAAACCTCACCATCTCGTATGCTTTGAACCTTCCCAGTCTACAAAAAAAGCAGATAGGGCAATGTCTTTACCCATTTTCCAGATGGGGAAAGTGAGACTTGATGCAATCTAGTAACCTACCCAACAAGGGGGTAAGGTCAGGCAGACCTGAATTCCCATGTTGGCCTCATCGCTACGGGCTATGTGGCCTTGGGAAATTACTTAATCTCTGAGCCTCAGTTTCCTTTTCTATAAAATAGGGATAATAAGAGTTGTGAGAAAAGATGCTCACCTGGCACATATCAGGTGCTAAATACAAGCTACTACTAGAACCCAGGTACTCTGACCCCTGGCCTGTGGTTTTGGCCCACAACAGTGTCACCTCCAGTGGCATGTCTGCAGTGGGCCAGGGTCTAGATGTAGGCATGTTCTGTTGTGCCCTAGCAGCTGGAAAGGGGCGGAGGCGGGGCACCCTTCCAAGAGAGCAGGCACACAAGCCCTGTCTGGACCTGGCACAGCCCTGCCCCTTCAGGAGAGGAAGGGTTTATTCTCTTCTGTTTCATTTCACATAGCAGCCCCAAATTTTCTACTCAGTGAGAGCCCAGCTCCAGGAAGGAAATGACTCTGGCTGAGATGCCAAACCCAAAGTTAGAAACTGTCAGAGTTGCACAACCAAGAAGAAACTGCATGAAAATTGTGAAACTGAAGACTTCCAGGAAGATGGTGGCAACAGATGGGAAGAGAAAACCTTGGTCACCTCCCAAGTCCCTTCAGACTCCTCAGGTGTCTTCCTATCCTACTCAGTTGACATCTGAAACCTCACAGACCTGGCCTCCCCGTCCATATGGTGGCCAAAACAAGGGGATACTCCCAGGTGGAAGCCCTCCAACGTCTTCCCTTCACTCCTGGGTGAAAGCAAACTCTTGGCGGTGGCCTGCTTGGCGCTATGTGGCCTGACCCTACCCTGTCCCCAGCCTCAGCCCACCCCTGGGCCTTTGTACATGCTGCTCCCCCTGGCTAGATATGTCTGTGTGGTCCTTCACTTCTTGGTCCACTATTCCTTTTGAAGGAGGCTCAAGTTTCACTGCCTCAGGGAAACTTCCCTTGATGAGATCAGATCCTCTCATCTTGTACTCTCCTACCTGCCCCCCCCACCTGACCTACATTTATCCTTTCAGCACTCATACTGCAGTGAGTGACATGCATCTGTGTGTTAGCTCCTATGTGTTAGCTCCTTACAATTCATCTCCCACTGGACTATAAACTCCCTGAGGCCTGGGACCTTGGCTATGTTTTCATGGTTGCATCCCCAGCATCTAGCACACAGTAGGCACTCAGTAAATGTATTTTTAGGCCAGGCGTGGTGGCTCATGCCTGTAATCCCAGCATTTTGGGAGGCCAAGGCGGGTGGATCACTGAGGTCAGGGATTCAAGACCAGCATGGCCAACACGGCAAAACTCCATCTCTACTACAAATATAAAAATTAGGCAGGGTGCGGTGGCTCACGCCTGTAATCCCAGCACTTTGGGGGGCCAAGGCAGGGGGATCACCTGAGGTCGGGAGTTTGAGACCAGCCTGACCAACATGAAGAAACCTGTCTCTACTAAAAATACAAAATAAGCCGGGCGTGGTGGCGCATGCTTGTAATCCCAGCTACTCGGGAGGCTGAGGCAGGAGAATCGCTTGAACCCAGGAGGCGGAGGTTGTGGTGAGCCGAGATTGCGCCATTGCACTTCAGCCTGGGCAACAAGAGTGAAACTCCATCTCAAAAATAAATAAATAAATAAATAAATAAGAATACAAAAATTAGCCAGGCGTGGTGGTGCATGCCTGTAATCCCAGCTACTCAGAGGCTGAAGCACAAGGATTGCTTGAACTTGGGAGGCAGAGGTTGCAGTAAGCCAAGATTGAGTCACTGCACTCCAGCCTGGGTGACAGAGTGAGACTCCATCTCAAAAAAAGCCAAAAAATGTATTTTTAGTTCCTTATTAACTCTCTTGTCCAGCTCCTGCATATCTAAATCCCTGTGGCAGGGCCAAGGGAGAATTTCACCTCACAGGCCAGTGCACCCGGTTTCCAGCCTCCACCCTCAGAGCCAGAGCCATCTGCTCCCTACCATCTACAGGCTCAGCCCCTAACCCAGCCTTTGTAGGCACTTAATCAGCTCTAGAGCTCAGCATTGATTGTAGTGGATTCTCCTCTCTCTGGGAGCCATAGCTGGGATACTCACCTCTGCCTCAATTCCTGCTCTTAAGCCCCTAAGATGCCAGCATATAAGGTCTGGAGCCCAGCCCATGGTCCCCTCCTAAGCCTGGTCATCTGGAAAAATCCCTCTCTGGAGTAGGACTCTTGTTGTTAAGCCCTAGGGTGATGGTGGACCCTAGCCCCAGAAACAGACTCTTTTCGTGCTGGATGCTGGTCTGAATATACAAGTACTGCCCCTGACCCCCTAGGTTCTCCATCATGGGGCTTCCCTGAGATGCCCAGCACCCTCACCATGGTCACCACTTCCCCAGAGCAGTGACTCACAAAGTATATTAATCTCATGGGCATATTAGTAAGTATCAAATGAAAAGGAATACTATGGTCAAATATGAATGGAAAACAATAGCCTAAATAAGTTTCTTTGCTGCAGGACTTATCAGAGCCTTCACAGTTGGTGTGCATTGTAAATCTCCAAAGGTGGAGGCAGTGATAAAGTATGCAGGGTTTCCTAAGTTTAGTGTTTCATGAACCCTTTTGTTTGCAGAAGGGTATCTTGCTGGACCAGTCTTCTGAGGCACATGGTGTGGGAAATGCTACCCTAGACCATGACCTGCCACTGCAGATGCCCTATGCATGTAGTACTCTCCCCATCACAATGAGGAAGCTTTCAACTAGGACACAAAGGCAGTATTCCCCCTTCCTGTCTGACCCAGAGAGTGAATCTTCATCCAAGACCCAGTTCTTCCCTGGAGGCTCAGAGGTCCCAAAATTCACAGAGGACTATTTTTCAACTAGTCTTTGCCAGAAGATGGAAGGTGAAAGTGGAGAGGAGAGGACAAGAAAGGGCTTCATCTTACAAAATGGGGCATCAGGAGACACTGCCTATAGCTTATGGAAGAAATGTAAGTATATTAACACTGCAAAGCCAACCTATAGAGGGACTGAAAATAGTGGTAACAGGTGGAGTTGCCCTAATCTGAAAACCTGAAATCCAAAATGCTCCAACATCCAAAACTTTTTGAGCAACAACATGACACTCAAAAGAAATGCTCATTGGAGCACTTCAGATATTGGATTTTCGATTAGGGATGCTCCGCCACTAAGGAGATAATGCAAAAATTCCAAAATCTGAAAAAAAAAAAAAATTAGCTGGGCATGGTGATTTGCACCTATAGTCCTAGCTACCTGGGAGGCTGAAGCAAGAGGACTGTTTGAGCTCAGGAGTTCAAGACAGCAGCGAGCTATGATTGCACCACTGCATTCCAGCCTGGGCAACAAAGCAAGACTCTGTCTCTATTTAAAAAAAGAAAGAGAAAGAAAGAAAACAAAGACCCAGCCTGTAGCTAACAATCCAAGTCGACAAGAATCCCCGTTTTGGAGGATCTCAAGATCCCCCTGCCTCAGCAGCAGGGAAGACCATGGTACTAAGCTTTCTAATCACCTAATCTCTGCTCCACCTTTCTCAGTTCTACTATTGACCTTCAGAAGAGGTTTTCTGCCAAACACAGAGAGCTCAAAGGCAAAAGTCAAATTAAGAGTCCTGCCTTCCCATCCAACTTACTGTTTCAGGTGGCTTCAAGGGAAGCTCCAGGTAAGCACATTAAATTGGGGGGTGAGGTTGGGGAGGCTGAGCACAGAAGCCAAGAAGTAACAGACCAAACACTTCAGGGCTAAGAATTACGATGTGTCTAGGCTGGATCTTTGGCTGTGATCACCACAGCAGAACTGATTTTCTTCTGCCAAGAGAGCAGAAGCCTCTTGTTTTTTGACAGAACTGTGTTGCCAAAGAAACCACAGCTGAATCTGAAAAAAGCTGGAGATTATTTGATTCCTACAGCTCCACTCAAGTCCCAGACCCACACCAGCAGGAGGTGGTTTGTGAAAGCCAAAGAGCCCTAAATAAAAGCACATTCTTTCCAGTTCCGTTTCACATAAGGCCACAGAGAATAATGAACATGGAAGCTCCACTTCCCCTGCCTCCAAACATAGCCAGAAATCATGCAGGACCAGCTATCAGAGCAGTGGTTCTTTTTTTTGTTGTTGAGACGGAGTCTTGCTCTGTCACCCAGGCTGAAGTGCAGTGGCGCAATCTCAGCTCATTGCAATCTCTGCCTCCCAGCAACCTCTACCTCCTGGTTCAAGAGATTCTCTTGCCTCAGCCTCCCGAGTAGCTGAGATTATAGGCATGCACCACCACGCCTGGCTAATTTTTGTATTTCCATTTTTATTTATTTATTTTTGAGTGTCGTTCTGTCACCCAGGTTGGAGTGCAGTGACACAATCTCAGCTCACTGCAACCTCTGCCTCCCAGGTTCAAGCAATTCTCCTGTGTCAGCCTCCCAAGTAGCTGAGATTATAGGCGTGAGCCACCACACCTGGCCTAATTTTTGTATTTTTAGTAGAGACAATGTTTCACCATGTTGGTCAGGCTGGTCTTAAACTCCTGACCTCAAGTGATCCACCCACCTCGGCCTCCCAAAGTGCTGGGATTACAGGTGTGAACCACCACGCCTGGCCAGAGCATTGGTTCTTAAACCTCAAGGTGCATCAGAATCACCTGGGGAACTTAGGCCAGACTGCTGGGCCTCACCCCTAGAGTTTCTGAATCAGCAGATGAGGTGGGGCCCAATAATTTGCACTTCTAACAAGTTCCCAGGTGATACTGATGCTTACGATGCTTTGAGAATCACAGATCACTGAGAACCAAGGGCTGCCAAATAGGCCAAGCAAAGAACTTACTCCTTTAACAGGGAATGGAGTTTTGGCCAGGCGCAGTGGCTCACGCCTGTAATCCCAGCACTTTGGCAGCCGAGGTGGCGGATCACGAGGTCAGGAGATCAAGACCATCCTGGCTAACACGGCGAAACCCCGTCTCTACTGAAGATACAAAAAAAAAATTATCCAGGCATGGTTGTGGGCGCCTGTTAGTCCCAGCTACTCAGGAGGCTGAGGCAGGAGAATGGCATGAACCCAGGAGGCAGAGCTTGCAGTAAGCCGAGATCACGCCACTGCACTCTGGCCTGGGTGACAGAGCGAGACTCTGTCTCAAAAAAAAAAAAAAAAAAACCGGGAATGGAGTTTTACAATTGCTCCTCTGCCAGATTTCTTGACTGCTATAGACAAGTAACAACCTCGTGTTTCTCATCTCAAGTGGTAGTTTTTATTGTGGCTTCCTGTTCAAATTCCACCACTGAATTTGGGTGTGCCGGGGGAAGGGGATGCAGACAGCTTCTCTTTGGTTGAGAGGCCCTGGGTCACTGGGCTATTAGAGAAGGCGACATATCACCCACGCATACCAGACTTGCCCTAAAGGAAATGACTGATTAGGCCCCCAGGCCTGTCTCCCTTGCGGAAAGCAGATGTTTCATGCATGTCAAGACAGGTGTATATGGATATCTGGGTGGTCAAAATGGACTGTGGCAGAAACTGCTAATTGTCCCTCCAATACTGATTTCCTCCTCTTCTAGAGTACTAGAAGCTTTAGTTGCACATATAACCTTCCAACTAAAGATTACATTTCCCAGCCTCCCTTGCAAGCAGGTGTGGTTCTGTGACCAGGTTCTGGCCAATAGCTTATGAGGGAAAGTAGGTGAGCAACTTCCCTGGTCATGTCCTTAAAAGAAGTGGAGTGTGCCCACCCTTTGCCTCTTTTTCTCTTCCTGCTGGCTGCAGTGTGCATATGGGGGCACAGAGGGGCCATCTCAGATGTGAGAAGCCTTGTGTCCACATTAGCAGAACAATAAAGAAGAGCCTGGGCCACAACACCACGGAACTGCCACATGAGCCTGGGGCAGCCTGGCAGTCACAGGAGAGGGAAATGAACGCCTGTCTTTCAGCCACTGTGGTCTGCGTTTGTTTAACAGTAGTTGTTGCGGGAAGTCAGGGACCCCGAGTGGAGGGACCGGCTGAACCCTCGGCAGAAGAACATAAATTGTGAAGATTTCATGGACATTTATTAGTTTCTCAAATTAATACTTGTATAATTTCTTACGCCTGTCTTTACTGCAATCTCTGAACATAAATTGTGAAGATTTCATGGGCACTTATCACTTCCCCAATCAATACCCTTGTGATTTCCTATGCCTGTCTTTACTTTAATCTCTTTAATCCCATCATCTTCGTAAGCCGAGGAGGATGTATGTCACCTCAGGACACTGTGATGATTGTGTTAACTGCACAAATTGTTTGTAGAGCATGTGTGCTTGAACAATATGAAATCTGGGCACCTTGAAAAAAGAACAGGATAACAGCAGTCTTCAGGGAACAAGGGAGATAACCTTAAACTCTGACAGCCGGTGAGCCGGGTGGAACAGAGCCACATTTCTCTTCTTTCAAAAGCAAATAGGAGAAATATCGCTGAATTCTTTTTCCCAGCAAGGAACATCCCTGAGAAGGAGAATGGCCCCTGAGGGTAAGCCTCTGAAATGGTCCCTTTGGGGCGGCGTCTTTTACGGTCAAAGCCAAAGGGATAAAATAAGCCCTGGTCTCCTGTAGCGCTCCCACACTTATTAGGACGAGGAAATTCCCACCTAATAAATTTTGGTCAGACAGGTTGTCTGCTGTCAAACCCTGTCTCCTGATAAGATGTTATCAATGACAGTGCATGCCCGAAACTTCATTAGCAATTTTAATTTCACCCCATCCTATGGTCCTGCGATTTCGCCCTGCCTCCATTTGCTTTGTGGTATTTTATTACCTTGTGGAACATGTGATCTCTGTGACCCACACCCTATTCGTGCACTCCCTCCCCTTTTGAAAATTGCTAATAAAAATTTGCTGGTTTTACGGCTCAGGGAGCATTGCGGAACCTGCCAACATGTGATGTCTCCCCCAGACACCCAGCTTTAAAATTTCTGTCTTTTGTACTCTTTCCCTTTATTTCTCAGACCAGCTGACACTTAGGGAAATAGAAAAGAACCCACGTTGAATATTGGGGGTGGGGATTTCCCCCGATAAGTAGTGAACCTGGAAGGCTAATGGAGGAGACCAAGACATGGATGGCTAAAAGAGGAAAAAGGGGCTGACTCTGGCCAGCAGATTTGCTAGGGCAGGGAATGGGTAGCTGCTTTCTGTTCTAAGCCTTCTGTACTGATCCATTGTATTTCTTCTTTTTTTTTTTTTTTTT
>NW_012116710.1:1186946-1192595 GCF_000951035.1 Colobus angolensis palliatus | reverse complement strand
AGATGGAGTCTCGCTGTGTCGCCCAGGCTGGGGTGCAGTGGTGCGATCTCAGCTCACTGTGAGCTCCACCTCCCGTTCCCACCATTCTCCTGCCTCAGCCTCCCAAGTAGCTGGGACTACAGGCACCCGCCACCACGCCTGGCTAATTTTTGTTTGTTTGTTTGTTTGTTTGTTTTAGTAGAGGCAGGGTTTCCCTGTGTTAGCCAGGATGGTCTCAATCTCCTGACCTTGTGATCCACCCGGCTCAGCCTCCCAAAGTGCTGGGATTACAGGTGTGAGCCACTCTGCCTGGCCCATTCTACAGCTGAGAATATTCAGTGTTTGACAAATTAAATAACTATGGCCTTGGCAACTAAGTCTGAGGAAAATCAAGGAACAGAGACCCACGGAGCCAGCCCTCTACCCATTCAGACCAGGCAGCCTCCGCAGTTCACAATTTCAAGAGACTGTGCATGGATATGGCCCCCAGTGGGCCCCAATCGTACCGCTCAGTTCAAGCAGGGCCTTCAAAAGGCTACAGTCACATCCAGGCACATCCCCTGGAGAGGTAAGTCCCTCAGGAAGCCACTTCACGTCCAGGAGTTTTGATATGTGGGGTTTTCAAGTGCTGTTCACCCTTTAAGAGGTGGTGGGCATCCAGCCAGGCGTGGTGGCTCACGGCTGTAATCCCAGCACTTTGGGAGGTCGAGGTGGGCAAATCACCTGAGGTCAGGAGTTTGAGACTAGCCTGCCCAACACGGAGAAACCCCATCGCTACTAAAAATACAAAACTAGCTGGGCATGATGGCACATGCCTGTAATCCCAGCTACTCGGGAGGCTGAGGCAGGAAAATCACCTGAATCCAGGAGACAGAGGTTGCACTTAGCCAAGATCGTGCCACTGCACTCCAGCCTGGGTAATAAGAGTGCAATTCCATCTCAAAAAAAAAAAAAAAAAATTAGGCCAGGCATGGTGGAGCTTGCTTGTAACCCCAGCTACTTGGGAGGCTGAGGCAAGAGAATCTTGAACCTGGGAGGTGGAGGTTGCAGTGAGCTGAGATCGCACCATTGCACTCCAGCCTGGGTGACAGAGAAAGACTTCGTCTGAAATAAATAAATAATAAATAAATAAATAAATAAATAAAATAAAGTGATGGGCAGAGGTCAGGTTCTCAAACTGCCAGCAACAGTGAGCAAGTTCATAACCAATCCTAAGCAAGTGAGTGCAAAAGCATGTTTAACTGATGTTAAACATTAAACAATTAGGGAAGGGAAGAGACTCTGAGCAGGTAGAATAAGAAATTTAAAATGCTTCTCTATATTCACCTCCAAAAAGTGACAAGGATTTACAGCACTTTTTTTCCTAATAAAAAAAAAAAAAAGATACAGAAAGGGGAAGTGCCTTGCCTGAGAATTCAAACCAATAGTAAAACATGACCAGACGCCCATAACAGAAGAACAGCAGGGGTTTTGTGGATGTGGAAACCAGCCTTAATCTCTCTTCCTCAGGCAATTTTGATCAGCAGGGCTAGAAGAAAGACGAGGTCTGGGGAACAAGAAAGGAGGGTAGAGGCGGTGAGAACAGGAGAGCACAGACCTTTAGTAAAGTTTTAAGCAGAACAGAGATCAACGGGCAAGAGCATCACTAGTGTTTCCTGGACGCCCAAGCACTGCGCTCAGAGGCAACTGATGCAGCTGAAGTCCCCTGTGGAAGCTAAGCAGGGTGGCTGGGCACAGTAGCACACACCTGTAATCCTAGCACTTTGGGTGGCCGAGGCAGGCAGATCACCTGAGGTCAGGAGTTCAAGACTAGCCTGGCCAACATGGTGAAACCCCATCTCTACTAAAAATACAAAAATTAGCTGAGCATGGTAGCAGGCGCCTGTAATCACAGCTACTCAGGAGGCTGAAGCAGAAGAATCGCTTGAACTCAGGAGGCAGAGGTTGCAGTGAGCTATCACACCACTACACTCCAGCCTGGGCAACAGAGCGGGACTCTATCTCAGAAAAAAGAAGCTAAGCAGGATGGCTCTAGATCCAGGCTGCCTGGGTGTGACCTTCACCCCTTGGCCATTTTTGGCCAGGTTCCTTGGGTGGAGAAGGGGCTCCTTTGAGCAGACCCTCGGGGGCTGCCAGCACCTCAAAAGTGCTCAGTGTTCCCCTAAAAAGGCATCACACTCAGATGAGAGTATCGCTGGAAATTTCACACTCTATTGTTTTTTGCCCTCACATTGCTAAGAATCTGTGTGAGATTAGTCAACAGGTTTTGACATCAATGGTGAGTGTCCAACAAGAGGCTGTGTCTCAAAGCCCTGGTGCTTCTCTGCTTTCAGGCATCGGGACTCCCCTGCAACCTCTCAGCCTGAGCTGTGGGAGCAATATCGGGGTCTGGTGCCAGCTCCACCCCATCATCCCCCTCTCCAACGTGGACTTAACTGGAACTCCCGCCCCTGCTCCTGACTGCACTTGAGCTGGATGACAAGGGGGTCAAGAGGTCTGGGGCCCAGGGAAAGGAAGGGACTCGTCCAGAGCCACACAATCAAGGCTGAGCCTGAACTGAAACTCAGGCCTGCCGCCCACCACTGCACTGTGAAACCACCTGGCCTCTCTGGTGGGCCAGAATGAGGATCTGGCCTTCAGGGTGTCAACCTAAATAACAAACAAGGAGAGGCTCTCTACGAGAAAATGATGCAGCTGGGCGCAGTGGCTCACACCTGTAATCCCAGCAGTTTGGGAGGCCGAGACCAGCGGATCACCTCAGGTCAGGAGTTCGATTCCAGCCTGGCCAATATGGTGAAACCTCGTCTCTACTAAAAATACAAAAATTAGCCAGGTGTGGTGGCAGGAGCCTGTAGTCCTGGCTACTCGGGAGGCTGAGGGAAGAGAATCGCTTGAACTCAGGAGGCAGAGGTTGCGGCGAGCCAAGATCGCGCCACTGCCCTCCAGCCTGGGTGACAGAGCAAGACTCCATCTCAAAAAAAAAAAAAAAGAAGAAAAAGAAAAAAAACAAAATGATACTTACTCAGGAATAGGGCATCGGAATGAGAGTATACATGCCACAGTAAACTAAGGGTGTATCCAGGGAGGTTTTTCAAAGGAAAAGTGAAGAGCATTACATAACTGTTTTGAGATAACTATCCTTGAATAGCAAGAGTGATTACAGTCTCCAGGGTCGGACAGGCATTTGCTGGGCAGATGTCCTCGCAAGGGTATTTTTTATGTGTGGTTATGATGGTATTTATGCAAGGTTGTGGTTTTTGCAGAGTCTTCCGTGACAGTTACTGTTGTCGGGCCTTTATGCATGACAGCTCTCCCTTCATGGCCTTCCCTAGTTCTATTTGTCAGGGTTATTTATTTTTGAAATGGGGTCTCGCTCTGTCACCCAGGCTGGAGTGCAGTGGTGCAATCTCCGCTCACTGCAACCTCTGCCTCCCAGGTTCAAGCAATTCTCCTGCCTCAGCCTCTTGAGTAGCTGGGATTATAGGCACCCAGCTAATTTTTTTGTATTTTTAGTAGAAACAGGGTTTCACCATGTTGGTCTGGCTGGTTTCAAACTCCTAACCTCAAGTGATCCACCCATCTCCGCCTCCCAAAGTGTTGGGATTACAGGCGTGAGCCACCACGTGCAGCCAAGGGTTATTTTATTATTTTTTTTTTTTAAATACAAAATCACTCCATGTCGATTCTGACAACTTTCGCAGGGGGAATGTAAGGAACGGCAGCGGCTCAGAAGCGCCAGGCAGGAGGGGTTTCAGGTGGGTTCCAGGAGTGGGGAGGCTGTGGCCTGGGCAGCTGACCCTCTCCACTCTGAGGAGGAAGGTGGGCTTAGGGAGGTGGCCAGCAGGGGTGGAGACAGAAGTCCAGGGGATGGGGAGGACCGTGACTCAAGAGGAGCCACCACTATGCTGCTGGGGCACACAGTGCAGTCAGGGTCCGGCCTGTGCAGAAGCAGGCCCAGCCATGGTCCTGTGCTGGAACGTCACTCCCATTGGGAGCCAGATCACCCCATTCCCTACCTCAGACAGGAAAGCCTGGAAGATGCTCTCGCTGCCCCACTGGCCTCCCTGTGCCTGGTGTGGTCTGCTCCACGATGCCCCCAAAAGCCCAGCCTGGGCTGTAGCTCTAGATCTTTCTACCTGCAGGTCCACCACACCATCCTCTGCTCTCCTGGTTTACCTCAGAGGGTGGTGCTCTCTAGGCCCCCACCCTCAGGCCCTTGCTCCCAGTCCCTCTTCCTGGAAGCCCTCAGTGATTCCAGAAGACCTGAGGGACAGGCAGGTGCTGAATCTGGTCTGCTCGTCCAGCCAGGTGGTTCCCAGCTCAGGAACCCTGACAGGACAGCTCCTCCCCGGGTGTCTGGGGCTCCCACCACTGGCTCCTCAGGGCCCTTGCACATGCTGGCCTCTCTCTCCTGGGCTCTTACCAATGCGTCACATGGCTGTCTTCTTCCTATTCCTCCAGGTTCATATCCTCGCACTGGCCTTCCTTCACCCCCTGTCCTAGGATGCTCCCCTATCTGGTCACTGTATCCTGCCTGCCCATTTCTTTACTTGTTTTCCTGTGCATTAACTGTCTCCTCACAAGACTGTGCCCTCATGAGGGCAGACAAAGGACCTGTCGCTTTGCCTGTGCTGTATTCCAGAACCTAGGACAGCACCAGGCAGGTGCTCAGTTAAGTACCTGCAGAAGAGTGGCTCCCAGCCCTACACTGAGGGGGTCTCTTTGGCGATGTGAGGAGGGGTGGGGGTAACCAGAACCCCCATTCCCACTGCCTTCTGCTGAGTACCAGCTGAACATCAGGCACTTGACATTCTGCTCTTCACCTTCACAGCCACCCTTCAGGGTAGGGAGGTATTACCAGCTAAATATGTCCCTACCACACATGATCCTGTATTCTGAGGAGCGTAATTTGTTAATACTAAATATCAATCAACACTTAGAATGCAAAAATCTTCAACCCAGACATTCCAATACTATAACAGAAAGCCATCCCATGGCTACACTTACATGTGTGCAAAACAGGCTCTATACGTCTAGGACAGTACATCATGACACTATACAGAACAGAAAAATGGCCGGACATGGTGGCTCACACCTGTAATCCCAGCACTTTGGGAGGCCAAGGTGGGCAGATCACCTGAGGTTGGGAGTTCAAGACAAGCCTGGCCAACATAATGAAACCCTGTCTCTACTAAAAATACAAAAAGTTGACGGGGCGCGGTGGCTCACACCTATAATCCCAGCACTTTGGGAGGCCAAGGCAGGTGGATCATTTGAGGTCAGGAGTTTCAGACCAGCTTGGCCAACATAGTGAAACCTTATCTCTACTAAAAATACAAAAATTAGCCAGGCATGGTAGTGGGTCCCAGCTACTCGGGAAGCTGAGGCAGGAGACTCACTTGAACCTGGGAGGCAGAGGCTTCAGTGAGTCAAGATCTCATCACTGCACTCTAGCCTGGGCAACAGAGCAAGACTCCATATCAAAAAAAACAAAAAAAAGAAAATTAGCTGGGTGTGGTAGCGGGCACCTGTAATCCCAGCTACTTGGGAGGCTGAGGCAGGAGAACTTCTTGAACATGGGAGGTAGAGGTTGTGGTGAGCTGAGATTGTGCCACTGCTCTCCAGCTTGGGCGACAGAGCGAAACTTCATCGCAAAAAAAAAAAAAAAAA
>NW_012116710.1:1180216-1184971 GCF_000951035.1 Colobus angolensis palliatus | reverse complement strand
AATAAATAATAAATAAATAAATAAATAAATAAAATAAAGTGATGGGCAGAGGTCAGGTTCTCAAACTGCCAGCAACAGTGAGCAAGTTCATAACCAATCCTAAGCAAGTGAGTGCAAAAGCATGTTTAACTGATGTTAAACATTAAACAATTAGGGAAGGGAAGAGACTCTGAGCAGGTAGAATAAGAAATTTAAAATGCTTCTCTATATTCACCTCCAAAAAGTGACAAGGATTTACAGCACTTTTTTTCCTAATAAAAAAAAAAAAAAGATACAGAAAGGGGAAGTGCCTTGCCTGAGAATTCAAACCAATAGTAAAACATGACCAGACGCCCATAACAGAAGAACAGCAGGGGTTTTGTGGATGTGGAAACCAGCCTTAATCTCTCTTCCTCAGGCAATTTTGATCAGCAGGGCTAGAAGAAAGACGAGGTCTGGGGAACAAGAAAGGAGGGTAGAGGCGGTGAGAACAGGAGAGCACAGACCTTTAGTAAAGTTTTAAGCAGAACAGAGATCAACGGGCAAGAGCATCACTAGTGTTTCCTGGACGCCCAAGCACTGCGCTCAGAGGCAACTGATGCAGCTGAAGTCCCCTGTGGAAGCTAAGCAGGGTGGCTGGGCACAGTAGCACACACCTGTAATCCTAGCACTTTGGGTGGCCGAGGCAGGCAGATCACCTGAGGTCAGGAGTTCAAGACTAGCCTGGCCAACATGGTGAAACCCCATCTCTACTAAAAATACAAAAATTAGCTGAGCATGGTAGCAGGCGCCTGTAATCACAGCTACTCAGGAGGCTGAAGCAGAAGAATCGCTTGAACTCAGGAGGCAGAGGTTGCAGTGAGCTATCACACCACTACACTCCAGCCTGGGCAACAGAGCGGGACTCTATCTCAGAAAAAAGAAGCTAAGCAGGATGGCTCTAGATCCAGGCTGCCTGGGTGTGACCTTCACCCCTTGGCCATTTTTGGCCAGGTTCCTTGGGTGGAGAAGGGGCTCCTTTGAGCAGACCCTCGGGGGCTGCCAGCACCTCAAAAGTGCTCAGTGTTCCCCTAAAAAGGCATCACACTCAGATGAGAGTATCGCTGGAAATTTCACACTCTATTGTTTTTTGCCCTCACATTGCTAAGAATCTGTGTGAGATTAGTCAACAGGTTTTGACATCAATGGTGAGTGTCCAACAAGAGGCTGTGTCTCAAAGCCCTGGTGCTTCTCTGCTTTCAGGCATCGGGACTCCCCTGCAACCTCTCAGCCTGAGCTGTGGGAGCAATATCGGGGTCTGGTGCCAGCTCCACCCCATCATCCCCCTCTCCAACGTGGACTTAACTGGAACTCCCGCCCCTGCTCCTGACTGCACTTGAGCTGGATGACAAGGGGGTCAAGAGGTCTGGGGCCCAGGGAAAGGAAGGGACTCGTCCAGAGCCACACAATCAAGGCTGAGCCTGAACTGAAACTCAGGCCTGCCGCCCACCACTGCACTGTGAAACCACCTGGCCTCTCTGGTGGGCCAGAATGAGGATCTGGCCTTCAGGGTGTCAACCTAAATAACAAACAAGGAGAGGCTCTCTACGAGAAAATGATGCAGCTGGGCGCAGTGGCTCACACCTGTAATCCCAGCAGTTTGGGAGGCCGAGACCAGCGGATCACCTCAGGTCAGGAGTTCGATTCCAGCCTGGCCAATATGGTGAAACCTCGTCTCTACTAAAAATACAAAAATTAGCCAGGTGTGGTGGCAGGAGCCTGTAGTCCTGGCTACTCGGGAGGCTGAGGGAAGAGAATCGCTTGAACTCAGGAGGCAGAGGTTGCGGCGAGCCAAGATCGCGCCACTGCCCTCCAGCCTGGGTGACAGAGCAAGACTCCATCTCAAAAAAAAAAAAAAAGAAAAAGAAAGAATGTGTCAATACGAAACAGTCCCCAAGGTCTATTGCTAGGTGAAAAAAAAATTCATAACAGTACATGATGTGCTATCTGTATCAAAAGGGGGTTGCAGGCAGGGTAATGTGGCTCATGCCTACAATCCCAGCACATTGGGAGGCCAAAGCAGGAGCATCACTTGAGACCAGGAGTTCAAGACCAGCCTCGATCTCTATAAAAAAATGAAAAATTAGTCAGACATGGTGGCATGTGCCTATAGTCCGAAGTACTCAGGAAGTTGAGGCAGGAGGATCACTTGAGCCCAGGATATCAAGGCTGCAGTGAGCTTTGATCACACTACTGCTCTCCAGCCTGGGCAACAGAGCAAGACCCTGTCTAAAAAAAAAAAAAAGCTTTTTAGAAAGGTATTGCAGATGCATAATACCCTTGCCCATGCAGAGAAAATTTCTAGTAAGACAAGCCAGAAATTTTTGCCAAAGTCATTACTTCTTGGGATGTAAAGTGGGGAAAGGATGACAATATGAATCATTTTTACTGAATGCTTTTTTGAATTTTTGTTATAGCTATTGGGGTTTTTAAAATTAATTAATGTATTTATTTTTGGAACAGATAGCCCAAATTTAAAAGGTACGAAAGAATTTACAGTAAAGTCTCCCTCCAACACTGTGTTCTCTGGCTGCCCAGTTCCTCTCCCCACAGGTAACCACTGTTACCAGTTTCTTTTTTTTTCTTTTGGAGACAGAGTCTCACTCTGTCACCCAGGCTGGAGTGCAGTGGTGCAATCCTGGCTCACTGCAACCTCCACCTCCCAGGTTCAAGCGATTCTCCTGCCTCAGCCTCCCGAGTAGCTGGGATTACAGGTGCAGGCCAGCAAGCCCAGCTAATTTTGTATTTTTAGTAGAGACAGGTTTTCACCATGTTAGCCAGGCCAGTCTCGAATCCTGACCTCAGGTGATCCACCCGCCTTGGCCTCCCAAAGTGCTGGGATTACAGGCGTGAGCCACCACGCCTGGCCTGTTACCAGTTTCTTATATGCATGATAAACTCACTCATTAAATTAGTTTTTTAATTAAAAGAGGAAAAATGTATTAAGGCCAGAAAATGCAACTCACATGGATGGAAACTGCTCAAGGGCATGATAGGCCCCACCCAAGGAGGGCCCTGAGTTACTCACAGTTCAGGATGATCTGGGCAGCCCGGTAGAGCTCCAGGTGGCATAGGAGGTCCACAAGTTGCTGGACGGTGGCCTGCCGCATGCCCCACCACCACAGCAGCTCCCGCGTGATGCTCACACCCTGCACCCGCTCCATGGACTTGATCTTCCGCAGCTGGGTCAGGTCTGTGATCACGTAGGAGGCTAGAAGGGAGGGAGAGGACTCTGCTTAGAGTCAGAGAGGCAGTCCCTCCAGGAGAGGTCCCCACGCTAGCCACTAGGTGGGCTTTTCCAGGACATCCTCCCCAACCACCCCGTCCACACTGGAAACACCACCATTAGCTGAGGTCCACAGGTGGCCCAAGTTACAACGCTGACTCTGCTGGACACCCATGGAGTCCAGTACACAAGACTTAAGAGAAAGAGCACGGGACAGGAGGGTCGAAGCTGCTGCTATGCCTGGGGCAGTCACTGCACCCGTGGGAGCCTCAGTGGGTACCAGCTCTACTAGCTGCCTCCTCTTCTATAATGGAAGGTCCATGTAGGCAGGAAGCTCTACCTGTTTGGTTCATGGTTACTTCCCCAGAACTGAGTCTGGCTCAGAGTGGAGGCGGGGCCAGGATGAGGGTGAGTCAGGTTAGGCACCTAGGGAAGGAAAATGCAGGAGGCACTCATCTTCAGGTGGCACTGCAGGACCCTGAGTGTCAGCGCCTCCTTCCATTTTGCCCCGGGCATCTCATTCCTCTCAGCTAAGTCCCAGTCCTGGTCAGGGGAACTCAACAAGTGTATGAGGCCAGGTGCAGCAGCTCACACTTGCAGTTCCAAACTTTAGGAGGCCAAGGAGGGACTGCCGGAGCTCAGGAGTTCAAAACCAGTCTGGGCAACATAGCAAGACCTGTCTCTACAAAAAATAAACAAAGCAGCCAGGCATGGTGGCATGCATCTGTAGTCCCAGCTACTCAGGAGGCTGAGATGGGAGGATCACTTGAACCCAGGAGTTGGAGGCTGCAGCAAGCCATGATGATGTCACTGCACTCCAGCCTGGGCAACAGAGGGAGACCTTGTCTCCAAAAACAACAAAAAAAAGATATGCTAAGTGAATGATTGAATGAAAACACACACACATACCACATTGTCTTCAGAGGATTGTTATAAGGATCGAGAGAGCCATGGATAAAAAAATACTTTGCCTATTCTGAAGTATGGGACAAAACTTGCAGGGAACTATCACTGGTAACAATAAAAATAATGTATTATTTCTTTTGGTGTTTTACCATAAAATTGATGGTTGTTCACCAAAAAAAAAAAAAAACATGGACAATACGGGGGAGAAGTTACACAGCACCTCACCACCCTCCTAAGGCCACTAGGGTACTCCTCCTTTCACCCCCTCTACATAGATGTGTCTTTGGATGTAGCTGTTGCCACACTGCAGGTAAGATTTTCTATCTTTTCTTAAGAGATGGGGTCTCACTATGTTGACCAGGCTGGTCTTGCACTCCTCGTCTCAAGCAGTCTTCCCACCTCAGCCTCTTAAAGTGCTGGGATTGCAGGTGTGAGCCACCGCGCCTCGCCTGAGATTCTGCATCCTGGTCTTATTTATTAACATTATGCCACAGGGACCAGGCACAGTGGCTCATGCCTGTAATCCTAGCACTTTGGGAGGCCGAGGCGGGTGGATCACCTGAGGTCAGGAGTTCGATACCGGCCTGGCCAACATAGTGAAACCC
>NW_012116710.1:1165558-1179824 GCF_000951035.1 Colobus angolensis palliatus | reverse complement strand
CTCCCAAAGTGCTGTGATTACAGGCGTGAGCCACTGCACCTGGCCCATTAATGGATTTTTATGACCAGTATTCCACTGAGTTTACTGAAGTGAGAAAGGCATTTTTTAAAACTAAGAATAATCAGCCAGGAGCAGTGACTTATGCCTGTAATCCCGGCACTTTGGGAGGCTGAGATGGGCGGATCACCTAAGTTCAAGAGTTCGAGACCAGCCTGGCCAACATGGTGAACTCCCATCTCCGCTAAACATACAAAAATTAGCCAAGTGTGGTGGTGCCCACTTGTAGTCCCAGCTACTCGGGAGGCTGAGGCAGGAGAATCGCTTGAACCCAGGAGGCAGAAGTTGCAGTGAGCCGAGATAGCGCCACTGTACTCCAGCCGGGGTGACAGAGCGAGACTCCATCTCAAAAAAATAAAGCAAAACAAACAAACAAAAAGAAAATATAAACATAGGTGGGCCGAGTAGAAGAAAGAAAGACAAGAGATAAAGCCCAGGACCATATAACAAAGACCCTCAAGCGAATGCTCAGCTTTGGAGTTTGGACTTGATCCTAAGAGTTACAAGGGACCATAGAAGATTTCAGAGCCAGTGAGTGCTGCGATCAGATTGCACAATTCCCTACCCTTTGAACAAAATGGGCTGGTGACAGCCTCCTGCACACAGAAAGCCTCCAGGAGAAGTACCCCGTTAGGATGGAAAGTTCCTAAATTGCTATATTAGTCACTGGAAACCCCAGGCCAGATTCCTAGTCAGTGGGAAGTGATGTCAGCTGGGTCAGGGGCTGCTTCTAGCAATACAGAGAAGAGAACGGATGGAAAAGGAAGGACCATCTCTCCGCACGAAGCATTGGGCATCCACACACACTCCCATCTTGGGAGGCAGCATGACGTAATGAGAAAACAGAAGCCCAGGGCCACCCCTAGTGGGTGGTAGCAGCAGGAACTCAACCACAGCCTGACTCTCCGTGGGCTGAACTTTCCTTACTCGTGATAGTGATACAAGAGAAACAGGAATTAAACTCTAAGGTGCCTTCCAGCTTAGACATTTTTGTTCCATGACAGTGCCATATCTTAAGGTGCTGACCAATCAGCATTTAACCAGACCCTTTATTTATTTTATTTAGTTTTTTCCAGACAGAATCTTGCTCTGTTGCCCAGGCTGGAGTGCAATAGCATGATCTCAGTTTACTGCAGCCTATGCCTCCCAGGTTCAAGCAATTCTCCTGCCTCAGCCTCCCAAGTAGCTGAGGCTACAGGGCATGTGCCACCACTCTCGGCTAATTTTTTGGTATTTTTAGTAGAGATGGGGTTTCACCATCTTGGCCAGCTGGTCTCAAACTCCTGAGCTCAAGTGATCCGCCCTCCTCAGCCTCCCAAAGTGCTGGGATCACAGGCATGAGCCACCATATCCAGTCTCAACCAGACCCTTTAGAGTCAGGATGTGATAGAGATCTTGAGGGGATGAGTCACTACCAAGGCCTGCTAAGTCCGAAGTCTTTTTCTCAACATGGACTGGTAATACCTGGTCATAGTAGAACATTTGAGAAATAAGAAAATGAAAGTCCCCATGACCATCCCACTTGGAGGACTCCAAGGACACCACCAGTTGTATTTTGGTGTCTAATCTTCCAGACTTTTTCTACAGATACGAAAACATGTGTTAAAGTCAGCAGGACAGTAGTGGTGGTTCAGAGGCCAGATATTGGGATTCGGGACCTGGGTTCAAATCCTGTCTCTGTTGCTTACTTGCTGTGTGTTTGGGGAAGGTGTTCATCTCTCCCTGAGCCTCACTTTCCCCATCTGTCAAACAAGGGTAATAGCAGCACCTGCCTCAGAGACTGTTGCAAGGATTAGATGAGTTACATGTACAGAAGCACTCAGAACAGTGCTTGACACAAAATAAACATGATATAAGTATTAGCTATAAGTGTTAAACTATCTATACTCTATGAAAACCTGTTCTGTGGCCAGATGCGGTGGCTCATGCCTGTAATCTCAGCACTTTGGGAGGCTGAGGCAAGCAGATCACTTGAGGCCAGGAGTTTTGAGACTAGCCTGGCCGACATAACAAAAGCCCGTCTCTAGATTTTTTTTTTTTTTTTTTTTTTGAGACAGAGTCTCGTTCTGTTGCCCAGGCTGGAGTGCAGTGGCACAATCTTGGCTCACCACAACCTCCGCCTCCCAGGTTTAAGTGATTCTCCTGCTTCAGCCTTCTGAGCAGCTGGGATTACAGGCGAGCACCATCCTGCCTGACTAATTTCTTTTTTTTTTTTTTTGAGACCGAGTCTCGCTCTGTCGCCCAGGCTGGAGTGCAGTGGCGTGATCTCCACTCACTGGAAGCTCTGCCTCCCGGGTTCATGCCATTCTCTTGCCTCAGCCTCCAAGTAGCTGGGACTACAGGCGCCCGCCACCACACCCAGCTAATTTTTTGTATTTTTAGTAGAGATGGGGTTTCACTGTGTTAGCCAGGATGGTCTCAATCTCCTGACCTCATGATCCACCCACCTCAGCCTCCCAAAGTGCTAGGATTACAGGCATGAGCCACCGCACCCAGCCAATTTTTGTATTTTTAGTAGAGACAGAGTTTCACCATCTTGGTCAGGCTGGTTTCGAACTCCTGACCTCGTGATCCAGCCACCTTGGCCTCCCAAAGTGCTGGGATTATAGCCTGAGCCACCGCGCCCAGCCCATCTCTACTAAAAATGCAAAAATTAGCAGAGCATGGTGGCATGCGCCTGTAGTCCTAGCTACTCTGGAGGCTGAGGCAGGAGAATCAGTTGAACCCAGGAGGTGGAGTTTGCAATGAGCCGAGATCATGTCATTGGACTCCAGCCTGGGCAACAGAGCGAGACTCTGTCTCAAAAAAAAAAAAAAAAAGGCTGGGCATGGTGGCTCACACCCGTAATCCAAGCACTTTGGGAGGCCAAGGCGGGCGGATCACGAGGCTGGTCTCAAATTCTTGGCTTCAAGAAATTTTCCCCACTTGGCCTCCCAAAGTGTTTGAAATTAGAGGTGTAAGCCACTGCACCTGGCCTGAAAATGTTTTTATCCCTGATGGTTAACAGTACTGGGACTATCACTCTTGAGTGCCTGAATCCTGCAGGAGTTCACCCGAGGCAGTAGAAAACGTTGCCTATCTTCAAAGTCCTCCAGAGCAGGAATGGCACAGCCTTCTGAAATGACCCATCTTAGAATCAAATGCCCACACCCCTCCCTGGGTAGGGGATGAGGAAAGCCCTAACTTGACCCTTTACAAACAGCTAAGTCGCCTAAGCCTCTCAGCAACTCTGTGAGGGTGCTTCATGGATGAGGAAACAGACAGTCACCACCTGACATCACACAGCCAGGCAGGGGCAAAGCAGGGCTGTGTACAAAGGCTGGCACACGCATGAGTGAATGAGACAGGGAGCGGTCACATAAGACACCCTGCGTCGAGCCCCTCTGCACACACCTGGGGCTGAAGCTGTAGGAAACCCATCTTACACAGGGTCAGGCAAAGCCCATCAGAGGCAGCTGCCATCACAGAGACAAGAACCAGGGGTGGCCAGATTATCTGCCAAGTGTCGGGTCCAAAAGAGCATGTCTGTCTATGGCTGCGGGATCTTCTGAATCACTTTAGCGTTCTCACTACACTCCCCCAGTACCACCATCAGCTCCGAGGGACTGTCTTCTTTCTAAAATGACCCACAGGAAGCCAAGAATTTTTAGGACTGAAGGGACGATCACAGTCACTCGTTCATTTGGCTGAAGAGGGAACCGGAGCGCTGGTACTAGGCGAGGAGCAGTAGGCTGGGGGCACGGCTGGCTGTGATCCAGTGTGGGAAGAGGGCTGACCAAAGGCTCCAGGCCAGCTCCAATGTGTAATAGGGGGCAGTCTGCATCCTCACCACACCAAGGCCTGGCAGCTCATCATTCACTCTGGCACCTGCCCTCTAGCTAGGCACTGCCCAGGCTCTGGGAATACAGGAGTGAAAAACTAGACAGGTAAGGCCCCTGCCCACACTGTGCTTCCACTCCATAAGAAGAGACAGGCGGAAACACTTAAGGAACGAGGGGACATCAAAGAACATGAAGTGGAATGAGGGAAATGAAACACGGTGATGGGCTAGAGAGGAACAGGGGCAGGAAAGGCCTCTCGATTTCAAAGAAGGTGCCAGGGGAGCTTACCTGAAGGACTATGACAGACAGAATAATACCCTTGGAAAGCATCCATATCCTAAGCCCCGAGACCTGTGAATATGGTATCTTACATGACAAAAGGGACTTTGCAGATTTGATTAAATTAAGGATTCTGAGATGAGATTATCCTGGATTATCTGGGTCTGGCCAAGGTAATTACCAGGGTCCCTGTAAGGGGAAGGCCAGAATGTCAGATTCAGAGAAGAGGTGACGGTAGAAGCAGAGGTCACAGAGACAGATGTGATGATATACACCAGTGGCTTTGACGATGGAGGAAGGGGCCACAAGCCACAGGATGCTGCAGGCCTCAGGAAGCCGGTCAAGGCAAGGAAACCCCTACAGCAGCCCTGAGTTAGGACTTCTGACCTCCAGAATGCTGAGATAATAAACTTGAGGTGTTATAGGCCACCAACTTTGTAGTAATCTGTAACTACAGCAGGAGGAAACTAATAGACTAGAAATCTAGCCCCAGGTAACACAGGGGGAAGAATGTCCCAGGCGGAGGGAACAGCACCTGCGAAGACCCTGTGTCTGGCCCAGGGAGATCAGTGTGGCTGGAGCAGGGGAGTGACAGTGGGTGTGGAAGATGAGGAGGTCAGAGAGGCCAGCACTGGGCAGATGTGTCAGAGCCGACAGGCCTGGCGAGGTGTTCAGATCATATCCACCCCAGTGGGAAGCCTCGCAGAGATATTCTCCAAACAAGATGTGCAAATGGCCAATGAGCACAGGAAAAGATGCTCCACAGCATTAGTCATTAGGGAAATGCAAATCAAACCACAGTAAGACGCCCCTTCACCAGCCAGGCACAGTGGTTCACGCCTGTAATCCCAACACTTTGGGAGGCCGAGGCAGGAAGATCACCTGAGGTTAGGAGTTCAAGACCGGCCTGGCCAACATGGTGAAACCCCATCTCTACTAAAGATACAAAAATTAGTCAGGCACGGTAGCTCACGCCTGTAATCCCAGCTGCTTGGGAGGCTGAGACACGAGAATCGCTTGAACCCAGGAGGCTAAGGTTGCAGCGAGCCGAGATCATGCCACTGCATTCCAGCCTAGGCAACAGAGCAAGACTCTGTCTCAAAAAGGAAAAAAAAAAAAAGAAAAAAAATAACACATGTTGACAAGGATATGGAGAAATGGTCATCCACATACACTGGTGGTTTAACCACTTTAGAAAACATCTGGTAGCTCCTCAAATAGTTAAACATAAAGCCAGGCACGGTGGCTCACACCTATAATCCCAGCAATTTGGGAAACTGAGATGGGCAGATGTCTTGAGCTCCAGAGTTCAAGATCAGTCTGGGTAACATGGTGAAACCTATCTCTACAAAAAATACAAAAGTTAGCTGGGCACGGCGGTGTACACCTGTAGTCCCAGCTACTCAGGAGACAGGAGGATCACTTGAGCCCAGGAGGTTGAGGCTGCGGTGAGCTACGTTTGCACCACTGCACAAAACCTTGTACGTGAGTGTTCACAGCAGCACTATTCATAATGGCTCAAAAGTGAAAGGAACCCAATGCCTAACAATTGATAAATGAATAAAACGTAGTATATCCATACCATGGAACATTATCCTATAATAAGAAGAAACTAAGTACTGATGCATGCTACAACATGGATGAACCTTATGCTAGCTGAAATACATCAGTCACAGAGCACTATATATTATGGTTCCATTTATACGAGATGTCCAGAATAGGCAATGTCTAAAACTTGGGAAGATGGAAGGAAGGGATTGGCAGTTAAGGGGTACAGTTTCTTCTTGGGGTGATTAAAATGTTCTAAGATTGATTGTGAAGATGGATACACAGCCCTGGGAATATACTAAATGCCACTAAATTGTACTCTTTAAACAGGTGTATGGTATGGTATGTGAATATCTCAATAAAGCTTTTTTGTTGTTGTTGTTAAGTCATAGGTGTGCCTTCTAATTGAATTTCCTAGAAACAGAAGTTGTTCTGGCATTTGTAACTGAGGGCTGGGCCAATGTGGAAAAAACGAGAGGGAGTCCCACGCAAAGTTTGTCCACTGCCCAGGAGATATTCAAAGTAATGAAGCCAGGACCAGGCGCAGTGGCTCACACCTGTAATCCCAGCACTTTGGGAGGCCAAGGCGGGCAAATCACCTGAGGTCAGGAGTTCAAGACCAGCCTGGCCAACATGGTGAAACCCCATCTCTACTAAAAACATAAAAATTAGCTGAGTGTGGTGGCGACTGCCTGTAATCCCAGCTACTCGGGAGGCTGAGGCAGGAGAATCACTTGAACCCAGGAGGCAGAAGCTGCAGTGAGTCGAGATCACACCACTGCATTCCAGCCTGGGCCACAAAATGAGACTGTCTCAAAAATAAAAATAAAAAATAAAAATAAAAAAATAAAGAATATTTAACACTTAGGTGTTGGTGCTCTTATACAATATTTTCATTCCTCACAACTTTATGAAGAAGCTATAATTATCATCTCCAGTTTACATACAGATTCAGAAGCTGAGGCTCAGAGAGGTTAAGAAACTGACCCGGGCCGGGCGCGGTGGCTCAAGCCTGTAATCCCAGCACTTTGGGAGGCCGAGACGGGCGGATCACGAGGTCAGGAGATCGAGACCATCCTGGCTAACACGGTGAAACCTCGTCTCTACTAAAAAAATTACAAAAAACTAGCCGGGCGAGGTGGCGGGTGCCTGTAGTCCCAGCTACTGGGGAGGCTGAGGCAGGAGAATGGCATAAACCCGGAGGCAGAGCTTGCAGTGAGCTGAGATACGGCCACTGCACTCCAGCCCGGGCGACAGAACAAGACTCCATCTCAAAAAAAAAAAAAAGAGAAACTGACCCAAAGTCATACAGCAAGAGTCTGGAATGCAGATCTCCACTTGGAAAGCACAGACAACAGGCAAGCAGCCCCCCAGCAGAGACCATGGCCCTCTCCGCCAGTCATCCATCAGGCACCAACAAACACAACATATGGAGGATGTCTGAGTGCCTTCCCACAGAATTATCTAGAACTGTGCACCTTGCAATAGAGTGAAAGTAAGTGCCTGTGCTTAGGCCCCATTATACACACTGAACCTATTATAGTTCTGATCTCGAAACAGGTTTATAGTCATAAATACTGTGATCAAAAAATGTATACTAAAAGTAAATATTTGATTTTAAAACTACAATGGTAACGTACATTTAATCACAAATATGATAAATACGCTGGGCGCAGTGGCTCACGTCTGTAATCCCAGCACTTTGGGAGGTAGAAGCAGGTGGATCACCTGAGATCAAGAGTTCCAGACCAGCCTGGCCAACATGGTGAAACCCCATCTCTACTACAAATACAAAAAATTAATTGGGGTGGTGGCGATCGCCTGTAATCTCAGCTACTCGGGAGGCTAAGGAAGGAGAATCGCTTGAACTCGAGAGGCGGAGGTTGCAGTGAGCCAGAGATCATGCCATTGCACTCCAGCCTGTGCGACAACAGCGAAACTCCGTTTCTATATATATATATGTTAAGTAATAGATCCTTCTAATATACACTAAAACTAAACACATACACACACACACAAACCAAGGAGTGACAGCACCGTGGTCCCTGAGAGACCCTCTGCAGCTCGGCCGGGCCGCCAAGCCACCGCGCACTTGCCAGCGCTGTCTGCAGGACGGGGTCGAGGCTCGCATTTCGCACGCCGTTGTGGGCTGGATGTCCACCGGGGGCCGTCATTGAGCCAGCAGCGGTGACAGGAAGGCCCCCGCACCCACCGTTGTCTGGACTCAGAGCGCAGTGGCGGCGGCCCCGGCTCGGCGACAGAACTCCCGACAGACGTCCTCAGAGACCACGCGGCACCTTCAGGTGACGGGCCGAGGTCCGCGGCGGGCCCAGGCCAGGAGGCTCACCTCGCACGCCCTCGGATCGGGACCCGCTTAACCCGGGTGCCCGAGGGAGCTTGGCGGCTGGCGGGATCGCTGGGGGCACCAGTCGCCCTGGCCCCCTCCCCGCCCCGGGCCATACTTACCGAACTCCATCCAGTCCCACTCGCTGAGCGTGTCCATGTTGCGGCACAGGTCGTCCAGCACCCAGGAGGGCAGCTGGTAGATGTAGCAGGCCATGGCGCGCTACGGGGTCGGCTCCGGCGCGGGGCAACTGGATCGGACACCGCGGGCTGGGGCTTCTCTAGCTGGGGGCGGACCGGCCGGGAAGTGGGCGGGATGGGAGGGCACCAGCGTCCCTAGCGGCCACGGGCGGCACGACGGCCCCGCCGGCTCCACCACAGCGCGGGCCAGAGGATCCGAACTGCGAGGGGAAACTGAGGCCCCGGGGGAGACGGCCACACGGGAATTCTGCCGCAGCGGCAGGCGGCATTCTGACTCCACTTCCATGGGCACTACACCATGTCTCATGCGCTCATCAAATACTCCATTAATTACCTACTGTATGCCAGGCACTGCCCTAGGTGTTGGTGATACCTGTATAAGAAAGCCTACAGCCGGGCACGGTGGCTCACGCCTGTAATCCCAGCACTTTGGGAGGCCGAGGCAGGGGGATCACGAGGTCAGGAGATCAAGACCATTCTGGCTAACACGGTGAAACCCCATCTCTACTAAAAATACAAAAAAATTAGCCGGGCGTTTTAGCCGGGCGTTGTGGTGGCGGCCTGTAGTTCCAGATACTCAAGAGGCTGAGGCAGGAGAATGGCCTGAACCCGGGAGGCTGAGTTTGCAGTGAGCTGAGATCAGGCCACTGTACTCCAGCCTGGGCGATAGAGCGAGACTCTGTCTCAAAAAACAAAACAAAACAAAGGCAGATAAGCTATGTTGGAGAATGAAAGTAGAAGCCTGGGCAGCATAGCAAGATCCTATCTCTACCAAAAAAAAATTTTTTTTTTTGAGAGGGAGTTTTGCTTTGTAGCCCAGGCTGGAGTGCAGTGGCGCAATCTCGGCTCACTGCAACCTCTGCCTCCCGGGTCCTGGTTCAAGCAATCCTCATGCCTTAGTCTCCCAAGTAGCCAGGATTACAAACACACGCCACCATGCCCAGCTAATTTTTGTATTTTTAGTAGAGACAGGGTTTCACCATGTTGGCCAGGATGGTCTTGAACTCCTGACCTCGTGATCCACCCACCTTGGCCTCCCAAAGTGCTGTGATTACAGGCGTGAGCCACCGCGCCCGGCCTCTACAAAAAATTTTAAAATGAGCCAAGCATAATAGTGCAGACCTATAGTCCCAGCTACTCAGGAGGCTAAGGGGGTAGGATCTCTTGAACCCAGGAGTTTGAGACTGCAGTGAGCTACGACTGCACTGCAGCCTGAGTGACAGAATGAGACCCTTTCTCTGAAAAAAAAGAAAGAAAAAAAGAGAAAAGAATGAAAGTAGAGGGTGGTAAAAGGGAGTGCATGTGGCTAATTGCATTATCTTAGAAGATGATAGCTGTTACTGGGGGAAAAGCAGAGTAGGGTACAGGGGACTACAGGACAAATTGGATTCTTAAATAGTAAGGCGCTGGGTGCGGCGGCTCCCGCCTATAACCCGAGCACTTTGGGAGGCAGAGGCAGGTAGATCGCTTGAGCCCAGGAGTTTGAGACCAGTCTGGGAAATACAACAAGACCCTGTCTCTACAAAAATTAGCCAGGCATGGTGGCATGTGCCTGTAGTCCCAGATACTTGGGAGGCTAAGGTAGGAGGATCACTTGAGCCCAGGAGGTGGAGATTGCAGTAAGCCAAGATTGCACCACTGTACTCCAGCCTGGGTGAGAGTAAGACCCTGTCTCTAAATAAACAAAAAGGGTACAAGGAACAGAACTTATAGTGTGTGTGTGTGTATATATATACACACACATATATATAATATATAGTAGCTAGTATTTATTGAGCACTTACTGTGTGTAGCCTTCACCTGGGTTACTTTACTTACTCCTTACAATGACCCTCTGAGATAGGTAGGTTGACCCTCATTCTACAGACAAGGAAACTAAGGCACAGAGAGGTTAAATAACATGGCTAAAATCATTTGAACCTAAGCATTCTGACCCCAGGCTCTTCATCACCACTAGCTAAAGTATATTGTAAATACAGATACACTTAAATGTATCTACAATGTACTTTGCAAAAATGATCTTATGTCATTCTTACAAGCCTATACCATAGATATTATTATCCCCATTTTACACAGAAGTAAATAGATTCCAAGAGATTAGGCGAGGTCATGAAGGACAGGTAAGTAACTAGAATAGGCACCACTGGGTAGCTGTGGCCATCAGCTACGGAGGAGCGCTGCAAAAGGAGAAAACTGAAATCAAAGTGAGCAGTCCTAGGACCAAGTTGCAGTTCTGCCACCAACAGGCTTTGTGACTCTGGACAACTCATTTCATTTGTCAAGCCTTGTTTCCAGCATCTGTAAAGTGGGCCTGCTCATTCCTATGGCTTAGAGTTGTGAGGGGAGTGGAATAAATTAAATTATGTAGCCTATATAGAACACCTACTACAGGACTTTCCTCGCACAGAGAATGTACCCAAAAAGTAGTAGCTCTCGTTGGTAGTCTTGAAAAAGCACCCACTGGCCTTGGAGTCCTATCAAGATTGGAGCCCTAGTTCAGCCCCTCTCCAGCTCTTAGTCCTTTGAGCCAGTTCTGTTTTCCCTTTTGGAAACTAGGTCTCCTGCTGCAGCCACTTGGAAGGATTGTTATGAAGCCTAAATGGACTCCAAAATGCTCAAGATCAACTGTGAAGTGCTGAGCTCAATGAAGGATTACCATTATGTCCTCTTTGATGTTGAAAGTGGGATATATTTCAGTGTTCTAAGCCTGATTTTCAAGAGAAGTCCCGTGTTTTCCACAGTGGCTGAAGGTGGACTTGGGAACTGTAATGATGGTTTGCCGTAGGCTGGGTGGAGAAGCATCTCCATCCCAGGCACACGGGGGCAAAAGAGAATAAAGGTCCTCTTCTTTTTCTCCTTTTCTCTTTTTTGCAGAGTCCCCTAGCTGCTTCTCCTTCTCTTCTGCAAGCAGCGTGTGTGTGCGTGTGTGTGTAGAGCTCCTCCCTCAGTGCCACAGGGCCTCTTCCCTGGGGTGAGGCTTTGAGACCACAGAAGTTTCACATTCAGCCTTGGTCAATTCTGGAAGGCAGAGAAGCCCCCACTGCTCTCTCTGCTGCCTCCTCAGGCCCTTCCCGCGATTCCTTCATTTTGGGCCTGAGCAGGTCATCATAGGGACACATCTCGGTTACCACTCTTTAGAATAAGTTCTTCAAAGTAAGGTCTTTGCTATTACTAAGGGTTGCCCTTCACCTACCAACTGACCTAGCAGGCATTTAGCATCCATTATCTGTGATCCATACAACCCTGCATGGTAGGTTTATTGCTTCTATTTTACAGAGAAGAAACTGAGGCTGAAGTCAATTGTAACTGGGCCAAGTTGGCCAAGTGACAGTGAGGTAGGAGGCAGTACCCAACTCCAGAGGAATGGCTGGGACATCGGACCAAATTGAGGACTAACTAAAACAGGTGTGGTGGGAAGCACCTCCCATAAGACACTGCCAGCAGTGTACCTTGTCAGTTTATGATTGGCCATGGCGACTCCCAGAAGTCACTGCCCCTTTCCTAGAATTTTCTACATAAAGCGCCCCTTAATTTGCATATAATTAAAAGTGTGTATAAATGTGACTGTAGAACTGCCTCTGAGCGGCTACTCGGGCACACTGCCTATGGGGTAGCCCTACCCTGCAAGGAGCAGTACCTCTGCTGCTGCTGCACACTGCTATTTCAATAAAAGTTGCTATTTAACACTACTGGCTGGCCCTTGAATTCCTTTCTGGGTGACGCTAAGAACCCTCCTAGGCTAAACCCCAATTTTGGGGCTTGCCTGTTCCACATCAATAGGATGCAACCCAAGTCTGACCTATTCTGCTCTGTTATACCAACTCACCACAATAAATTTCCTCTGATCTCACACTTAATTTCTTCCTCTAACTAGCTATTTTCCATGACCAACACCCACCAGGATCAGTTAGCAACAGTTATTGAGGCTGAATGTAATTAGTTACACACTTATGTCATTTTGAGCTGTTCAAGTTTAACGCCCTTGAAATTATAGTCAGTGGTTTGCAATCCTGACTGCATATTAGAAATATCTGGGGTGCTTTTAAATAGTATAAATGCCAGCTGGGTGCGGTGGCTCACGCCTGTAATCCCAGCACTTTGGGAGGCCGAGGCGGGTGGATCACAAGGTCAGAAGATCGAGACCATCCTGGTAAACATGGTGAAACCCCGTCTCTACCAAAAAATACAAAAAAATTAGCCGGGTGTGGTGGCGGGCACCTGTAGTCCCAGCTTCTCGGGAGGCTGAGGCAGAATGGCATGAACCCGGGAGGCAGCAGAGCTTGCGGGCAGCGGAGATCGCACCCCTGCACTCCAGCCTGGGCCACAAAGCAAGACTCTGTTTCAAAAAAAAAAAAAGTATAAATGCCTAGCCATACCTCCAGGGAGCCAGATTCAATTCTTCCAGAGTGGGGCTCAGGCACTACTGTTTTTTAAAGCTTCCCAGATAATTCTAATATGTGCTGGCAGAGTTGAGAACCAGTCATATCAGAAAGCAGGGGCAGAGGCCAAGCACGGTGGCTCACACCTGCAATCCCAGCACTTTGGGAGGCTGGGGTGGGTGGATCACTTGAGGCATGAGTTCGGGACCCGCCCAACCAACATGGCGGGACCCACCCAACCAACATAGCGGAACCCGTTTCTACTAAAAATACCAAAAAATTAGCTGGGTGTGATGTCACACACCTGTAATCTCAGCTACTTGGGAGGCTGAGGCAGGAGAATCATTTGAACCCAAGAGGTGGAGGTTGCACTGAGCCAAGATCACACCACTGCACTCCAGACTGGGGGACACAGTGAGGCTCTATATAGAAAAAAAGAAAAAAAAGAAAAAAAAAAGCTGGAGCAGGAGGGAAGACTGATGAAAGGAGAATAATAATAAAGCTTCTCTATGCATTTTGCATATATATATGTTTTTTTTTTCTTTTTTTGAGATGGAATTTTGCTCTTGTTGCCCAGGCTGGAGTGCAATGGTGTGATCTCAGCTCACTGCAACCTCTGCCTCCTGGGTTCAAGCGATTCTCCTGCCTCAGCCTCCTAAGTAGCTGGGGTTACAGGCATGCGCCACCACACCCAGCTAATTTTGTATTTTTAGTAGAGATGAGGTTTCTCCATGTTGGTCAGGCTTGTCTCAAACTCCTGACCTCAGGTGATCACCCACCTCGGCGTCCCAAAGTGCTGGGTTTACAGGCATGAGCTACCGTGCCCGGCTATATTTTTATTTTTTTATTATTTTTATTTTTTTTATTTTTTATTTTTATTTATTTATTTATTTTTTTTTTGAGACGGAGTCTTGCTGTGTCACCCAGGCTGGAGTGCCATGGCGCGATCTCGGCTTACTGCAAGCTCCGCCTCCCGGGTTCACGCCATTCTCCCGCCTCAGCCTCCGAGTAGCTGGGACTACAGGCGCCCGCCACCACGCCCAGCTGGTTTTTTTTTAGTAGAGACGGGGTTTCACCATGTTAGCCAGGATAGTCTTGATCTCCTGACCTCGTGATAACCCACCTCGGCCTCCCAAAGTGCTGGGATTACAGGCTTGAGCCACCGCACCCGGCCTTATATTTTTAACAAAAATATCTTTATTAGTTTCTCTGATAGCATGTGATATTTGTCAAAGACAGAAAGAGAAAACAAAGACCTTCCCATAACCTCACCCCTGAGGAACCACCATTATTGTTTGGAGTATTTTTTTCAAATAATAGCTTTTCATGTCAATATACGAGCACAGTACTACCTCCCTTTGAATGGTTTATTTATTTGTTTATTTTTGAGACAGTCTCGCTCTGTCACCCAGGCTGGAGTGCAGTGGCGCAATCTCAGCTCACTGTGAGCTCCACCTCCCAGGTTCACGCCATTCTCCTGCTTCAGCCTCCCAAGTGGCTGGGACTACAGGCACCTGCCACCACGCCTGGCTTTTTTTTTTTTTTTTTGTATTTTTAGTAGAGACAGGGTTTCACCATGTTGGCCAGGATGGTCTTGAACTCCTGACCTCGTGATCCACCCACCTTGGCCTCCCAAAG
>NW_012116710.1:1161849-1165508 GCF_000951035.1 Colobus angolensis palliatus | reverse complement strand
ACCTCCCAGGTTCACGCCATTCTCCTGCTTCAGCCTCCCAAGTGGCTGGGACTACAGGCACCTGCCACCACGCCTGGCTTTTTTTTTTTTTTTTTTGTATTTTTAGCAGAGACAAGGTTTCACCGTGTTAGCCAGGATGGTCTCGATCTCCTGACCTGGTGATCTGCCCGCCTCTGCCTCCCAAAGTGCTGGGATTACAGGTTTGAGCCACCACGCCCGGCTTAATGGCTTATTCAGGAACACCATACTATAAATGCCCAAACTCCTATCAGTATAATTTCCAGTATTACGCTATTCTAAATAATACTACAGCAAACTTCATATACGTACATCTATTCACACTTATTTTTTCTTTCTTAAGGTAAATTCCTAAAACTAGATTTTCTGGAGCAAAGATGAACATCTAAAATTGTGATGGGCTGGGCGCCATGGCTCACCCCTGTAATCCAAACACTTTGGGAGGTCAAGCAGAGAGGATTGCCTGAGCCCAGGAGTCCAGCCTCGACAACATAGTGAGACCCCACCTCTATTTAAAAATGGCTGGGTGCAGTGGCTCACACTTGTAATCCCAGCATTTTGGGAGGCTGAGGCAGGCGTATCACTTGAGGTCAGGAGTTCAAGACCAGCCTGACCAACATGGAGAAATCCCGTCTCTACTAAAAATAGAAATTAGCTGGGTGTGGTGGCGTATGCCTGTAATCCCAGCTACTCGGGAGGCTGAGGCAGGAGAATCGCTTGAACCCAGGAGGCAGAGGTTGCAGTGAGCTGAGATCACACCACTGCACTCCAGCCTGGGCAACAAGATCAAGACTCCATCTCAAAAAAAAAAAAAGAAAGAAAGAAAAAGAAAAGGCAAAAAAAAAAAAAAAACACAAACAAAAAACAGTAACAAACAAACAAATTTAAGAAAAACAAACATGGCCAGGCACAGTGGCTCATGCCTGTAATCCCAGCACTTTGGGAGGCCGAGATGGGCGGATCACGAGGTCAGGAGATCGAGACCATCCTGGCTAACATAGTGAAACTCTGTCTCTACTAAAAATACAAAAAATTAGCCGGGTATGGTTGCGGGCGCCTATAGTCCCAGCTACTCTCAAGGCTGAGGCAGGAGAATGGCATGAACGTGGGAGGTGGAGCTTGCAGTGAGCCAAGATCATGCCACTGCACTCCAGCCTGGGGGACAGAGGGAGACTCCTTCTCAGAAAAAAAAAAAAAAAGAAAAACAAACATAAGGCCAGGTATGGTGGTGCATGCTTATCTATAATCTCAGCACTTTGGGAGGCCAAGGCGGGAGGACTGCCTGAGCCCAGGTGTTTAAGACCAGCCTGGGCAACATGGCAAGACCCTGTCTCTATTATAATTGAAAAAATAAAATTTTCAGCCAGGTGTGGTGACTCATGCCTGCAATCCCAGCACTTTGTGAGGCCAAGGCAAGCAGATCACTTGAAGTCAGGAATTTGAGACCAGCCTGGCCAACATGGTGAAACCCTTACCACAGTTCCTATCTGAGGTTCGTGAGCATGGGATAGCTACAACAAGAGTTCTCAAAATTCTTGAGTTGGGCCTAGGTAATGAACACCCTCCTACAAAGGAAAAACAATCATCTCATGTTATTCCCCATCAAGCAAATTGCTAAACTGTCCTTTGCCCAATTAACTCTCCTCCAACTTATGTTAAGATGAAATGGTTCAATAGGACTTCCCCCCAGCCTTTCAGTAACCTCAGCTCTGTTATTAGCATGTGTGGGGCCAGCCCCAGGCCTCCAGGATTCAACCTGTCCCAATTGGAAAGAAACAGTCTTTTGTGTTTTTCCATCTGACAGACAGGGAGAGAGCCTACTGCCATTAGTTTGTATGTCAAGCAGACTTATATTTTCCTGCAGTTTCATGTTTTGAATTTTGAAACAAGTTTTGTGGGTTTTTCTCCCTCTCATGTATCAAGTACTATTGCCCAATCCTTCTCATGTCCATCATACGTGTACCTCAATTTTGTGACCTGCCAATGGACTACTGGGTATGTGTGGCAAGGGGTGGGGACATGAAAATGTTTTGTTGGGGCAGGCAGTTTAGGTATGCCAAAAGGAAGGGGAAAAACAAGTTGAATATCCCTCACTGGAAATGCTTGGGACTGGAGGTGTTTCCAATTTCAGATTTTTTTGTATTTTGAAATATGTGCATATATATAATGAGATATCTTGAGGATGGGACCCAAGTCTAAAGATGAAATTCATTACCTGTTTCAGAAAAACTCTCAAACTGTGTTTTTCCTCTAGATTCCACACTAACACAATACCAACCCAGAACACTTTTGTGTCCAAATGTGTAGATTTCTTCCCAAGAGCAAGCAAGCAATCAATTCTGCAGTGAACACCAACTAGGTAGCCTCTAATTCACTTCTGACAATCTTTCTGGAAATAATATCAGATCCTGCAGGTTAAGGGCTCAGTCCTCAAGACTGCCCCCACCCCCACACCAGTACAAGTCTAGGGCTCCAGAACTTCTGACCAACCAGCTTCAAGTTAGGGTTCCCACCACCCTCTCTCTGGGTTTAATTTGCTGGAGTGGCTAACAAAACTCAGTGAAAAACGTTTACCAGTTTTTTTTTTCAAGACAGGGTCTTGCTCTGTCACCCAGGTTGGAGTGCAAACTGAACAGCTGGGACTGCAGGCATGCGCCACCACTCCTGGTTAATTTTTTTTTTTTTCCTAGTAGAGACAGGATCTCACTATGATGTCCAGGCTGGTCTTGAACTCCTGGGCTCAAGCAATCCTCCTACCTCAGCCTCCCAAAGTGCTGGCATTATATGTGTGAGCCACCACGCCCAGCCTACCCAGTTTATCATAAAGGATATAACAAAGGATACAGATGAAGAAATGCATAGACCAAGGCATAGGGTAAGGGGCACAGAGCTTCTGTCCCCTCCCTGGACAAACCACCCTCCAGGAACCTCTACAAGTTCAGCTATCCTGATGCTCTCCACTGTCCTCATGGGTTTTAATGAGGCTTTATGTCACCATTCCTTCCCCCAGGGTATGGGGTGGGACCTTCTCTGAAATGAGGGCTGTAATACCAGGGCTTTGGGAGGCCAAGGTGGGAGGATCGCTTGAGCCCAGGAGTTCAAGACCAGCCTGGGCAACAGAGCGAGACCCCATCTCTACAAAAAAACTTAAAAATTAACCAGGCAAGGTCGCTCACATCCATAACAAGGGCTATGGGAGTTATGAGCCAGGAACAAAAACAGAAAACATACATCATAACACCGGTTTCATATACACCTTATAGACACAGGCTAAAGGTAATTTTAAGCAGTATTTTTCATAGTTTTACACGTGAAACGAAGTTTGCGTTAAGTACTCACATGTGGAATTTTCCACTTGTGGAGTCACGTCAGGACTCAGAAACTTTAGGATTTTTTAGCACTTTGGATTTGGAATTTTTGGACCAGGGATACTCAATCTGTATTGAAGGGGTATCAGGAAGCCTATGACTAGCAGAGAGTGGGACTGAGGTGCTAAGAATGGGACACAGAGACCCAGGGTGAAAGTATCCGAAAAGTTCACACTGGTGTTCACACACTGTGTAAAACACTGGTATCTATTTCATATCCTTAGTGCACCGATTTCTAGCACATGCCCTCACTGTTGTATTCTCAACATATAT
>NW_012116710.1:1152638-1161284 GCF_000951035.1 Colobus angolensis palliatus | reverse complement strand
GCCAGGATGGTCTCGATCTCCTGACCTCGTGATCCGCCCGTCTCGGCCTCCCAAAGTGCTGGGATTACAGGCTTGAGCCACTGCACCCGGCCTATTCTCAACATAATTAATTGCTGGTGAAATATTAACCAATTACCTTTTTGGGTTCTGTTTTCATGGGAAAAAACTTTGTTTCTGAAGTGAATGTTTTTCTTCTTAATATTTTTCTATAGTGTTTAATTTTGTATAGTGATACATTGCTTTTATTAGAAAAATAAAGCTAAAAGAAACAATGTTAAGTAAAAAAGAAAATCCAGGGTTGGAAAGAGAAGAGACTTGGAATGAGGCTGGTGGCTTATGTCTGGATCTCCTTCTCATCCTGGGCCTTTATGTAAACAGGTTTCAAAACTCTCTGAGAGATAAGTGCCTGGTTAAAACACCACACAACACACCTTGCCTATTTCCTTTACTCAGCACCACTTAATGTATTAAAGAACAGCTTTAAAAAAAAAAACTTAAAATAGGAACTTCACAGTCTCTTAAGAGCTATATATTTAATACATTCACAAGATTTCAAATGAAAAACATGTATTATTCACGCTACAGGTTTTTAATTTTCCTTGGACAACACCAAAAACACAGTACTCAAACTGCATGGTTTTTTTTGTTTGTTTTTTGTTTTTTTTTTTGAGATGGAATTTCACTCTTGTTGCCCAGGCTGGAGTGCAATGGTGTGATCTTGGCTCACTGCAACCTCCACCTCCCAGGTTCAAGAGATTCGCCTGCCTCAGCCTACCAAGTAGCTGGGATTACAGGTGCCCGTCTCCATGCCCGGATAATTTTTGTTTTGTTTTTTTTCTTTTTTGAGACAGTGTCTCACTCTGTTGCCCAGGCTGGAGTGCAGTGGCATGATCTCGGCTCATTGCAAGCTCCGCCTTCTGGGTTCAGGCCATTCTCCTGCCTCAGCCTCCCGAGTACCTGGGACTACAGGCGCTCACCACCACGCCCATCTAATGTTTTCTATTTTTCAGTAGAGACAGGGTTTCACCATGTTAGCCAGGATGGTCTCGATTTCCTGACCTCCTGATATGCCCGCCTCGGCCTCCCAAAGTGCTGGGATTACAGGTGTGAACCACTGCACCTGGCAATTTTTGTATTTTAAGTAGAGATAAGGTTTCACCATGTTGGCTAGGATGGTCTTGAACTCCTGACCTCAGGTGATCCATCTGCCTCGGCCTCCCAAGATGCTGGGATTACAAGCATGAGCCACCGTGCCTGGCCTGCATGTTTTAACAAGAGGAACATGAACTATCATTTTGACACAAAGGTTAAAAAAAAGGCCGGCTGGACGCAGGGGCTCACGCCTGTAATCCCAGCACTTTGGAAGACTGAGGTGGGTGGATCACGAGGTCAGGAGATCAAGACCATCCTGGCCAACATGGTGAAACTCCATCTCCACTAAAAATACAAAATTAGCCGGGCATGGTGGCGGGCACCTGTAATCCCAGCTACTCAGGAGGGTGAGCCAGGAGAATCGCTTGAAGCCAGGAGGTGGAGCTTGCAGTGAGCAGAGATCATGCCACTGCACTCCAGCCTGGGCAACAGAGTGAGACTCTATCTCAAAGAAAAAAAAAAAAAGACTTATTTGTTGAATGTTGAAAGAAGGGGCTAAAATCAGTTGAAATTTGCAGTAGAAGGAAAACTGTGGAGTGTCTCATTCACTTCACTCTGATTTGAATTTTTTTTTTTTTTTTTTTTTTGGAGAGAGTATCGCTGTGTCACCCAGGCTAGAGTGCAACAGTGCGATATCAGCTCACTGCAACCTTCGCCTCCTGGGTTCAAGCAATTCTCCTGCCTCAGCCTCCTGAGTAGCTGGGATTACAGGCGTGCGTCACCACACCTGGCTAATTCTTGTATTTTTAGTAGAAACAGGGTTTCACCATGTTGGCCAGGCTGGTCTTGAACTCCTGACCTCAGGTGATCTGCCCGCCTCAACTTCCCAAAGTGCTGGGATTACAGGCATGAGCCACTATGCTTGGCCTGATTTTTTTTTTTTTTTTGAGCCAGGGTCTTGCTCCGTCCCCCAGGCTGGAGTGCAGTGGCGTACTCATGGCTCACTGCAGCCTCCAATTCCTAAACTCAAATGATCTTCTCACCTCAGCCTGCCAAGTAGCTAGGATTACAGATGTGTGCCGCCACACTAATTTTTTAAAATTTTTTTGTATAGATGGGGTCTCACTATGAGCCCAGGCTCATCTTGAAGTTCTGGGCTCAAGCAATCCTCTTCCTTGGCTTCCCAAAGCACTGAGATTACAGGCGTGAGCCAGCATGCCAGCCATCACTCTCATTTTTGAGCACAGGAATTGTGCCCAAAGGCTAGGATAAGGAATTAAAGATTCCAAGAAATACCCCCAAACATTAATTATAAAAGGAAGACTACACTAATGTTTGTGAAAAGCTTATAACAACATAGAGAAATAGTTAAGTTACAAAGTTAAATGAAAAAGTAGGGTATAAAACTGTATAAAGACTACAATCTCAACTATGTAAAAATCAACCAATATATGCCCTAAAAAGGGTGAAAGGAAACAGTTCAAACTGTTAATGTGGCTGTGTTTAAGAAGTGTATCTAATAGGGATCTTTTTTCTTCCTTTTTAGTTTTCTGTCTTTTCCAAATGTTTCTCTACTGGGGATATTTTTTTAAAAGCTATTGGGGAGGAATAAAATAAAAATTGGAAAAAAAAAAGCTATTAGTTACAAAAAACTGAGTCTGATAGAAGTATTGAATTTGAGTTAATGAGTTTAAGTCTAGCCTATAAGAGTTTGTACATTTAGAAAACTATGAAACATTCCAGGCTACTCCATGAATCCACTGGTAGGACCAGAAGTTAGAGGTGGAAGTGCCACCTGGTCCTGCCTGATGAAAAATGCTGAATCAGCCAGGCACGGTGGCTCACACGCCTGTAATCCCAGCATTTTGTGAGGCTGAGGTGGGCGGATCACCTGAGGTCAGGAGTTTGAAAGCAGCCTGGCCAACATAGCAAAACCCCGTCTCTACTAAAAGTACAAAAATTAGGCAGGCGAAGTGGCAGGCACCTATAATCCTAGCTATTCAGGAGGCTAAGGCAGGAGAATCGCATGAACCCAAGAAACAGAGGTTGCAGTGAGCCGAGATGGCGCCACTGCACTCTAGCTCAGGTGACAAGAGCGAGACTCCGTCTCAAAAAAACAAAACAAAACAAAACAGAACACCCAAATCAATCAGGAATGTCCCATATTTACAAAAAAGAACAGAAATACGCACATTTAGCAAAACCTTATTTGCCCATTAATACTAGAATCAAACATGCAGATTTTCTCCTATTTTCTGTGCAGCTGTCAAGTTACAAAAATGCTATTATCACAACTATAGAAAGTCAATTCTAGTTTAAAAATAGTAATAAAACAGCACTTCAACAAGAGTGGACCAAGAAAAGTGCACAACTTAGAAAATTTAAAAAGTGCTTCCTATAAAAATGATTCCCTTTAAGACATTTGCTCACTGTATACATTTTAAGGTCCCCTCTCCCACCCCCAAACAAAAATAGAGGCAGAACCTCTAAGCACTTTCTAACAAAGCGTCCCCTGGTTTGTTCCTCTGACAAACCCTGACTGAAGGCTCATGATGTGCAGGCACTGGGGTCTCAAAGAGGACAAAGACTTGTCCCTGCCTCAAGGATGCCTCAGTCTTCCCAGAACAGGAGGCAGATAAGTCACCAACCATTATGGATGTAGAATGGATGTATTATACATCCATTAAAAGCAGATGCCTCTGCCTTCTTAAAATTAAACAATATGCTGCAATTCCCACTGAATTACTTATACAAACCTCCTTACACGCAAGCTGTCCTGACTTACTAGGAGGCAAAAATGCCACCACCTCCTCCTGATAAATACTTCTCTAATGGGCAGGCATTAAATTACATTTTGTGATGTTTGCCCCTAAACATCACAATGCCTAGTTAACTCAGTTAACCTTCTTTTAAGCAATGGTGCCTATTTTACTCTGAGAATGAGACATTTTGAAACTGAGTAAGGAACCAGTCCTGTATGTAGATCAAGACTCATCAGTACCATCAAAAGCTGAGATGAAAGAGTGTACATTTCAACAGAAATCTTCAATCTCCCATCCGTTGATTTGCAATGTGCTCCTGCGTCAGTCGCTCCAGGTCTTTCTGCACATTTGGGTGGTCTTCCAGATCTTCGTAGAGCGACCTGACAATGTCCAGTCTCCTGTAATTCTCAGGCCTGACTAGGCTCCGGACAACCTGGAGGCATCGTTCTTTCAGAGTATACACTGGAAGAGCAAAAACCAAATCCTCAGTGGCAGACTAGGGTCTCAGTATAAGGAATGAGCAAGAGGCTTTGCCAACAGCTACCTTTACTACTGATGGATCTCACTTTAGGTTACAGAAAAAAAATGAGTGCACGTATGTGGCAGTGTGTTATACTGATGGCCCCCTATGGACACCTCATGGTAGTAATTTCACCTTGAAATGGGCTGGGCTGTGACTGCTTTAACTAACTGAATGTGGATGAAGCGACGTTGCAATTCTGGGTCGAAGCCTTAAAAAGGCCTGTCGACTTCTGCTTTTATACTTTTGAAAGCCCTGAGCTGCCGTGCTAGAGAGACCACATAAAGAGGAACAGGCCCTGGCCAGGCATGGTGGTTCATGCCTGTGATCCCAGCACTTTGGGAGGCTGACGTGAGTGGATCGCCTGAGCTCAGGAGTTCGAGACCAGCCTGGGCAACATGGCGAAACTCCGTCTCTATAAAAGATACAAAAAATTGCCCAGGCATGGTGGCACGTGCCTGTGGTCCCAGCGACTGGGGAGGCTGAGGTGGGAGGATCATTTGAGCCCTGGAGGCAGAGGCTGCAGTGAGCTGAGATCATGACACTGTACTCCAACCTGGGTGACAGAGTGAGAACCCATCTTGAAAAAAAAGAAAAAAGGAAAAAAAAAAAAAAAGGGGGGAAAGGTCCAGCCCCCAGCTGCCAGCAAAAGACAGCCATACCAATGACTACCACCAGCAGAGTAACCGCCTAGCTGAGCCCAGCCTGGACTACAGAATTATAAACAAATAAAATGGTGGGCCAGGTGCGGTGGCTCACATCTGTCATCCTAGCACTTTAGGAGGCTGAGACAGGCAGATTGCCTGAGATCAGCAGTTCAAGATCAGTCTGGTCAACATGGCGAAACCCCAGTCTCCACTAAAATGCAAACAATTAGCCAGGCTTGGTGGTGCACACCTGTAGTCCCAGCTGCTAAAGCAGGAGAATCGCTTGAACCCAAGATGCAGAGGTTGCAGTGAGCCAAGATGACACACCACTGCACTCCAGCCTGGGTGACACAGTGAGACTCTGTCACCAAAAAAAAAAAAAAAAAACAAACGGTGGTTATTAGTTTTGGGGTGATAGTCACAAAACACATAACCAAAACAATGTGTACTTAGAAAATCTAGTACAACTGAATTGGGTATCCCAATTCCCATTTTACACTCACTGGAAACATACTCCTTAAGGGTATTCTAGGCCAGGTGCAGTGGCTCAAACCTGTAATCCCAGCACTTTGGGAGGCTGAGACAGGCGGATCACAAGGTCAGGAGATCGAGACCATCCTGGCTAACACGGTGAAACCCCGTCTCTACTAAAAATACAAAAAAAAACTAGCCGGGCGAGGTGGCGGGCACCTGTAGTCCCAGCTACTCCGGAGGCTGAGGCAGGAGAATGGCGTAAACCCGGGAGGCGGAGCTTGCAGTGAGCTGAGATCCGGCCACTGCACTCCAGCCCGGGCGACAGAGCAAGACTCCGTCTCAAAAAAAAAGGGTATTCTATAAGGCAAATTTACCAAATGTTAACTCAGCAATGCTCATTTTTATATATCTACTTCCTTAAAACAGAATCTATGCACATATATTAATTTGAGTCCTATGAAACCCTTGTATTTGAGGGGGGGTTGTGGGTTGTTGTTGTTTTTTTCTTTTTTGAGACAGGGTCTCACTCTGTCACTCTGACTAGGCTGGAGTGCAGTGGTGTGATCATGGCTCACTGCAGCCTCGAACTCCTGGGCTCAAGGGATCCTCCCACCTCAGCCTCCCAAATAGCTGCGACTACAGGCACATGCTAAGATGGCCAGGTAATTAAAAAAAAGTTTTTTTGTAGAGCTGGGGTCTCACTTTGTTGTCCAGGCTGGTCAAGAACTCCTGGCCTCAAGCAACCCTCCCACCACAGCCTCCCTAAGTGCTGGAATTACAGGCATGATTATAGGCATGAGCCTCCACACATTGCTGGTCTTTAGTGAGTTTTTTTACCCACAGGAACATCAGTTTATTAGGGTGTACCCTGATAAAATCATTTGAGCTTCAAACAAATAGCGAAGTATTATACCAATCTTCAATGATTAAAAAAAAAAAAAAAAAAACAGGCCGGACGCGGTGGCTCACGCCTGTAATCTCAGCACTTTGGGAGGCTGAGGTGGGCGGATCACCTGAGGTCAGGAGTTCAAGATCAGCCTGGCAAATATGGTGTAACCACGTCTCTACTAAAAATACAAAAATTAGCCAGGTGTGGTGGCAGGCACCTATAACCCCAGCTACCCAGGAGGCTGAGGCAGGAGAATCACTTGTACCTGGGATGCAGAGGTTGCAGTGAGCCGTAATCATACCACTGCACTCCAGCCTGGATGACACTGTGAGACTCTCTAAAAATACAAACAAAAATAAATACACCTCTGATTGGCACTGTGAGCTTGATTGTGTTAAATTAAAAATACATAGGCCAGGCGCAGTGGCTCACGCCTGTAATCCCAACACTTTGGGAAGCCAAGAGGGGTAGATCACAAGGTTAGGAGAACGAGACCATCCTGGCTAACACGGTGAAACCCCATCTCTACTAAAAAATACAAAAAAAATTAGCCAGGCATGGTGGCAGGCGCATGTAGTCCCAGCTACCGGGGAGGCTGAGGGAGGAGAATGGCACGAACCCAGGAAGCGGAGCCTGCAGTGAGCCAACATCATGCCACTGCGCTCCAGTGTGGGCGACAGAGCGAGACTCCTCCGTCTCAAATAAATAAATAAATAAAAATAAAAATACACAGGCCGGGTGCTGCGGCTGACACCTGTAAATCCCAGCACTTTGGGAGGCTGAGGCAGACAGATCATGAGGTCAGGAGATGGAGACCATCCTGCTAACATAGTGAAACCCTGTCTCTACTAAAAACACAAAAAATTAGTGGGGTGGGTGGCACACGCCTGTAGTCCCAGCTACTCAGGAGGTTGAGACAGGAGAATTGCTGGAACCCAGTAGACGGAGGTTGCAGTGAGCCGAGACCGCACCACTGTACTCCACCCTAGCCAACACAACGAGATTCCATCTCAAAAAAAATAAAAAAAATTAGAAGTCAACAACAAATAAGCCAAAATATCTCATGCTCTACACATTGTTCTCCTGGAGCTCCAGGGCACAATTCAGCCAGGGAAACAAAAGGCATTCATAATTTTACAATTCTACAAAACTAACCTATGATGTGATACTTTAATTTCGCTTGTCTCTTAAGAGCCCAAAGTGCTTTTGAGACACCATAACATCTTTAACACAGAACATACAAATACATCAGTTCCATTTTATTTATGGTAGAGAATAGGATACAAAAAGATTGGATACCTTGCCTGACATCAGGCAAAAATTAAGGACTGGGCTTAATTTTTCAAGTGGCCTATCCACAACAAACAACCTTATCTTTTTAAAAAGTAAAACTGAACATCAGTACCTGGCAGTGTGATATTGGCAAAAATAGGCTGTCCGTCAACATTGAGAGATGGCACAAATAATTCAGTTTGGTTAACCAGAAGCCCATCGTGTGTCCCTGCATCTCTGAAGAGCCAAAGGTGACCTATCAGGACAAGCAAAGGTTGTTAAAGAGCCACACTGGTGGCCGGGCGCGGTGGCTCACGCCTGTAATCCCAGCACTTTAGGAGGCCGAGGCGGGCAGATCACGAGGTCAGGAGATAGAGACCATCCTGGCTAACGTGGTGAAACCTCGTCTCTACTAAATATACAAAAAAATTAGCCGGGTGTGGTAGCGAGTGCTTGTAGCCCCAGCTACTTAGGAGACTGAGGCAGGAGAATGGCATGAACCAGGGAGGTGGAGCTTGCAATGAGCTGAGATCGCGCCACTGCCCTCCAGCCTGGGCAACAGAGCAAGACTCCATCTCCAAAAAAAAAAAAAAAGAGCTACACTGGTCTGAGTCAGGGCACCTATTTTCTCCATTTCCCCTGACCTACACAAAAAGCTAAAAAGCTTGCCTCTCACTCTGCTTAAATATCATACAAAGCCCTTCTAGTAACATTATCTCAGTCAGTCCTCACAACAGATCCATTTACAAATGAGAAAACAAGTCTGAGAGGGCAAGTGACATGCTCAAGGTATAAGACAATAAGCAAAGAGCACATACTTGAAGCTCCTGTAATCCCAGCTACCCGGGAGGCTGAGGCAGGAGAATCGCTTGAACCAGGGAGTGGGGAGGTTCCATTGGGAGGCTGCAGTGAGCCAAGATTGCACAACAGCACTCCAGTCTGGTGACAGATCCAGACTCCACCTCATATATATATATATATATATATATA
>NW_012116710.1:1150301-1151953 GCF_000951035.1 Colobus angolensis palliatus | reverse complement strand
AAAAAAAAAAAAAAAAAAAAAAAAAAATTTCAATGACTCCATATTCCCAGGGGATAAAATCACCTTTTGAGTTTCCTCTCCCAAGACTCCAGGTCTCAACGCACTCATGTCTAGAACCTCCTACCTAGGATTGGCTAGCTCCTACTCCATCCTGCTCCCTTCCTTCTCTGGGAAGCGCTCCTTAACTGAAACCACACAACCATAACCCCTCCAACTCCGAGCAGGCAGGTAGGTCAAGCTCCCACGTCACACACGCTCGGCTCTTCCGGCGCCAACATGACCCTAGCTTATTCCTGTCAGTTAATGCATCTGTCTGTCTCCCCAGGAGGAATATGTTCTCCATGAGGGCAGAAACTGCGCAGAACTGGCCCACTGGAGTCATCAGGACTGAACAGATGGGATGTTAAGGATGGAACTTTTCTTTTTTGTGTGTGTGAGACGAAGTCTCGCTCTGTCGCCCAGGCTGGAGTGCAGTGGCCGAATCTTAGCTCACTGCAAGCTCTGCCTCCCGGGTTCACGCCATTCTCCTGCCTCAGCCTCCCGAGTAGCTGGGACTACAGGAGTCTGCCACCTCGCCCGGCTAGATTTTTGTAGTTTTTAGTAGACACGGGGTTTCACCGTGTTAGCCAGGATGGTCTCGATCTCCTGACCTCGTGATCCGCCTGTCTCAGCCTCCCATAGTGCTGGGATTACAGGCTTGAGTCACCGCGCCCGGCGGAGCTTTTCTTTTAGGGGAAAATACACGTGGGGCGGGGGGTGAGGGGAGCCACCTTCAAATGCAAACTATTCAGCCTTATAAAGAATGCTCTGGGCCGGGCCCGGCGGCTCACGCCCATAATCCCAGCACTTTGGGAGGCCGAGGCGGGCGGATCACGAAGTCAGTAGTTCGAGACCAGCCTGATCAACATAGTGAAATCCCGTCTCTACTAAAAATACAAAAATAAGCTGGGCGTGGTGGCGCGCGCCTGTAATCCCAGCAACTCAGGAGGCTGAGGCAGGAGAATCTCTTGAACCTGGGAGGAGGAGGCTGCAGTGAGTCGAGATCGCGCCACTGCACTCCAGCCTGGGTGACAGAGTGAGACTCCCTCTCGGAGATTAAAAAAAAAAAAAAAAGAATGCTCTGACGCTTGCGAGCAGCGTCACCCTGGATGTGTCCCGCCTCAAGGGGCCTCAGTTCCCCGTCTGCAAAATGGACCCCGGAGCGGTTGAAGGGCTTCAGCAGACCGTGCTATCGTCTCTGCTGGGTCAGGCCTCAGGGCCGGGCCCGTACCTCGGTAGCTGTGGATGCGGCGACCCGTGCCAGGCGGCAGCGTTGGGTAGGGCTGCGGCTCGCCGTCGAAGTTGAGCCATACGGGCAGCACCACGCGCGGGCTGCGGTTGCAGAAGATGACCTGGGAGGGCTCACGCGAGTTCACCGAGCGCAGCACTGGCCGCGGCCGCCCTGCCTCCATCTCCTCCTCGGCGCCCAGTTCTTCCGGGCCGGACCCTTCCGGGCCGGACTCCTCGGCGCCCGACTCCTCCCGGCCGTCCTCTTCAGGGCCGTACTCTTCGGCGCCTGCCTCCTCCGCGCCTGCCTCGGCCTCGTCCCAGTTCTCCGCCCTCCGGCGCATTCCCTCCGCGGCCCAGACCACCCGGGCTGGACGCCGCGGGAT
>NW_012116710.1:1146770-1149111 GCF_000951035.1 Colobus angolensis palliatus | reverse complement strand
TGGGAGGCCGAAGCGGGCTGATCAGGAGGTCAGGAGTTCGAGACCAGCCTGACCAACATGGTGAAACCCCATCTCTACTAAAAATACAAAACTTAGCCTGGCGTCATGGTGCAGGCATGTAATCCCAGCTACTTAGGAGGCTGCGGCAGGAGAACTGCTTGAACCCAGGAGGCGGAGGTTGCAGTGAGTGCCACTGCACTCCAGCCTGGGTGACAGAATGAGACTCTGTCTCAAAGAAAAAAAAAAATTGCAACTGTGACTCATACAACAAAAAGAGACACAGGGTACTATAGAAGGCTAAAGATCTGGGGGTCAAGGAAGATGGTACACAATTCTGTGTAATTAAATGTTCAATGATGTGGGATGGACTCAGGTGGAGACACAGCTCAGAAAAAGAAGGATTCAGAGAGTTTTATGTTAGTTAAAAATATATATTTTTAAGACAGTCTCACTTTATCACCCAGGCTGCAGTGCAGTGGCTCGATCTCAGCTCACTGCAACCTCTATCTACTGAGTTCAAGCGATTCTCGTGCCTCAGCCTCTGGAGTAGCTGGGATAACAGGTGTGTGCCACCACACCCAGGTAATTTTTGTATTTTTAGTAGAGACGGGGTTTCACCATGTTTGCCAGGCTGATCAGATTACCTGACCTCAGGTAATCTGCCTGCCTTGGTTTTCGAAAGTGCTGGGATTACAGGTGTGAGCCACTGTGCCCAGCTCAAAAATAAATTTCAAGTAGAAAGAAAAAGTCTATCAAATGTCAGGCACTGTGCTAAGCATCCCACATGAATTAAGGCTATGTCATTATCTCCATTTTGCAGCTAAGGAAACAGAAGGGTATATAAGAAAGCGAAGGCCAGGCACCGTATGCCTGTAATCACAAGACTTCAGGGGCCCAAGGGAGATAGATCACTTGAGTCCAGGAGTTTGAAACCAGCCTGGGCAACATAGCGAGGTCCTGTCTCTATAAAAAATGAAAAAATCAGCCAGGAATGGTGGCGTGCACCTGTAGTCCCAGCTACTCAGGAGGCTGAAGCAGGAGGATCACTTGAGCCTGGGAGGTCGAGGCTGCAGTGAGCTGTGATAATGCCAGGGCACTCCAGCCTGGGCAACAGAACCAAACCCTATCTCAAAAAAAAAAAAAAAAAAAAAGAATGTGAAAAGGGTAGTGTAGTCAGAATGCTGGGTCAGAGAGGTTCATCATCTGATGCCTTAGGGAAAAATGACAGTATGAATGAACCTCAGGAGATGGACATCTCCACAAAAGCCCTGACACCATGAACCTAAATAATTTTGCTTAGGGCTCTCCTTAACAGCTTACTACAAAGAGATGGTGTATCCTGGTGGCCTCCATCAGGATTAAGTGACCAGCAGTGATGCTGGACCCCCAGCTACATTAACAACATGAAAATGTTGTAGAGAAAAATCCCAAAGTAGGCTAGACATGGTGGCTCATGCCTGTAATCCTAGCACTTTGGGAGGCCAAGGTGAGCAGATCACTTGAGGTTTCACGACCAGCCTGGCCGACGTGGTGAAATCCCATCTCTACTAAAAATACAAAAAATTAGCCGGCATGGTGGCCCGTGCCTGTAGTCCCAGCTACTCGGGAGGCTGAGGCAGGAGAATCACTTAAACCCGGGAGGCGGAGGTTGCAGTGATCCTAGATAGCACTATTGCACTCCAGCATGGGCGACAGGGTGAGACTCCATCTCAAAAAGTAAATAAATAAATAATAAAAATAAAATAAACCCCAAAGTAAGACTTCTGTTAATCAAATTACAACAACTCAGAGCCATCATAATTCACAAGATTCAGGCAAACATCCCCTCAGTTGTACTCCCATGATAGCGAGGTAAAATATACCAGTTTAATATTACAGAAATGCCTACATCCCTAAAATGAAACCAGTTGCTTAGATAAATGCAGGCTTTGAGATTGCAAATACGTTTCAAAGATCATTTAAGAGGAAGGGGATTACAAATGCTGTTATCCCAGCATTGTGGGAGGCTGAGGTGGGCAGATCACTTGAGCTGAGGAGTTCAACACTAGCCTGGGCAACATGACGAAATCCTGTCTCTACAAAAAATACAAAAAATTAGCCAGGCACGGGTGCAACTCTAGTCCCAGCTGCTCAGGAGGCTGACGCTGGAGGATCACCTGAGCTCGGGAAGGTCAAGCCTGCAGTGAACTGTGATCGCGACACTGCACTTTAGCCTGGGTAACAGAGCAAGACTGTCTCAAAAAAAAAAAAAAAAAATTGCAAAGGAAACAAATTTAGAATATACTAAGTAAAACCACAGGCACAAGGCCGGGCGCGGTGGCTCAAGCCTGTAATCCCAGCA
>NW_012116710.1:1134957-1146200 GCF_000951035.1 Colobus angolensis palliatus | reverse complement strand
AATCCCAGCACTTTGGGAGGCCGAGGCGGGCGGATCATGACGTCAGGAGATCAAGACCATCCTGGCTAACATGGCGAAACCCCGTCTCTACTAAAAATACAAAAACAAAATTAGCCGGGCATGGTGGCGGGCACCTGTAGTCCCAGCTACTCTAGAGGCTGAGGCGGGAGAATGGCGTGAACCCGGGAGGCGGAGCTTGCAGTGAGCGGAGATGGCACCACTGCACTGCAGCCTGGGTGACAGAGCGAGACTCTGTCTCAAAAAAAATAAATAAATAAATAAATAAATAAAAGACAACTGGTGACTTTTTCTATCTCCTTTTCTGTCTTTTCTAAATTTTCTCTAAGGGGGATATATTTTGCCTTGTTTGTATGTCGACTAATTAAAAAATACAAGTACAATAATAAAGCAAATACTGACAATCTCATATGTAATTAGCATGTTGTCATATTTACTTCCTTTGTTTCCAGTTTTTGCAGTGAGCCGAGATCGAGATCATGCCACTGCACTCCAGCCTGGGTGACAAAGTGAGAATCCGTCTCAAAAAAAAAAAAAGAATATCTTGTCACCCCCAAAACTCCTTCATGGTCAAACCCTGCTCCCACTCTTAATCCCTGGCAACCACTGATCTGTCTGTCTTCTGTCCCTATAGTTTTGCCTTTCCTGAATGTTACACAACAAAATCATATCATATGTAGCCTTTTGAGTTTGGCTTTTTTTCACTTAGCATAATGCATTTGATATTCATCCAAGTTGTAGTATATAACAACTTATTTTTACTGCCAAGGGTATAACACACTATCTACTTACCAACTGTAAGATATTGGTTTGTTTCCAGTTTTTAGCAATTATAAAGTTGCTGTATACATTTGTGTACAGGTTTCTTGCAAACTTAAGTTTCGTTTCTCTTAGGTGAGAATCACCTAGGAGATTGCTAGGTCAAATAGGAAGTACATGTTTAACTTCATGAGAAATTGCTAACCTGTTTCCCCAGAGCGGTTGTATCATTTTGCATTCTCACCAGCAATGTATGACTGTTCCAGTTGCTCCACATTCTTGTCTACAGTTAGTATTATCAGATTTGAGGTTTTGTTCTTTTTTTTGAGACGGAGTCTCCCTCTGCCGCTTAAGCTGGAGTGCAGTGGCATGATCTCGGCTCACTGCAAGCTCCGCCTCCCGGGTTCATGCCATTCTCCTACCTCAGCCTCCCAAGTAGCTGGGACTACAGGCGCCCACCATCATGCCTAGCTAATTTTTTGTATTTTTAGTAGAGATGGGGTTTCACTGTGTTAGCCAGGATGGTCTCGATCTCCTGACCTTGTGATCCGCTTGCCTTGGCCTCCCAAAGTGCTGGGATTACAGGCATGAGCCACCATGCCCAGCCTGGAGTTTCGTTCTTTAAAATAAAATTTTTTTAGCCATTCTAATAGATGTATAGTGGTATATTATTGAGGTTTAATTTGTACTTCTCTAGTAACTAACAATGTTGAACATCTTTTCATGAGCTTGTTTGCTATTAAAAAATAATCAAGCTGGCCAAGTGCAGCAGCTCACATCTGTTATCCCACCATTTTGGGAGACCCAGGTGGGAGGATTGCTTGAGCCCAGAGTTCAAGACCAGCTTGGGCAATATAGTGAGACTGTATCTCTATTTTGTAAAAAAATTAAAAATTAAAAAAATTTTTTTAAATCAAGCTAATATATCTATCACCTCAGTTTTTTTGTGGTGAGAATATTTAAGATCTATTCTCTTGGCTGGGTACAGTAGCTCATGCCTGTAATCCCAGCACTTTGGGAGGCCAAGGCACGCAGATCATCTGAGGTCAGGAGTTCAAGACCAGCCTGGCCAACATGGCGAAACCCTATCTCTACTAAAAATTCAAAAATTAGCCAGGCATGGTGGTGGGTGCTTGTAGTCTCAGCTACTCAGGGGGCTGAGGCAGGAGAATCGCTTGAACCCAGTGTAAGAATTAAAGAAAAAGGAGAGAAACACGAAGGGTGGCTTGACAGTCAACAGGTTTATTTCAAACCTGGGAGGGACTTCTGAGCAAGTTAGGTCAGAAGCTGTACAATCTTACATACTGAGAGTTTTTAAGGATTCAGGGTTGGAGAGTTTATCAGAGACTTGGACTGCTTCTATGTTTCTTTGTTGTGCTTATCTAGGCGGGAGAGTTGTGTCTGTTCCTGTACATCTTTCTGCAGCTGCGGGCATATCCCCCGAGTCTGCTTTTAGCTTCCCTATCTTAGTGCACCTGAGGGAAAGGAATGTGCTTATTAAGGACCACTGTTTTACTGGGGCACATTGTATGAGGGTGAAGTTTGGCAGTCACCCAAGAGACTTTATCCCCACCTCCCTCTGTGCCCGAGCTGTCTTATCTGTGTTTTACTGTCTGCTCTTTCTGGCTGCTTATAGCTAGAAGAGAAGTGATTTCCTTGAAATGTATGAGGCTAGAAAGGGAGCTGGAACTTAAAGTGGTGGTGTTTGTCCAAGACGCCAGTGCTCCTGCTCTGTCACCCAGGAGGTGGAGGTTGCAGTGAGTCAAGATTGCACCACTGCACTCCAGCCTGGTGACAGAGCAAGACCCTGTCTAAAAACAAACAAACAAACAAACTACACTCTTAGCAATTTTCAAATATACATTATTAACTATAGTCTTCATGCTGTATAACAGATCTCCAGAGTATACTCCTCCCAACCAAAAGGGTGCCTCATACCCTTTGACCAATATCTCCCTGTTTCTTTTCAAACCCCTGACTCTGGCAACTACCATTCTACTCTCTGCTTTTGTGAGTTCAACTTATTTAATTTTTATTTATTTATTTATTTATTTACTTACTTACTTACTTATTGAGACGGAGTTTCGCTCTTGGCAACAGAGTGAGACTCCGTCTCAAAAAACCAAAAAAATTCCACATATAAGTGAGAACATACATTTCCACATACAAGTGAGAACATGCATATATTCTTTTCTCTTTTTCTTTTTTTTGAGACAGAGTTTCGCTCTTGTTGCCCAAGCAGGAGTGCAGTGGTGTGATCTTGGCTCACTGCAACCTTTGCCTCCTGGATTCAGGCAATTCTCCTGCCTCAGCCTCCAGAGTAGCTGGGATTACAGGTGCCGACCACCACACCCGGCTAATTTTGTATTTTTAGTAGAGACGGGATTTCACCATGTTGGCCAGGCTGGGCTCAAATTCCTGACCTCAGGTGATCCGCCCACCTTGGCCCCCCAAAGTGCTGGGATTACAGGCTGAGCCACCACACCTGGCCCTCATTTTCTTTATGCATTCATCTGGCAATGGACACTTGATTCCATAATGTGGCTATTGTGAATAGTGCTGCAATGAACATGGGAGTGCAGATATCTCTTCAAAATACTGATTTTCATTTCCTGTATACATATACCCAGAAGTGAGATTGCTGGATCATATGGTAATTCTATTTTTAGTTTTTTGAGGAACCTCCATACTGTTTGCCATAATCGCTGTACTAATACACATTCCCACCAAGAGCCTGGGAGGGTTCCATTTTCTCCACATCCTCACCAACACTTATCTTTTGGCCATTTAATGTCTTCTGTTGAGAAATGTCTACTTAGGTCCTTTGTCCATGTTAAAATTGTTTCCTTGCTATTGAGGTCCTTATTGGATGTATGATTTGCAAATGTTTTCCCCCATTCTGTAAACTGCCTTTTCACTGTTTTTTTTTTTACTTCTCATCAGATAGGCAATGTGTTGACACCATAACAAGGTTTGAGGGAGGCACACCTCACACATGAACATGAAAACCCACTCATCATGCTTATGAACATTAAAAAATCTGTTGTATTTTGTTTGCCATTCTTTTTTTTTGAGACAGAGTCTTACTGTCACCCAGGCTGGAGTGCAGTGGTGTGATCTCAGCTCACTGCAACCTCCGCCTCCCAGTTTCAAGTGATTTTCCTGCTTCAGCCTCCTGAGTAGATGGGACTATAGATGTGCACCACCACAACCAGCTTATTTTTGTATTTTTAGTAGAGACGGAGTTTCGCCACGTTGGCCAGGCTGGTGTCGAACTCCTGACCTCAGGTGATCCACCTGTCTTAGCTTCCCAAAGTGCTGGGATTACAGGTGTGAGCCACCACCCCCGGCCAGTTTGCCATTCTTGTATTGTCTTCAAGGTGTCAGATCAAATATTTCACCCGTTTTTTAGCTGTTTTCTTACTGCTGAGTTTTAATAGTTCTTTATATATTTATTCAGGTCAATTGTTAATGCTTTTCAAATGCGTGTGTGTGTCCATAATGTATATGTGGTGATGTATTACTTTTACAATGGTAAACAGACAAAAACAAACAAAAAAACAAAACCCAAACATCATTTCCACGTACAATACAATTTTGGCCTATGGTATCTTTATCATGTAGTGAAGTTGATACTGCATTGCTCCTTTGTGTATGTTGTGTTTTCCTGAGGTTTTTCTGCAAATGTGATTCTAGCATCTTTTGTTTTGAGAACATACAGTGAACAAGTGACTACACTATAAGCTCCATAAGCCTAGAAACTGTGTCTGTTTCTCATGTTATCTCCAGTGCCTCACACATAATAGACACACAATGTATTTAATGCTAATAAACAACTTCTTAGGCAAAATGTTTGTGAAAGCCACACTGAAGCATTTATCATTTATTGAATTGAAACATTTCATTTCATTTATTTATTTATTTATTGAGACAGGGTCTTGCTCTGTCGCCCAGGCTGAAGTGCAATGGTGTGATCTTGGCTCACTACAGCTATGACCTCCTGGGCCTAGGCAATCCTCCCACCTCAGCCCCATGAGTAACTGGAACTACAGGCATGCACCACCACACCCGCCTGATTTTGTTTATTTTTTGTGGTGGAGGTCTCTCTGGGTTGCCCAGCTTGTTCTCAAAACTCCTGGGCTCAAGGAATCCTCCCACCTCAGCCTCCCAAAGTAATGGGATTACACACATAAGCCATCCCACCTATCCAATAAAATTATTTTTTAAAAAATCGTTATGGTTGGAAGATGCAGCTGAGGCACAATACAAACTTCACACTTGATAGTCTCAGTAAGTTGAAAGGTGCCAAAGATAACTTTGTCCTAAATGCAAATGTTGATGCCAATGGATACCACCACTTTGATAAATGTAACGAACAATTGCTTTTTTTGCACTCTCAAGGTATCAGTGAGATCCATGGAAAGGCTAATAGAGGGCCAATATGGTACAGAAAACACAAAACTGATTTATGAGATCCTGAGTGGCTCTGCACTGACTTGGGAATAAGGTTTTAGTTTTGGCTTTGCCACCAGGATGGACATATCACTCAACCTGTCTGGGTTTGCTTCTATATTCCTAGAATGGCAGGAGCAGACTAGATTCTCTCTCAGATTCTTTCTCACCCTAATGTTCTGTGAGTTTTAATTCTTGCTAGTCCTAATCTTTTGCCAATTTAGTGAACAGGGTTGCTTTACTTTTTATTTTTTAACAGATACGGTGTCTCACTGTGGTGCCCAGGCTGGTCTTAAACTCCTGGCCTCAAGTGATCCTCCAGGGTAACTTTTCTTTAGAAAATAAACCAGCCGGGCACAGTGGCTCATGCCTGTAATCCCAACACTTTGGGAGGCCAAGGCAGGAAGATTGCTTCAGCCCAGGAGTTTGAGACCAGCCTAAGCAGCATAGTGAGACTCTGTCTCTAAAAACAAAGAAAACAAATAAATAAAGAAAAATTAAATGAAGAAACTCCAGCCTGGCCAACCTGGTGAAACCCTGTCTTTACTAAAAATACAAAAATTAGCTGGGCCTGGTGGCACATTCCTGTAATCCCAGCTACTCAGGAGGCTGAGGCATGAGAATCTCTTGAACGTGGAAGGTGGAGGTTGCAGTGAGCCAAGATCGCGCCACTGCACTCCAGCCTGGGTGACAGAGCAAGACCCTGTCTCAGAAAACAAAAGACAAAACACAAAAAAAAAAGAACAAAAAAAAAGAAACCTCTAAGAACTCTAAATCAGCCTTTCTTTTTTTTTTTTTTGAGACGGAGTCTTGCTCTGTTGCCCGGGCTGGAGTGCAGTGGCCGGATCTCGCTCACTGCAAGCTCTGCCTCCCAGGTTTAGGCCATTCTCCTGCCTCGGCCTCCCAAGTAGCTGGGACTACAGGCGCCTGCCACCACGCCTGGCTAGTTTTTTGTATTTTTTAGTAGAGACGGGGTTTCACTGTGGTAGCCAAGATGGTCTCGATCTCCTGACCTCGTGATCCGCCTGTCTCGGCCTCCCAAAGTGCTGAGATTACAGGCTTGAGCCACCGTGCCTGGCCTGTTGTTGTTTTGAGACAGAATCCAGCTCTGCTGCCCAGGCTGAAGTGCAGTGGTGTGACCTCAACTCACTGCAAACTCCACCTCCAAGGTTCAAGCGATTCTTGTGCCTCAGCCTCCCAAGTAGCTGGGATTACATGCACACATCATCAAGCCTAATTTTTTGTTTTTCACTTTTAGTGGAGATGGGGTTTCACCGTATTGACCAGGCTGCTCTCGACCTCCTGACCTCAAGTGATCTGCCCACCTTGGCCTCCCAAAATGCTGGGATTACAGGTGTGAGCCACTGCGCCCAGCCATGTATTTTTGTACAATTACTACCGGCAGCAATTGTCTGCAAGCTGTCAGAGCAAATTTTCTAAATCATATTATCCAGAGGCAACTGGGGGCCAACCTTTTTTGCAGGCAACAGCATGAATCTGAGTATAAATACTGGGAAGGAGCCTAGAAATGAACAACAGGCTTCCTGTCCCCACCACCATGTTTATTTTTTCTATTTTTCTTTTTATTGTAGAGACAGGGTTTTGCTGTTGGCCAGGCTGGTGCTGAACTTCTGGCCTCACGTGATCCCTCTGTCTCAGCCTCCCAAAGTGCTGGGAGGCATAAGCCTCAGCACCCAGCCCCCACACCATGTTTTTGAGATGGCATATCACTCTGTCACCAAGGCTGGAATGCAGTGGCATGATCATAGCTCACTGCAGCCTCGAACTTCTGGGCTTAAGTGATCCTTCTACCTCAGCCTCCCCAGTAGCTGGGATTATAGGCTTGTGCCACCACACCCTTCTAATTTAAAAACTGCTTTTATAGAGAGGGGTCTCACTATGTTGCCCAGACTGATCTCAAATTCCTGGGATCAAGCAATCCTCCTGCCTCAGCCTCCCAAAGTGCTAGGACTATAGGTATAAGACACCACGCCTGGCCTCTACCCCACTTAGTGTGGCTTATAGTACAGGCTGAGTGTTATCTGAAATGCTTGGGACCAGAGGTGTTTTGGATTTGGGATTTTTTCAGCTTTTGGAAATCTGAAATACTTTTGAAACGTCTTTATATACTTACTCATTGAGCATCCCTAATCCAAAATCCAAAATGCTCCAATGAGCATTTCCTTTGAGTGCCATGTCAATGCTCAAAAAGTTTTAGATTTTGAAGCATTTCCAATTTTCAGAATGCGGATCATCAACCTGTAGTATACTTCTTTAGCTTGGTGAAATAAACATGGGTAGTTAAGGGTCTGAGTGACAAGAGTGGAATGACAGAACTGGGTACTTCTGTAACGATCAGCCAGACAATAAGCTCCCTATTTTTTCTGCTTCTGAAATCCACTTCAACCATATTGGCAAGGATGGTCGCGATCTCTTGACCTCGTGATCTGCCCACCTTCGCCTCCCAAAGTGCTGGGATTACAGGCGTGAGCCACGGCACCTGGCCCAAGCTTAATTTTTAAAGACAGACTGAAAACTGCTTTATTATCAAGGGACTTGCAATCTATGCCTAATTGCTCATGGGCTCAAACCTGTTACTTTTCAGTAAATAAGTGAATTAAACAAATTACAGAGTAAAAAACATTTCAAAGTATACAGGCATGAAGAGGTTCCCTTGAAGGTGCCTATGAATGGCTTAGAAGAAAATTTAAAATTTAGCTCATTTTCCACTCACAAGAATTTTTTTTTTTTTTTTAAGACAGGGGCACACTGTTGCCTGGGATGGAGTGGAGTGGTGCGATCTCAGCCCACTGCAGCTTCCACCTCCCGGGCTCAAGCAATCTTCCTATTTCAGCCTCCTGAGTAGCTGGGACTACAAGTGCATGCCACCATGCCCAGTTAATTTTTGTATCTTTAGTGGAGATGGGGGTCTTGCCACATTGCCCAGGTGGGTCTCGAACTCCATCTTGGAAAAAAAAAGGTAGATTAAAAAAATTATAATTAAAAAAATTATGATGAGTTGGCTGGGCGTAAAAAGAAAAAAAGAGTTGCTGGGTGCGGTGGCTCACGCCTGTAATCCCAGCACTTTGGGAGGCCGAGGTGGGCGGATCACAAGGTCAAGAGATCAAGACTATCCTGGCTAACATGGCGAAACCCCGTCTCTACTAAAAATACAAAAAATTAGCCAGGTGTGGTGGCGGGTGCCTGTAGTCCCAGCTTCAGGAGGCTGAGGCAGGAGAATCCCTTGAACCTGGGAGGTGGAGGTTGCAGTGAGCCAAGATGGTGCCACAGCACTCCAGCCTGGCAACAGAGCAAGGCTCTGTCTAAAAAAAAAAAAAAAAAAGAAAAGAAAGAAAAAAGAGCTAACTAAAAAAATAGAAAAATTAAAAAAAAAAAAAAAAGACGGGTCTCATTATGTTGCTCAGGCTTGTGTTAACCTGCTAGGCTCAAGCTATCCTCCCACCTTAGCCTCCTGAGTAACTGGGATTACAGGTGCACACCACCACACCTAGCAATATGGTACTATTAAGGGCACTAACTCGTTTAGAGCATATTATTATTATTATTTTTTTTTTTTTTTGAGACGGAGTCTCCCTCTGTCACCCAGGCTGGAGTCCAGTGGCACAATCTCGGCTCACTGCAACCTCTGCAGGTTCAAGCGATTCTCTTGCCTCAGCCTCCTGAGTAGCTGGGATTACAGGTGCCTGCCACCATGCCCAGCTAATTTTTGTATTTTTAGTAGAGATCGGGTTTTGCCATGTTGGCCAGGCTGGTCTCAAACTCCTAACCTCAAGTGATCCACCCGGCCAAAGTGATGGGATTACAGGTGTGAGCCACTGCACCTGGCCAAAGATGTCCATTTCTATTCTAGGATGCACGTGCTAAATCAGAGACAAATCCATATCAAGATCAAATCCAGAGCTGAAGCACAGTGTCAGCATGGTAGGATTGGGAGGAACTGAGAAGAGGAAAAGGGCAATGCTAAATGAAAAAGTCAAGTCTAAGAGAACTTTCAGGGGGAAATTTGGCTTAAGCTACACTTTGTTTTTTGTTTTTGAGATGGAGTCTCCCTCTGTCACCCAGGCTGGAGTGCAGTGGCACTATCTTGGCTCACTGCAAGCTCCGCCTCCGAGGTTCACGCCATTCTCCTGCCTCAGCCTCCTGAGTAGCTGGGACTACAGGCACCCGCCACCATACCCAGCTAATTTTTTTTTGTATTTTTTTTTTTGTAGTAGAGACGGCATTTCACCCTGTTAGCCAGGACAGTCTCGACCTCCCGATCTTGTGATCCACCCGCCTTGGCCTCCCAAAGTGCTGGGATAACAGGCATGAGCCACTGCGCTAGGCCTTGCGCTAGACTTTGAATGGCAAATATGATTTGAATTGAGAGAAATCAGTGTATACAGAGCATAATGATTTCTGTGTGACTAAAACAGATTCTATATAGTGGATAAGCCTTTAGGAGTAGGTTGGTACAAGTTTATAGTAAGCTTTGGATACCAAAATGAAAAGTTTAAACTATCTGTTTTTCTTTTTTTGAGACAGAGTCTTGCTCTGTCACCAGGCTGGAGTGCAGTGGCGCGATCTCGGCTCATTGCAACCTGCGCCTCCCGGTTTCAAGCGATTCTCCTGCCTCAGTCTCCCGAGTAGCTGGAAGTATAGGTGCCCGCCACCACGCCCAGCTAATTTTTTGTATTTTTAGTAGAGACAGGGTTTCACTGTGTTAGCCAGGATGGTCCCGATCTCCCGACCTCATGATCTACCCACCTCGGCCTCCCAAAGTGCTGGTATTACAGGCGTGAGCCACCGCACCCGGCTATCTGTTTTTCAAAGAAGTAGACATTTAGCTTCTGCCTTTATAAAACTAATAATCTACCTGGGATTGTGGCTAAATTGTGTGAACGCTGGTATTTCAACAGACTGTAAGCATCATGTCTGATTCAATGCTGTATCTTTTATTGGAGTTTAACATGCCTACATGGTAAATACTTGGTAAATGTGCTGAATGACCAAATGATTCCCAGGATGAGCTAGTCAGCTCAGAGTCCAAACATGGGGACTTGGGCTGGTAAGCCACCTAGGCTTTGAATCAAACAGCTGCATCTGAAAGTTTTATGCTAGAATAATAATGCCATATATTACATTTCTGTGCAATAAGTGAGTCCACCTCTAGCTCTTCTCCCCACCATAATCACAGCAGTCAGATAAAAAGTTGAGTTTATTAGGGAAATATGAGAGGCATAGACACTCCCAAATGACAGAAAGAAAAGTCTAAAAATGTCCCTTCAAGCCAAATGGGGGCCTGGCTTTGACCTCCCCAAATCAACAAGAAACTGGTGGGTCTGCAACAATATTCTCTGGCAGCCACATTGCCAGGGCATGAGTGTCTTGGCCAGGACTGCCCCCCACTTCCCACCAAAGGTGGGGAGGAGATAAAGACTGTTCACAGAAGCAGTGCAAAGGCAATGAGAACTTTAAGGAAAGTTTGAGAGAAAGAAAGATAGAGGCGGGGAGGACCTTCACAAAGAGTCCCGGGGTTTTGGCTGTGAATGTCTCAAATACATTGACAAGTAGATCTATAAAATGTTACTGAAAAGGTAAAATGCCTAATGTCGTTTCCAACAGTTCCTCTGGACTTCTCCCCACATAACACACCACACCCCAGATGGCAGAGCCCAAAGGCCACACTTTTGAAAAAAGAAACACAAGAATAAGCCCTGTTGCTCTTTAAGGAGAAAGGAAGGAGCTGAAGGCTGCTGGGGCCTTTCCCATGTGGCCTGTGTTGTGTAAAGCAACTTCCCAGCAGCAGCACGTCACTGTTCTAGGTGAGTGTCTCACCTTTTGTCACCTGTGAAAGGAAAGGAAAATTGACATTTAGATAGATTCAAAAAGATTAGAGGGGGTCTAAAAAAAAATTCTTACTTGGCCGGGCGCGGTGGCTCAAGCCTGTAATCCCAGCACTTTGGGAGGCTGAGACGGGCGGATCACGAGGTCAGGAGATCGAGACCATCCTG
>NW_012116710.1:1127073-1134531 GCF_000951035.1 Colobus angolensis palliatus | reverse complement strand
TGTATTTTTAGTAGAGATGGGGTTTCACCATGTTGGCCAGGCTGGTCTTGAACTCCTGACCTCAGGTGATCTGCCACCTTGGCCTCCCAAAATGCTGGGATTACAGGCGTGAGCCACCACGTCCGGCCAGTGCTTAAGTTTCCTAAGACTGTTTCTGCTTTCAGGTTTTTTTCAGTAATAAGTGGAAATGCGCATTCTCTCTTGGAATGCCCTGGCCCGTCAAACTCACCCGTGCTTCAATGTACTCTATTCTCCGTTCAAGGGCTGTCAATTTCTCGTTTAGTGTTGCAAGTCTTGAACGACAAGACATATCTGAGAAAAAGAGACTGGTGTTCAGAATTAATGTCGCTTCAAACACAGACACAGACACACACAACTCCTACACTGAAAAAGAGGAATAATACACAGAATACAAATGGAAACGGATACAGTGAGAAGTATCTTAGCACAGTTCCTTACAGTGGATCTGCTGAGTTTTCTATCAAGTATTGCAAGTAGAGAATAATGGCCCCACAAAAATGTCCTTTCCCGCAGGGCGTGGTGGCTCATGCCTGTAATCCTAGTACTTTGGGAGGACTAGACAGGTGGATCACCTGAGGTCAAGAATTCAGGACCAGCCTGGCCAACATCGTGAAACTCTGTCTCTTATTAAAAATACAAAAATGAGCCGGGCATGATGGCACATGCCTGTAATCCCAGCTACTCGAGAGGCTGAGGCAGGAGAATTGCTTGAACCGGGGGTCAAATGTTGCGGTGAGCCAAGATCTCGCCACTTCACTCCAGTCTGGGTGAAAGAGCAAAACTTGAAAAAAAAAAAAAAAAAAAAGTCCTTTCTCTAATCCCTGGATCCCGTGAATATGGATTATACGTGAGGAAACAGGGCTTTGCAGGTATGATTAAGGTTAAGAACCTGGAGATCCTAGAGTTTGTCTTGGATTGTCCATTTGGCCCCAATCTAATCATAAGTCCACAAATGTAGGTGAGAAAGGCAGAGGAAGGGGGTCAGAGATGAAATGGAAAAAGAAAAAGAGATTCGATGTGTGAAGGGGATGCAATCTGCCATTGTTGGCTTTGAAAGTGGAAGAAGGGAGTCATGAACCAAGGGATATAAGTGACTTTTAGAAGCTGGGAACAACTCTCAGCTGACAGCCAGCAACAAAACAGAGATCTCAGTTCTACAACCACAAGAAACTGAGTTCTGCCAACAACCCAATATTCGAGGAACTAGACCCTCTCCTTGAGCCTCCAGAAAGGAAGGCAGTCCTGCTGAAACCCTGATGGGAGCTCAGGCCAGGAGCAGTGACTCATGCCTGTAATCCTAATACTTCAGAAGGCCAAGGTGTGAAGATTGCTAGCCCAGTTACCAGTGTTCAATTTATGACCTACACATAGTTAATAATAAATTTATGTGGTTTAAGCCATAAAATGTGTGGTAATTTGTTTTTTTGTTTGTTTTTGAGACGGAGTCTCACTATTGCCAGGCTGGAGTGCAGTGGCGTGATCTCGGCTCACTGTAACCTCTGCCTCCCAGGTTCAAGTAATTCTCCTGCCTCAGTCTCCCAAGTAGCTGGGACTACAGGTGTGCGCCACCATGCCCAGCTAATTTTTTTTTGTATTTTTAGTAGAGATGGGGTTTCACCACATTGGCCAGGATGGTCTCAATCTCTTGACCTCGTGATCCGCCCACCTTGGCCTCCCAAAGTGCTGAGATTACAAGTGTGAGCCACTGTGCCCAGCCTGTGTGGTAATTTCTTATGCCAGGAATAGCAAATGAATACACCAAGGCTGTACAGCTGTTTACTAATGGCCTAAGACTTTCAAAAGAGGGGACAAGAATAAGAAAATAATCTCAATAGGAAAGAAGTGAGGTCAGGTGCAGTGGCTCATGCCTGTAATTCCAGCACTTTAGGGAAGCCAAGGTGGGCAGATCATTTGAGGTCAGGAGTTTAAGACCAGCCTGGCTAACATGGTAAAACCCCATCTCTACTAAAAGTACAAACTTAGCTAGGCGTGGTGGCGAGTGCCTCTAGTCCCAGCTACTTGGGAGGCTGAGGCAGAAGAATCACTTGAACCTGGGAGGCGGAGGTTGCAGTGAGCCAGGATCACACCACTGCACTGCAGCCTGGGTGACAGAGTGAGACTCCATCTCAAAAAAAAAAAAAAAGTAGAGGCCAAGAAAGCAGCAGAAATTATGGAGAGGGAAGGTGTGAGAGTTCTGAGCTCATTAAAGCCATGTCACTACTGTTCCTCCTAGAGGCAAAAGGCCTTTCAGAACAAGAGAAAACCTGGAGAACATCAAATACCCTATAAAGCCCACATTCCATCTGTGAAAACAGCCAAAATTCTTTTTCTTCCTCCAGCTTTTCCAATCTTCTTTTACCATCTCATTCAAAATGAAACCAGATTTAATTTAAAACATCTTTTTCTCTGCCAACTTCTGTAACAGGAACTATTCTTTTTCCAACTATTCTCAATATATGAGAGAAAAGGTATCTTAGCATGGTCATTATCTTCTACTCTCTCCTCCAACATTGTTGTTCAGTCATCTCTCAATAACCTACAGTTTTTAAGTCTGAAACATTCGCTGAGACTCTCCCACGCAATGATTTAACACTTAGCTAACAAGCTGCCTTTTCATCTATTCCCTGGCTGTTTCGCAAAAGCGCTTCAGCATCCATTTTGACAAATCTTCCTACACCCTAATCTTGCCTCAACTGTCATCTTATTATGTCCAAATCTTACTCATCTTGCCTGTCTGTCTCCCCCAAGGCTAAGTTCAAATTCTGTCTCTGAGAGGTCTTGCCAGATGGACATCATAATTCTCCTCTTCTGTATTTACCTAAACATTTACGGATGAATATCCTTTTTTTTTTTTTTTTTAAAGAGACACGGTCTTGCTCTGTCACCCAGGCTAGAGTTCAGTGGCGCGATCACAGCTTACTGTGCCCTCCAACTCCTAGGTTCAAGTGATCCTTCCACCTCAGCCTCCCGAGTAGCTAGAATTACTACTCAGTAGGTGGATGCCACTGTGCCCGACTAATTGTTTTCTTTTTTTTTTTTGGTAGAGATAGGGCTCTCACTTTGTTGCCCAGGCTGATCTCAAACTCCTGAACTCAAGCAATCCTCCTGCCTTGGGCTCTTAAAGTCCTAGGATTACAGGCGTGAGGCACCGTGCCAGCCTCTGAAGTTCTAATTTGTAAGTTATTCGTGTACTTGGTCTTTGGTTATCACTTCCTCCTTTGGAAAAAGATTTTACAAATAAGAATGTGCATCACTATTATTTAAGATGGTGAAAAAGCAACAAACCCAAATGCCTATGATTGGAATGGTTTGATATAGTGTATCAGTGAGACTATTAAAATAGGCATTAAGAGTTACAATGGCTGGGTGCGTTGGCTCATGCCTGTAATCCCAGCACTTTGGGAGGCCGAGGTGGGCGGATCACTTGAGGTCGGAGTTCAAGACAAGCCTGACCAACACGGAGAAACCCCATCTCTACCAAAAATACAAAAAAAAAAAGAAACCCTGTCTCTACTAAAAATACAAAATTAGCTGGGCATGGTGGCGCACGCCTGTAATCCCAGCTACCCAGGAGGCTGAGGCAGGAGAATGGCTTGAACCCAGGAGGCAGAGGTTGCAGTGAGTTGAGATTGCACCACTGCACTCCAGCCTGGTCTGTCTCAAAAAAAAAAAAAGGCTGGGCGCGGTGGCTCACGCCTGTAATCCCAGCGCTTTGGGAGGCTGAGACTGGTGGATCATGAGGTCAGGAGATCAAGACCATCCTGGTGAACACGGTGAAACTTGGTGAAACCCCACCTCTACCAAAAATACAAAAAATTAGCCGGGCGTGGTGGCGGGAGCCTGTAGTCCCAGCTACTTGGGAGGCTGAGGCAGGAGAATGGCGTGAACCTGGGAGGTGGAGGTTGCAGTAAGCCGAGACCACGTCATTGCACTCCAGCCTGGGCGACAGAGCGAGACTCCGTCTCAAAAAAAAAAAAAAGTGGCCAGAGGCAGTGGCTCACGTCTGTAATCCCAGTACTTTGGGAGGCCAAGGTGGGTGGATCACCTGAGGCAGTGAGCTGAGATCGCACCATTGCACTCCAGCCTGGACAACAAGAGCTAAACTCTGTCTAAAAAAAAAAAAAAAAAAAGTTACAAGTTTGAGGAGTATTTAATGAAATGGGAAAATGTTCATGTTACAAAGCCAAATGATATTTATGGACTTATAATTTACAATTTATTTACATGTCTGTTTCACCATTTGAACAAGTTAATGGAAAGAAGTACGTATTGCCTCTTGTAACCTCAGTACCATGCCTGCTACACAGATGTTGACTGAAAAAAAAAAAAAGGTGCATTCTGGTATGTTATGGAACAAAAGATTGACTCTAGTGTAACTCTACTCACCTCACAAGTGGGAAAACTGAGTCCTAGGTAAGCTGAGGGCCCATGTTGGGTCACTAATGGAACAAAATAACAGCAGGGCTGAGTTTAGAACCCCGTTCTTGACTGCCCAGTATGGTATTCTTTCCCATCACACTGTCCCAATGCACACTGCTACCATTTTTCTGTGCCTCCAGGGCTATAATTTATACCCCAGGTCTCCATCTGCCACTTTCCATTCTTTTACCTGCTTAAAGTATACAATTCAGTGGTTTTTAGTATATTTACAGAGTTGTGCAATCATTACAATTTACTTTTAGAATATTTTCATCATCCCCAAAAGATACCTTATACCTCTTGGTCCTATCACTCCTCATTCTGCCACCCCTCAGACCCTGGGAAATACTAATCTTTGTCTCTGTGGATTTGCCATTTCTGGACATTCTTCATTCTTTTTATGCTTGTGCTGCTTCCTTGAATTCCCAGGTCTAGCTTAAGTATGATCACTTCAGCATCCCCCCTTTCCTGGATGCACTGCCACTTTCTGTCGGAACTGCCCCACAGGACCAAGCCTTTTTTCAGTCTGGTTTTTGGAAGTCTAAAGGCACATTGTGTATGCTACTGAGTAAGAGCATGAATATTATCTCTGACAACCTGTCATTTCCCATGAAGAAAGACATACCAACTTTATTGGGGGAGGTAAGAGAGGGAAGGTTCCTTCCTGGGTGGCTATTCTGTTCTAGCTGTCAATCTGGTAATGAATTAGAATTCAGGAACAATACTATACTATGCTACTGGCCTACATGGATAAACACTATTGAGAAACAGAAAATGCTCAACTCCAGAAACTTTGGTTATATTTTAAATCCTAATAAGTACACGCTGGTTCAAATAAAAAACACCAAGAAAGCATTCAGCAGCCGGATAAATCTGAGACCAGAGCACAGTATGTGTACATTATCACCAGCCTTTAATTGAAAATACCAGTTCTTGTTAGGGAACAAATGCTTTTATCAGACAGCTCCTTCTCTGAACTCACTGCATATAACTTTAGCATTACAAAAATCAATACTGTCAGGCCGGGCATGGTGGTTCACGCCTGTAATCCCAGCACTTTGGGAGGCCGAGGTGGGCGGATCACTTGAGGTCAGGAGTTTGAGACCAGCCTGGCTAACATGGCGAAACCCCATCTCTACTAATAATACAAAAAGTAGCTGGGCATGGTGGCGTGCACCTGTAATCCCAGCTACTCGGGAGGCTGAGGCAGGAGAATGGCTTGAACTCAGGAGGCAGAGGTTGCAGTGAGTCAAGATTGCACCACTGTACTCAAGCCTGGGCAACACGGCAAGACTCCATCTTAAAAAAAAAAAAAAAAGAAAAGAAAAGAAAAAAGAAAAAGAATTAGCCAGGCATGGTGGTGCATGCCTGTAGTCCCAGGTACTCGGGAGGCTGAGGCAGAAGAATCACTTGAAGCCGGGAGGCAGAAGTTGCAGTGAGCGAGATTACACCACTGCATTCCAGCCTGGGCAACAGAGCGAGACTCCGTCTCAAAAAAAAAAAAAATACTGCCTTTCTTTTGGAATGTTTTTGTAGTTAAGTCTTACTTTTCCAGCAAAATTCTGAATATCTTAGGAGTGGGTATCATATCTATTTATTCATATTTATTCCTTTCTCACAGCATCTGACACACACCAGGCATGCTGTATTTGTTGGCTTAGTACAAAAACTAAGATTTTTTTAAAAAGCCACATTCTCTATTTTTTCTTTATACTTCTCTGCATATATTACCTTTAGAACCAGAAAAAAAATAGTATAAGAATAAAAAGCGATAATCTCTAACCATCTGTTTTTAGAAGCTTCACCAATTCCAAAGTACAGAATAGGCCTAGTGTTAGGATGTTATTGCTACATTATGATTTGTACGTCCTCAAGTTCACGTGGGAGACTGTGACTCTACTCTCACCAGGTGGAATCACAGGGTAAATGCTTTTCAGAAAGTTATTCACTATCTTAGAAAAACAATTCTCTCTCCAAAATACATGGCCCATGCAGATTCTCTGTGGTCAGGGTAAGGACTACAGAATTGATAACATATTTGAGGAACTTCAGATGCTCCGTCAAAGTAAATTATTTTTCTTTGAGACAGAATCTCACTCTGTCACCAGGCTGGAGTACAGTGGCACGATCTTGGCTCACTGCAACCTTCGCCTCCAGGGTTCAAGGGATTGCTCCTGCCTCAGCCTCCTGAGTAGCTGGGATTACAGGTGCACTCCACCATACCCAGCTAATTTTTGTATTTTTAGTAGAGACAGGGTTTCACCATGTTGGGCAGGCTGGTCTCGAACTCCTGACCTCATGATCTGCCCACCTCAGCCTCCCAAAGTGCTGGGATTACAGGCGTGAGCCACTGCACCTGGCAGTAAATTCTTATTGAATCTTTACACCACCAAACCATATCATCATAAACATGTTAGAGTTAACCCCTGAACAACTCAGGGGTTAAGAACATCAACCCTCTGTGCGGTTGAAAATCTGCACAGGCTGGCACGGTGGCTCACACGTGTAATCCTAGCGCTTTGGGAGGCTGAGACACGAGGATCACTTGAACTTAGGAGTTTGAGAACAGCCTGGGCAACACAGTGAGACCTCATCTCTATTTTAAATACATAAGAAAAAGAAAATCTGCATATAATTTTTGTCTCCCCAGAACTAAACTAATAGCCTACTGTTGACTGGAAACCTTACTGATAACAGGAGCAGTTGATTAACACATATTTTGGAAGTCACATATATGACACACTGTATTACAATAAAGTAAACTAGAGAAAAGACTATGTTACTAAAAAAAACATGAGGAGGCTGGGTGCAGTGGCTCACGCCTGTAATCCCAGCACTTTGGGAGGCCTAGGCGGGTGGATCACAAGGTCAGGAGATCGAGATCATCCTGGCTAGCATGGTAAAATCCCATCTCTACTAAAAAATAAAAAAAAATTGGCCGGGCGCGGTGGCTCAAGCCTGTAATCCCAGCACTTTGGGAGGCCGAGACGGGGGATCACGAGGTCAGGAGATCGAGAC
>NW_012116710.1:1122525-1126848 GCF_000951035.1 Colobus angolensis palliatus | reverse complement strand
AAAATTAGCCAGGCGTGGTGGTGGGCATCTGTGGTCCCAGCTACTCTGGAGGCTGAGGCAGGAGAATGGCATGACCTGGGAGGCAGAGCTTGCAGTGAGCCGAGATCACGCCACTGCACTCCAGCCTAGGCGACAGAGTGAGATTCCATCTCAAAAAACAAACAAACAAACAACCAAAAAAACACACTAGGAAAAGGAAATATATTTACTATTCATTAAATGGAAGTGGATCATCATAATGGTCTTCATCCTCATTGTCTTCCTGCTAAGTTAGGCTGAGGAAGAGGAGGAGGAAGAGAGGTGGTTTTGCTACCTCATGGGTGGCAGAGGTGGAAGGTGAGGCAGGAGAGGAAGGCATACTATATAACTTTTATCACAATAAATCCACCTATGGCAGGCACAGTGGCTCATGCCTGTAATCCCAGCACTCTGGGAGGTTGAACAGAGGTGGGTCACTTGAGGCCAAGAGTTCAAGAGCAGCATGGCCAATATGGCGAATCCTGTCTCTACTAAAAATACAAATATTAACCGGGCATGGTGACACACACCTGTAGTCCCAGCTATTCGGGAGGCTAAAGCAAGAAAATCACATGAACCTAGGAGGTGGAGGTTGCAGTGAGTCGAGATCATGCCACTGCACTTCAGCCTAGGTGACAAAGTGAAAATCTGTCTCAAAAAAAAAATCTACCTGTAAATGGATCCCTGCACTTCAAACATGTATTGTTCAAGGGACAATTGTACAAGCCTGCTAATGGCTTAGGATGGGAAAAAAATATCCCATACACAGTCATCCTAAATCATCCAATACCAAGAAAACATACTCAAGTCTATCCTTAAAATTTATCCAGTTTTGCAGCTTGTGGGGTCTTTTTCTAAACTCTTGCATTGTGATATTGTCAATCTTTCTTTTTTTTTTTTTTTTTTTTTTTTTTGGAGACGGGGTCTTAATCTTTCACTCAAGCTGCAGTGCAGTGGCACGATCCCTGCTCACTGCAACCTCACCTCCCTGGTTCAAGCGATTCTCCTGCCTCAGCCTCCTGAGTAGTTGGGATTACAGGTGTGCACCACCACACCCAGCTAATTTTGTATTTTTAATAGAGACAGGGTTTCACCATGTTAGCCAGGCTGATCTCAAACTCGACCTCAGGTGATCCGCCCGCCTCAGCCTCCCAAAGTGCCGCGATTACAGGCATGAGCCACCATGCCAATCTTTAAGAACCTGACTCAGGTACACCTAATTACTAAGTCAAATTCCTTTGACTGTTAATCCTGCATTATAATTCTCTTCTTACTTAGTTGTATTTAATTGTTATTTTCTCTAAATTCACTTTCTAAAATCTTTAAAAACCACCTAGTAATTACTCCAAACATTTGGCCATTATCATCACTTTAAGGGAGGATAATGATCTAAGCTAAGGGAAGTCATTTATTTTGGCTCCAAAAGACTGGACTTCTGTATGTCTAATTCCTTAGTTTAAGAATTTATTGGGGGCAGGGCACAGTGGCTCACGACTGTAATCCCAGCACTTTGGGAGGCTGGGGTGGGTGGATCACTTGAGCTCAGGAGTTTGAGACTAGCCTGGGCAAGATGGCCAAAACCTGTCTCTACTTTAAAAAGCACAAAAATCAGCCAGGCGTGGTGGTGCACACCTGTAAACCCAGCTACTTAGGAGGCAGAGGCATGAGAATAGCTTGAGTCCAGGAAGACGAGGTTGCAGTGAGCTGTGATCATGCCACTGCACTCCAGCCTGGACTAGGGTGAGACCCTGTCTCAAAAAAAAAAAAAAAAAAAAAAGAGTTTGTTGGAAAGCCCAAATAAAAAGTCTTTACTCTCCATCTGATCATAAAATGTGACTCTTACAAATCAGACATAATCTCTGAGCTGATATCTCCTTGCCTATCAAGCAAGAAAAGAGACATTTCTCCTTTGCAAATCCTAAGCTTAAGCTTTTCAATTTTCAGTCAGTCCCAAGACTCATTCACTATAAATTTAATGGGTATGATATACCAAGACTATGTCAAAGATAAACATAATGAATTAAAAGTTTGCTGGTACAATTCTGTTCTCAGAAATGAAATTACATTACTAGAATCCAACTCAGGATTTTTTTTTTTTGAGACAGCATCTTACTTTGTTGCTTAGGCTCCATGGAGTGCAGTGGCATGAACATGGCTCACTGCCTCCAGGGCTCAAGTGATCCTCCTGTCTCGGCCTCCCGAGTAGCTGGGACAACAGGTATGCATGACCATGCCCAACTAATTTTTTGTTGTTGTTTTGTAGAGATAGGATCTGGCCATGTTGTCCAGGCTGGTCTTGAACTCCTGGGCTCAAGCAATCCTCCCAACTTGGCCTCCCAAAGTGCTGGGATTACAGATATGAGCCATTGAACCCAGCCATGATTATAGTCCTATACACCCTGTATGAAAATACTTTAATACAAAAATGATGCTCTTCTTTGTTCTGAAGTTGTCATTATTTCATCTTCAAGATTAGAACTTCTTTGAATGTAGGAAGTGGTTCTTATTCCATGTCTCCCACTATGCCTTAAGAGAGGGCCTCATATGGAGCTCTAGTATCTCTCGCTGATGCTTTCTGACAATCTCTTGCTCTGTCACCTTTACACTCCTAAGGCCATCATTCCTTTAGCTAGAGAATAATTCATTTAAAAATTTTTCCAAAGTACACTAGTTGAAGAAAAGTTCACTAGATGCATCCCTATATCCTGTAATTACACAAGAAAGTCTAACCAGTGCCAAGTTCTCTTAAACACTTGGAGAAGAAGGGGTAGGAGTCTTGATTACTTTGCTTGCTGTTCACAAGAATTTAAGGCTGTCACGAGCAGGCCATGCCTAGGAAAGACTCTGGTAAAGATGTCTTTCTGCTGAAGGCACCCGACCTGTATTAGCTCTGAGGAACGGGCTAGAAGTAGACAGAACACCTACCACAAGCTATATACTAGCAATACAGAGAGGACTTCCAAGATCCTACAAGATCCTGGCATCCCTCTGACCTCATCTCCAACCAGTCTCACCGCAGCACACACAGGAGACAGGAAGAAATGGACAAGACAGGCCGGGCGCGGTGGCTCAAGCCTGTAATCCCAGCACTTTGGGAGGCTGAGACGGGCGGATCACGAGGTCAGGAGATCGAGACCATCCTGGCTAACACGGTGAAACCCCGTCTCTACTAAAAAATACAAAAAACTAGCCGGGCGAGGTGGCGGGCGCCTGTAGTCCCAGCTACTCGGGAGGCTGAGGCAGGAGAATGGCATAAACCCGGGAGGCAGAGCTTGTAGTGAGCTGAGATCCGGCCACTGCACTCCAGCCTGGGCCACAGAGCGAGACTCCGTCTCAAAAAAAAAAAAAAAAAAGAAAAAAAAAAAAGAAATGGACAAGACAGGAGTGGTTGACAACGGGTCCAACTAAAAGGCATGACGCTAGAGGGTTTCAAGCAGATCCTGAAGATGGGGAGCCGTTAACAGTCCTCAAACAGAGCAGTGACACGGTCCCGGATGCTCACTTTGAGTGCAAAGTGGGGACTGGAATGGATGTAGAGTACAAAGGAGGCAGGGAAACCACTTAGGAGAACCACGGAGCGAGGATGGGGCTGCCTGACGCGTCTGGGAAAAGGACTTGTAGAATGGGTCCAGGGGGATGGCAGGAAGCCACGAGCTCAGCGTAGGGCAGGATAACCCTACAGAGACTGTCCAGCGGAGCCTGAGGGTCAGGGCGGGAGGGAGAAGGTGGGACCTGAAGGAGGAAGTGAAAACCCGCAACAGCCGAAGGCTCCGGTAGTCCTCTCAAAGCATTTCCCCAGAGCCCCAGCCCAAACGCCTCGCGGCCTCCCTCCTCCCCGCCTCCCCTTGCTGGCCCGCTGACCGAACGAGTTGAGAAAGTCCGCGATTTTCTTGATGCTGCTGGTGATTATCTCAATGTACTCCCGGTTAGCCCAGTCCTGGTGAATCTCCCGCTGCACCGGATCCTCCTGTCCCGCCATGGCGGCCGCCTGAGGAAGAGCGACTGCGCAGGCGCCCCGACCCTACAGGCCTCTAGCGCGCCTGCGCCACCAGCCCACACCCATCCTCTGGAGCGCCCACGAATTCTCGGGCACTGTGATACGCCTGTGCAATGTAACGTCCTCTCCGGCGTTTGCTCTCTACTCCTACGCTGTAGAAAACAGAAGCCTAGACTACGGAGGCAAGGTTGTAGTGCACGCGCGTTATGGTGTTAAACGGGCTCGTGGGGGGTCTTGCCGTCTCCCTCAACTGCTCCAGGCTCAGTGTCCGCAGTAAGATGGGCACAGTCGATTAAATCACACTAAAT
>NW_012116710.1:1117625-1118095 GCF_000951035.1 Colobus angolensis palliatus | reverse complement strand
CTGCCTGGCCCCCATTTTTCTTTAATTGCAACTATGGAAAAATGTCTGCTTGAGGACAAGAAGGATCTACCAAAAAAGTCAGTATCTGCTTTGCTAAGGTAGTGGAATATGAACAATTTTATTCTCGTTTTAGGGAATACTTACAATCTGGCATGCAGTAAATGCTCTTTTATTTTGAGACAGAGTCTAGCTCTGTTGCTCTGGCTGGAGTGCAGTGGCTGGATCTCGGCTCACTGCAACCGCTGCCTCCCAGGTTCAAGCAATTCTCCTGCCTCAGCTTCTCAAGTAGCTGGGACTACAGGTGAATACCACCACACACGGCTGATTTCTGTGTGTGTGTGTGTGTGTATGTATATATACGTGTATGTATACACATATATGTGTGTATATGTGTGTGTGTGTGTGTGTGTATATATATATATATTTTTTTTTTTAAGTAGAGACGGGGTTTCACCATGTTGGTCAGGCTA
>NW_012116710.1:1108625-1116677 GCF_000951035.1 Colobus angolensis palliatus | reverse complement strand
GGAGTCTTGCTCTTTCACCCAGGCTGGAGTGCAGTGGCGCGCTCTCCGGCTCACCGAAAGCTCCGCCTCCCGGGTTCACGCCATTCTCCTGCCTCAGCCTCCTGACATTACATTAAGCCTGGTCATTTGAGCCTCCTTTGTAGTCATATGCACTTGGACCATCATTGGCACAGCTAGGCCTGTTAAGTCAGTATTTCAAATTCCTACTAACACTTCGTGACACCATATTACTGCCATAATAAATGGAACATGTGCTGAGACATCTAAGGGTGGATACAGTTTGTGTACCATAGCAGTGTTGCTGCCTGCTTTGAAAGCATTGAATCAGCTTTTGGCAGAGTAAATGTGGCTATTGTCATGAGAATCCCTGAACAGTGCAACCAGAATGTTGAGCACTGGATGATACAGATCACATTCTGGTTTTCCACATGGAGCATACTATCAGACTTAGAGGTGATGGTGAATGGCACTTCTGAGAACACATCCCTTAGAGCTGGGCAGACTGCATAGAAGACTGTTGTACAAATTCTTTCTTTTTTTTGAGACAGAGTATCACTCTGTCGCCCAGGCTGGAGTGCAATGGCACGATCTCGGTTCACTGCAGCCTCTGCCTCCTGGGTTCAAGCGATTCTCCTGCCTCGGCCTCCCGAGTAGCTGGGATTACAGGCGCCCACCATCATGCCTGGCTAATTTTTGTATTTTTAGTAGAGATGGGATTTCACCATGTTGGCCAGGATGGTCTTGAACTCATGACCTCAGGTGATCTGTCCGCCACAGCCTCCCAAAGTATTAGGATTACAGGTGTGAGCCACTGCACCCAGCCCATACAAATTCTTAACAGTATGAAGGCCTATCTATCCAGTAATTTTTAAACATACAATTGTGCATTGAGGACTTTCATTTAAAAAACAACAACAACAAAACCACTGTGCAATTAAAACCTAAATAAAAACGACTATTTTCTTTTAAAATAAAAATGTATTTTTTATTCAAGAGGGAAATAAAGCCGGGTGTGGTAGCCCATGTCTGTAATCCCAGCACTTTGGAAGGCCGAGGCGGGCAGATCACGAGGTCAGGAGTTCGAGACCTGCCTGGCCAACATGGTGAAACCCCATCTCTACTAAAATACAAAAATCAGCTGGGCCTGGTTGCGGGCACCTGTAATCCCAGCTACTCGGGAGGCTGAGACGAGAGAATCACTTGAACCCGGGAGGTGAAGTTTGCAATGACCTTAGATTGAGCCACTGCACTCCAACCTGGGCGACACAGTGAGACTCCATTAAAAAAAAAAAAAAAAAAAAAAGATGGAAATAAAGATGAACTGGGGAAAAAAAGTTTTGTAATTCAAAATCATTTGTGTTTCTTCCAAGTCTCACTATTCTGTGCCCCTCTCTTCATGTTCTGACACACCCTCCACACTCTTCTCCACTTACCTCTTCTTCCACAAGGTGCACATGCACAGACAGTGGGTGTGTGTCTTCTAAATCAGGATCTTGCCTGACCCTGTTCTCAGGCCCTCAGTCTCTCTCCATCAGCTTTACCCAAAGAACCAGACCAAAGGTGGCAAGTCTTATTTGTGGTGTGTGTTCTATAGTGTGTAAAATGCAAGGGCAATTCTGGGTGTACAAGAGAAGGCCAAGTAGGCCATTAGTTACTTCCCCCCACAAATACTGCACACTGCCAGGCACGGCAATAACCAGGTACTGGGAATACAGACATCAGCTGGGTAGACTCCTCCCTTCCCTCAGCCATCCAGGGCCATTATTTTAAGTGATGATCACAAAGTTGTCAAATCACTCCTTCACTAATATGGCAAAAGTGTATCTCTGCATTATAAGAATGAGACAAAATTACTCTTGAGATTTTTTTGTTTTCTTTTTGAGCAGGGCATCTCACTATGTTGCCCAGACTGGTCTTGAACTCCTGGGCTCAGGCAGTCTACCGTCTCAGCCACCCAGATAGCTGGGATTACAGGTACTCTCAGGTTTAACAGAAGGCTGAGAAAGGTTTTCTGTCAGGAAATCAAGGAAGGACGTGTGTTTCCTCCTTCTCTTGACAGGTGAATATTTATTCTATTTCTTTGCACTGGGATCATTCAAATAGAGCAACACTGAGCAAGCCTGAGCACCCACTGAGCACAGTGTGATGAGTTGGGACTAACTTTTAACACTAACTACAGGTCCTGGGACTTTTATGCAGGCCCCTGACCACGGCCATTAAGTGGGGGTCGCCTGTCCTCTGTGACTTGATCAAAGGTACACAGGTGTGGCACGGTAGGGAGAAAGACAATGGAGGGGACAGGATTCGAACCAGCCCTCCTGAAGGCCGAGTCCTGGACAAAGCATTCCAATGAGGTGGGGGCGGAGAGTGTGGCCCTTACGCCTCCCAGCAGGGCGCCTCGAGCCCCCATCCCCGCCGCGGCTCGGGCTGCCCCGCAGTCCTAGGTCACAAAGGTGGTTGCCAGGCGCCACGAACAGGGGCCGCCACTTTGGAGCGTGCGACCCTCAGGGTTCAGCAGGTGAGCCCTGGGCCTGGATGGTGGGACGGGGCCCGGGTTCCCACCGCATCGTCCTCCTCAGCCAGAACCTTCTGGTCCCTGTCCCAGGATAGAGACCCAGGAGGCCCAAGCCCTTTCTTCCGGCTTGGAGTGGGAGCCTCTCCACTCTTGGCAGCTCCAGACCCTCTGCATCTCCGTTTACAGTTCACGACCTCAGCTGCATTTTGGCGCTAACGCCCCGTTTCCCAGGTGGGGAAATCCTTGAAACGGGAAGTGGGGTGTGAAGGGGAAACCTTTTTGACCAAGAGAACCAGGTGTTCCCTATCTGGGAGCTACTGAGCAGCTTGAGCAGACTTGGTAGGTTCAAGCCCTTCTGGAGTGGTTGACAGTGACTTCTGGGCGGTGGGGATGGGATGAACCATCTTTAAACTTTGTGCGAAGTGGTGCAGGGACCTAGGTTTAGAAGCCCTCTCATCCCATGTTGGTTCTGCGGAATATTTAGGCTGACTCCTGACCTCAAGTGATTGGCCCGCCTTGGCCTCCGAAAGTGCTGTGATTGCAATAGGCGTGAGCCACGGCGCCCTGACTTAAGCTGGACATTTGACAAAGCCTTTTACTTCTATCTCTATTTCCTCTTAGGAGATGTGGCAAGAAAAGGATCCTGGGGGCAGAGTCTGGTGGCTCACGCCTGTAATCCCAGCATTTTGGAAGGCTGAGGCGGGTGGATCACGAGGTCAGGAGATTGAGACCATTCTGACTAATACGGTGAGACCCCGTCTCTACTAAAAACACAAAAGAATTAGCCGGGCGTGGTGGCGGGCGCCTGCAGTCCCAGCTACTCGGGAGGCTGAAGTAGGAGAATGGCGTGAACCTGGGAGGCGGAGCTTGCAGTGAGCCGAGATTGCGCCACTGCACTCCAAACTGGGCAACAGAGCCAGACTCCATGTCAAAAAAAAAAAAAAAAAAAAGAAAAAGAAAAGGATCCTGGGATTAAATACTTTTTAAAATCCCATATTATGGGATTAAAAATATGCTTGGCAGCATTCATACTCTCTGCCCACCTTGCCGTGGTGGTGTACCACGGTAGTCCCTCTCTTGGATATGTGCTCTGAAGGTCAAGATATCAAGCACCAGAAGCCTTTCACAGGGTGTTTGGAATAGATAACTGTCCCTTGGGTGTCCCTTTCTCATTCTAAGGCAGCCCAGATATTTGAACACTTAGTACTTTGCAAAGAGCCTACATAGATCATGAGAAACATACTAGTTGGAGAAAATCAACAAATCCCCCATACTAACCATTGTCAGGGTCACGTCTTCTGGTCTGAAATGTCACCAACCTTTTTTTTTTTTTTTTTTTTTTAATTGAGATGGAGTCTCCCTCTGTCACCCAAGCTGGAGTTCAATGGCTTGATCCCGGCTCACTGGAAGTGATTCTCCTGCCTCAGCCTCCTGAGTAGCTGGGACTAAAGGTGCCCGCCACCACAGCCGGCTAATTTTTTGTATTTTTTAGTAGAGACGGGGTTTCACTGTTAGCCAGGATGGTCTCAATCTCCTGACCTCGTGATCCACCCTCTTCAGCCTCCCAAAGTGCTGGGATTACACGTGTGAGCCATGCGCCCGGCCTTTATTTTGGTCTTATATTATCACACCAATCAAAAAAATTTAAAAAGCAGCCAAAACATTCCTTTTGACTTTCTTTGGGCATTGACAAGAAGTTTAAGTTGACCGGGCATGGTGACTCACGCCTATAATCACACCACTTTGGGAGGCCAAGGCAGGTAGATCACGAGGTCAGGAGTTCAAGACCAGCCTGGCCAATATGGTGAAACCCTGTCTCTACTAAAAAAATACAAAGATTAACCAGGCGTGGTGGTGCGCGCCTGCAGTACCATCTATGCAGGAGGATGAGACAGGGGAATCGCTTGAACCTGGGAGGCGGGGGTTGCAGTGAGCTAAGATCATGCCACTGTACTCCTGCCTGGGTGACAGAGATTCTGTTTCAAAAAAAAAGGGGAAGGAAGATCAAAATCAAGTCAATCCTCCAGAAAGACCAGATATATCTCATTTCAAATGTAATTGGTTCTTACAATAGGAGACATGATTTTTTTTTTTTTTTTGAGATGGAGTCTCGCTCTGTCTCCCAGGCTGGAGTGCAGTGGTGCGATCTCGGCTCACCGCAACCTCTGCCTCCCAGGTTCAAGCGATTCTCCTGCCTCAGCCTCCCTAGTAGCTGGGATTATAGACATGTGCCATCATGTCCAGCTACTTTTGTAATTTTAGTAGAGACGGGGTTTCACCCTGTTGGCCAGGCTGGTCTTGAACTCCTGATCTCAAGTGATCCACCCGCCTCGGCCTCCCAAAGTGCTGGGATTACAGGTGTGAGCCACTGTGCCTGGCCAACAGTTCTTTTTTTAAAATCAACTTTTCTATCTCACAAACGGTGGTGAAGATGTCAAAATTTTCACAGTATTTCTGGGGCAATTACTGGATAGGATGGGATCTGCTGCTATCTTCTGTGGGAGAAGAAGGGGCAGAGAAATACACTTGGCTAGAAAGAAAAGGGACCCACTATGCCCACTAACAAAATAGGTACATGCTAAAAAAAGAATTAGCTTCTGAATTCAGTAAACCTTCTTGTATACTGGCAATGTTGAAGGAGAATGATGGAAAATTCTAATTTTGCTTGCATAAATTTTGAGTTAGCAATATCCTCACAGCCCTTTTTAATCTTCAAAGGAAAAAGAAAATTAAGGTCTGTGGAACCAGTAGGTCTTCCACAGATGGAAAACAAACAAAACAGAAAAACAAATTAAAAAACACACCCACGCCTAGAAAAACAAAATCTTTAACAATTTTTTGACTGGACTTTGGAAATGTTTTCTCCTCCCAGCCTGGTGTAGCTCCTCTGAGGTGGTATATAAATAACCCAGGGGTCTGCAAGTTGCTCCCATGTGCAGAGAAAATACAGAGGCCTTTGGGGCCAGGAGATGATCTCAGTAATGAATAGTGAGAGTTGTTTGAAAGGAATAGCATAAGAAATTCTCAAAATAGACAATGCAAGAGGGCTTGTATAAATGCAGATTGCTGGGCCCCACTTGGAGTCTGTTTCTGTTGGTTTGAGGTGGGACCCAAAAATATGCATTTCTACAAGTTTCCAAATGATGTTGAAGCTGCTAGTACAGAGTTCATACATTGCGAACCGCACAATTTTTTTTTTTTTTTTTTTTTGAGACGGAGTCTTGCTCTTTCACCCAGGCTGGAGTGCAGTGGTGCAATCTTGACTCACTGCAACCTCTGCCTCCTGGGTTAAAGCGATTTTCACGCCTCAGCCTCCCCACGTAGCTGGGACTACAGGCGTATGCCACCATGCCCAGCTAATTTTTGTATTTTTAGTAGAGACAAGGTTTCACCATGTTGGCCAGGCTAGTCTGGAACTCTGATCTCAAGTGATCCACCTGGCTCAGCCTTCCAAAGTGGTGGGATTGTAGGCATGAGCCACTGTGTCCAGGCATAAATATTTTTAAGACATGACTTTTCTGAGCTTCTTCTAACCTCAATAAGGTCTCATCATGAATTCTCAGCAGCTTCTGTCACCTCAGAACATATAGATTCTGTCATTAGCAGCTAACAACATAGCATAGGTCCTAACAGTGGACCTATATTCATTTCATTTCAGACAAATCATTTCCTCATCTATAAAATGGGTTAAGACCTCCTTCCAAAGGCTTGTGAAAAAGTGTAATATAAAGTTTTAGCACACATAGCAGTTGCCAGATCACTATTTGTAATCATTCCCTACTTCCCTTTATTAGAATTACTAATACCCACGCTGGGCACAGTGAGTCACGCCTGTAATCCCAGCACTTTGGGAGGCCGAGGCAGGTGGATCACCTGAGGTCAGGAGTTGGAGACCAGCCTGGCCAACATGGCAAAACTCTGTCACTACTAAAAATACAGTGAGCCAAGATTGCTCCACTGCACTCCAGCCTGAGTGACAGAGTGAGACTGTCTCAAAAAAGAAAAAAAAAGAAAGAAAAGAATTACTAATATCCTAACACCTGTTGGAATCTATTCATGGGAAATATAGAATAAGTTTATGTCAATAGTGAGACAGAGATGGGAATTTGAAAATCCATACCGTCATGAAAAGCATGTCAGGGAAATTCCATGCTCTGATTTCCCTCCTTTAGGACTGTCAATGGCAGGATACCAGCTCTGGTCACCATGGACCCCACTGGACGAGAGCTTCCAATGGCTGCGGCACACGACACCTATACCTTCCTCCAAGCATCCCTTCAGGGCCTCTCCCTGCTTCCCACACACACCATCTGACCTTGAAGTGCAGCTGTGCTTTCAAGAGGTCACTCTAGTCCTAGACAGCCCATTCCTGGAATCTGGAGTGAGTCCCAAGTTACCCTGTCACACATCAGAGTTGCGAACAATGAACAAAGGACTGGTCAGGAAGCCCCAGCCCATCCGCCTCAATGGAGTAGATTCTGTCTTTGGCAGGGTTATCACAGCTCAGCCACCAAAATGGACCGGGACTTTCAGAGTTTCAGACAAGTCAGCCTTTTGCAAAATCATTAGCAGGGAGCACCAGTGGCCCATTGGACTGAAGGAGCCTCAGATTCAGATGACAGTGACTATGTGTAAACAGATGCTGCGCTCTATCCTCTTGCTGTATGCAACTTACAAAAAGTGCACCTTTGCCTTGCAGCACTCCAAGTAAAGGGTCCTCATTTGATCCCCATTTCTTCACACAATGCCCTTTGGTATGTAACTGAAGCTTACAGAAACCTGTCCATGTAAATGAAACTGTCATTGCCCCAGCCATCTTGCTTTTGTTTCAAGCAGTGATGATTCAGGAGCGCCTTTCATCCCTTCCCCTCCAAAAAAGGACCAATGATAGAGAACAAGGAAGAACATTCCCATTGTAAGGTTGAACCATTGAGAGTCAAACTAGCATTGACATGTACATGTGATAACCATTAAACAAATGATATAAACCAATGAGCCTAGTGTGAACTCACATAAACACCTAAGATCACAATGAACTGGGGGAAAAAGGTGTGTAGAGGAGAAAGATACGGATTTCTATGTACCAGGGGATGTCAAAAATCTATATATAGGTCAAGGATTAGTTTAAAACCTCCCCCAACCAAAACACTGAAAATAAGAAAAAAACCCTAACCACACCCTAATACCACGGGAGTGTGCAAAAGTGGGTAGAAATATACTGATATTAAACAATACTTACAGCCTGGCAAGAAAGATCTTGGTAGCAGCACCAAACGAAGCTAGGCTTTCTGGTAGGCTACATGGAACTCATGATTCTCCATTTTAGCTGAAATGTACTCCTAATGTTCTATTTCTAATAAACTACAAGTAATTTTGTAGCATTTTTTTGTTTTTTTCTGTCATCCCAGCTGGACTACAATAGCATGGTCTTGGCTGACTGCAGCCTCAAACTCCTAGGCTCAAGGGATCCTCCTGCCTCAGCCTCCTGAGTAGCTGGGACTACAGGTGTGGGCCACCATATCTGGCTTTTTTTTTTT
>NW_012116710.1:1103545-1104951 GCF_000951035.1 Colobus angolensis palliatus | reverse complement strand
TTCAAGCGATTCCCCTGCCTCAGCCTCCCAAGTAGCTGGGATTACAGGCATGCACCACCACGCCTGGCTGATTTTTGTATTTTGGTAGAGACGGGGTTTACGCCACGTTGGCTAGGCTGGTCTCAAACTCCTGACCTCAGGTGATCTGCCTGCCTCAGCCTCCCAAAGGGCTGGGATTACAGGCCTGAGCCATCGCACCCAGCCCAATTTGCATAATTTTAAACAAGCCATGGTCCTCCAGCTCTACTTCATGTATATGACATAGGAACAACGAGGGCATTCAATATAGAATGAAATATTTATTACAAGTGGTGGTATGGCAGTGCACGGTGGCTCATGCCTGTAATCCCAACACTTTGGGAGGCTGAGGCGGGTGGATCATCTGAGGTCAGGAGTTCAAGACCAGCCTGGTCAACATGGTGAAACCCTGTCTCTACTAAATATACAAAAACTAGCCAGGCATGGTGGCAGGCACCTGTAATCCCAGCTACTTGGGAGGCTGAGGCAGAAGAATTGCTTGAACCCGGGAGACAGACTGCAGTGAGCCGAGATTGCACCACTGCACTTCAGCCTGGGCGACAGAGGGAGACTCTGTCTCAAAAAAAGAAGTGCTGTGCTGGTGTATCTCAACAGGAATCCAGTACAAAATTCTGTTCTGTCTGGCTTACAATTCTAGTATGAGAAATTTGCTTAGGGGAAAGTACCAAACTAATAGGATACTGTCTGCCTCAAATTCTCTGAGAAAAAGGTAGAAGGGGTATATTATACAAATAAAACTGTGGACCATGTAAATAAAATAAACTTTTTTATTTTGAGACAGGGTCTCGCTCTGTCATCCAGGCTGGAGTGTGATGATGGCTCACTGAAGCCTCCACCTCCTGGGGTTGAGCAACCCTCCCACCTCAGCCTCCTGAGTAGCGGGTACCACAGGCATGCATCATCATGCCTAGCTAGCTCAAAAAAATTTTTTTTGTAAAGATGGGGGTCTCAGGCTGGACTTGAAATTCTGGGCTTAAGCAGTCCTCCCACCTTAGCCTCACAAAGTGCCATGATTACAGGTGTGAGCCACCCTACCAGGCCAGATTTTTCATACTAAATGATCTTTCTGGATCAGACTCAAATTGCATTACAAACAGAGGCCCCACAGCAAGGGTTCTTACATTTGAGCTTTTTGGTGTCTATAACCTACCTGAATTGTGACAAAATTTTATAAATGTACGCCTTTTTTTTTTTTTTGAGACGGAGTCTCGCTCTGTTGCCCAGGCTGGAATGCAGTAGCGGGATCTCAGCTCACCACAACCTCTGCCTCCCAGGTTCAAGTGATTCTCCTACCTCAGCCTCCCAAGTAGCTGAGACTACAAGCGCGTGCCACCACACCCAGCTAATTTTTGTATTTTTAGTAGAGA
>NW_012116710.1:1102070-1103495 GCF_000951035.1 Colobus angolensis palliatus | reverse complement strand
TTCTTACAATAGGAGACATGATTTTTTTTTTTTTTTTTGAGATGGAGTCTCGCTCTGTCTCCCAGGCTGGAGTGCAGTGGTGCGATCTCGGCTCACTGCAAGTTCCGCCTCCCAGGTTCATGCCATTCTCCTGCGTCAGCCTCTCAAGTAGCTGGGACTACAAGCGCCCGCCACCACACCCGACTAATTTTTTGTATTTTTAGTAGAGATGGGGTTTCACTATGTTAGCCAGGATGGTCTCAAATCTCCTGACCTAGTGATCCGCCCGCCTCGGCCTCCCAAAGTGCTGGGATTACAGGCATGAGCCACTGCACCCGGCCAGGAGACATGATTTTAATCGGCAGAACTATGTTAGCACCAGTCTCCATAATTTCTCTGCACAAATCTCAATTCAATTCCACCTAATCCTTGAATAATGAAGCAAACCCAGAAAGATAAATGAGGCAGCTGAGGCAGAACTTAGAACAGAATTTATTTGTAAAATTGGTACAAGCCTAAGTTCTAGAATAAATCAGAGTTTCAAAACTAGCTCCCAAAGTCCAGAATCATGACTCAGAGATTTTACTCTGCAGTGTAGCACAGCTGGGTTTATCCAAACCAATAAATAATGCTACATTAGAATCCTGAGCCAGGGACTGTGATGATGTTAGACAATCCATGATGTCCACAAGTTAATAAAGCCCCCACTTTAAGAACAAAAGATGGCCGGGTGTGGTAGCTCATTCCTGTAATCCCAGCACTTTGGGAGGCTGAGGCAGGTGGATCATGAGTTCAGGAGATTGAGACCATCTGGCCAACATGGTGAAACCCTGTGTCTACTAAAAATACAAAAATTAGCCGGGCATGGTGGCGTGTTCCTGTAGTCCCAGCTACTCAGGAGGCTGAGGCAGGAGAATCGCTTAAACCTAGGAGGTGGAGGTTGCAGTGAGCCGAGATTACGCCACTGCACTCCAGCCTGGGCAACACAGCGAGACTCCGTCTTAGAAAAAAAAAAAAGAGAAACAAAAAAAGGATCCTTCCAGTAAGAAAGGTAAACAGCGGATTTCAAACTCTAAACACAAAATGATCAGAGGCTGGCAGAGACACAGAAGCGGGTAACAATCTGTCTGGGGTCTAATCAGAGTCATCGTAACTCTCATCACTGTCTTGCTCCTTTTCTCCAGCACTTACTTCGTCATCTTCACCATCCTAAGGGGCAAAGAATAAATAAGTATTTTAGGTTACTGCTCTGGGTGACCTCTGGAATACAGTTCCTAGAGGATACACAACTGTACTATTGTCACTGTTAAAACTTTTATTTATTTATTTATTTAAAGGAGTCTTGCTCTGTTGCCAGGCTGGAATGCAGTGGCATGATCTCAGCTCACTGCAACCTCCGCCTCCCGGGTTCAAGCGATTCCCCTGCCTCAGCCTCCCAAGTAGCTG
>NW_012116710.1:1077920-1095660 GCF_000951035.1 Colobus angolensis palliatus | reverse complement strand
TCGTGATCCGCCCATCTCGGCCTCCCAAAGTGCTGGGATTACAGGCTTGAGCCACCGCGCCCGGCCCAAAGGAAGATATTCTGGCCATTCAAAACACAGTCAGACATGGATACCAACTTGTGATTCAGCATCTAGAGGAGGGATACTCAACTCCACGTTTCTGAGATGTCTGTGGCTCTGATACAATAAGTAATGTAACAAAAGGTTCATCTTGGTATGCTAGCATCACACTACATTTTAAAAGGCTAGACTGTATTGGTGACTCTAAGTTGATGCTGAACATGGTTCTAAAATTTCCCAAATACCTTAAAGTATATAAGCACCATTACACCAACTACGAAAGGCCATGCAGAGGCTAAAGGACAGTACAGTGAAGTGTTTAAGAACATCAAGTCTGGATTTAGGACTGTTTGGACTCAAACCCTGGCTCCATTCACTTACTGTTGAATGACATTAGGTAAATTACTTTACTTCTTTGAGCTTCAATTTTTACGAAGAAACAACAGTATCTGCCTCATAAGGTTGATGTGAAGAAAGGAAGTTAATTTTCTGTGGTGCTATTTTATATATTTCATATGTAACTGACTATAAGACTCAGATATTTTAAGCATGAAAGAAAAGGGCTTATATTATCCTATCTGAAAAATGTTGTAACTTCAAAGTAGTATTATAAACAACACAAGATTTCAGCTAATCAGACAATTAAAAAACCTTATAAATGCTCATTAGTTAAAATTAGAGATTAATTTGTAATTTCCAGAATAAGACAGATTGGCTTAGGGGAAAAAATATAACTAAACAAAAGAAATGTTTGTCCCTATACAAAAATGTTATTATGAATCTACCCTCAGTGGGGCTTAAAGGAGCCCCTCTGGCTGTAGAGAGAGGTTTGTACTGGTCTGACTCCTTTATGTCTGAGGCATTGTTTATATCAATGGCATGTTTTGGTGCCTTGCTGCCTAAGATGAGGGGTATAGCCTGTGACTAGGGCCCATGAGCAATGTACCATAACTTTAAGAGTTCAACAGTCACAGACTTAAGAGAAAAGTAGCCTTACTGAGAGACCAGGGCTTAGGTGACCTGCCTTACATGCCATGTGATGCTGTCACAAAGAATAAGGTTGGGGAATTATCACTAGCAGGATCCAAGGCTTACCTGCAAGTCCCGGTTTTTTAGATTGCCCAGCCAGAAAGCCTCTCTACAATTGTTGAGGGTGAGCATAGCTTTGACTCTGCAAACTAACAGTTCCAGGGTCTTTTTGAGCAGAGGCACATGTTGTGTGAGTCTCGTGTCCTGGTGAATCTGAATGGAGATAAATAACATCCATCTTTTGTGAGTTTATCATCATGCCTTCATATTTCTTATAGAAACCTTTGAATACTGAATAAGAATACAAGCCCTGCCAATATGGACCAATGTTCCATCAAACAGGAATAGCTTGGCAGAGTAATCCAAAGATACTGGCAGCTAAATAATTCAAAGCCTAGAAGACATACCACTAACACCTCTGGTTCCTCTTCATAACCTCTTTTTTTTTTTTTTTTTATTTTGAGACGGAGTCTCGCTCTGTCGCCCGGGCTGGAGTGCCGTGGCCGGATCTCAGCTCACTGCAAGCTCCGCCTCCCGGGTTTACGCCATTCTCCTGCCTCAGCCTCCCCAGTAGCTGGGACTACAGGCGCCTGCCACTTCGCCCGGCTAATTTTTTGTATTTTTTTTTTTTTAGTAGAGACGGGGTTTCACCGTGTTTAGCCAGGATGGTCTCGATCTCCTGACCTCGTGATCCACCCGTCTCGGCCTCCCAAAGTGCTGGGATTACAGGCTTGAGCCACCGCGCCCGGCCTCTTCATAACCTCTTACTGGCCGATCATCAATGAATTTACCTAAAATATTCTTGAATATATATTTTACTGATATTAAACAACAGAGTAGCCCTGTTTAGCTAAGAGAATTCCTTAAAAATTCACTGTGCAGCCGTGAAGCGGAACTTGCAGTGAGCAGAGATTGCACCACTGCACTCCAGCCTGGGCTACAAAGCGAGACTCCATCTCAAAAAAAAAAAAAAAAAAATTCACTCTTCAGGACCTTATACATTTAGAACCAGAAGAGGAAGTAAGTAACAGAAACTGGACTCAAGAATCATTTGGTTTGCCAGTGACTGCAGAACTCTAGGGTTCTATGTTCATTCAGACAAAACGTGACAATACCTCATTAACTATAAGAAGGCTTCAAGTGGAAAAATCCTTTAATGCTCAGATGTCCTCATAAGACACAGATGCATTCCTTGAAAGTAAGTAGCACAGATGAAAGCCTCTACAGATGGCTGCTTTAGAGCTACCTCCTGTCTCTTGCAGGATCATCACTTACATCACAGTCCTGTCGCCTAGAGGACTTTGCAGAAGTAAACATATGCCAGCATTCTATTCCTCTCACCCAAGAAGTTTCTAGAGGAAAAAGAGCTTTGGAGTTTGAATCAAATTTCAGATGCAGAGATTCCCTTCTAGAGGACTGCCCAATCTCAACCAGCAACTAAGGATTTGCTCTGAATAAACTGCCTTTGGACAGACACAGTCCCAGATATAAATGAAGGACAGTTGCCCATGGATCTCCCAATAGCAACTGCAGATTAAGCCAACAGGCAGGCTGCTGATAGGATCTGCTCCCCTTCTTACCTTGGAATGCCCACACAGGTGATGAAGCAGCCTTGTGTCCAACTGGAAGGTTTCCAGTAAGCTCAGAACATCTTCCTATAACCAATAAGTTTATAAATGCTCTATGAAATGTCCTGATTTCATTTTAGATTCAATATACCCTTGCAATCAAAAGCTCCAAAGAGGATAAACTCTGCAGGTTCCAGCCTATGCTGATAATCATCTTAATTTGCCTCTCAAATAGGAGGAATAGCAGCTACCTCTTATTCTCAACACTCCCATTTCTGTCCCTTGTATAAATCTGAGTTACAAGACCTGCATTTTAGTTTTACATAGGTTACCATGTCTCAGTTTTCCCATCTGCAACATTAGGATAAAATACCACCTTCCTTTTCTCTTTCAGGGCTATGAGGGACCAAACAAATATGGTGAGTGGTTTGTTCAACTTGCTAAGTATGTATAGGAAATAATCTGATTCTATCCTTACTTCATCACTCTAGCTCTGGGTGCCATTGGCTACAAAACTGTCAAGAATGTTCATTACCACACAAAGGGTTTTGTGACACAAAGGAACTTTTTTTTTTTTAATCATTTCTGAGTATACCTACAGAAGCATAAAGGAATAAGCAAATGACACACTGATACATGAGGACCTGAGAGTGCAGTAGCACAATAAAATCAAGCTAAAAGGAAAACCACTGTCGGATCCGGAGAAGAAGTAGAAAGGTGGGTTTGATCCAGAGTGGGTCTGAGGAGTTTAGCCTACTTTGGAATATTCAGTCCTATTTGGGGATCTCTGGCTATAGCTGAAGTGGACCAGAGGAGCCCAGGAAGAACACTCCCAGCCTCACCCAGGAGTCACCATGGACATAACTTCTGAGCAACTCTTCAGTGCATATCTTTGTTCTCTGCTCTTAGCTCTTACCCGGTGTTTTCTAAAACTGAAGTCTAGGAGCGGCATACATTGCTTCAGAAATGCTTCCACAAAGAGACGTCCGTACTGAAGAAGAGATACACACTGTTATCTCTAGCTAAGGTATCTCACTGAAAGGCCCCTTTCTGAGGCAGAATAGCCTCATCCAGCCCAAGGGTTTTATTTTCTTATTTATATATATAAAAAACAAATTGGGAGGGGTCTAAAAGGTTTATTTGGAGAATATAACTTAACACAAAAATCAAATAGGCCTGTTAACTAAGCCCCAGAATTAGGCAGACTTACCTACCACAGATACAGTGGACGGACAGGGAACTTGCTCAGCTCAGGAGTGAGAGCATAGAGGAGTAGAGGGGAGCTGTATCTGAGGATAACTTACTCCCAAGAGGGAAAAACTGGGTAAAGCTGAGGAAGCATATGACCAATTTCTACATTTCCCAATCAGATAAATCACTCCTCTTTCCAACTCACCCAGCTCCCACACTGCGCAAGGGTGGAGTAAAAAGAGATAGAGTGACCAGCAGATAACAAGAATGGGGCACCATCCACGTGGAAGGAAACTTCAGGAGTGGGGAAGTAGCATTCTCCCCATAACATTTTGACTGGACAGGCCGGGCGCGGTGGCTCAAGCCTGTAATCCCAGCACTTTGGGAGGCCGAGACGGGCGGATCACGAGGTCAGGAGTTTGAGACCATCCTGGCTAACACGGTGAAACCCCGTCTCTACTAAAAAATACAAAAAAGCTAGCCGGGCGAGGTGGCTGGCGCCTGTAGTCCCAGCTACTCGGGAGGCTGAGGCAGGAGAATAGCGTAAACCCGGGAGGCGGAGCTTACAGTGAGCTGAGATCCGGCCACTGCACTCCAGCCCGGGCGACAGAGCGAGACTCCGTCTCAAAAAACAAAAACAAAAAAAAAAAAAACAACATTTCGACTGGACTTCCCATCAAATCTAGGGTTAATACAGGCTATTCCCATGAAAGAGAAGTTTGGCAATTCTCAGGATATCAGATCCTACATTTGTAAGGCCACCACATAGACTTTAAAGAAGAATCATCTACTCCTTCCTCCCTTTTGCCTGGTAAGGAATGGCAGGGAAGGTAACTACTGCTCCTAAACTCAACTGCCCTGAAGCCATTCCTCCTAGTACTAAGATTCTTATCAAAAGTTTTCAAATTCATAGGAACACTGGCTTCTCCAATCATCCAACTAGGGTGGGAAAATGTATCCATTGCCTTCCCTAAACTGGCACAGATTCTGGAAACTCTGGCTTGTGGGCAAGAAACTGAGCAATTTATCTTAGCTGAGGTCCTCTCTAGAGTGACCCACAGGAAGAATATGAAACAGGACCCAGTAAATCTCTCACCTTCAAACATACATGCAGAACAGGATAACTGTCAAATACCTGGAGAGGTGAAAGACAAGAAACCAAGGCTGAGATCTGCTCCTTTGAGCACTCCAGCCTCTTTCCCACTGTGCAAAACACAGCCTTGGGTTCTGTAGAGAATTCTAAAATGGAGGAATGTCAACATTTAAAGTAATATTACAAAGCAGAATAAAGTGATTATCATAACTGGAGTTCAAGAAAAGGAAGAGAAGAGCAAAGAGAAATAAACTGATTCCAACTGGAAGTGTTGAGAAGATGGCATTATTAGAGGTCCAAAACCTTGATCTGAAGACTTAAGAAAGACTGGATGAGGCTGGCATGCTGGCTCATGCCTGATATCCCAGCATTTTGGGAGGCGGAGGCTAGTGTATCACTTGAGCCCAGGAGTTCGAGGCCAGCCTGGGTAACAGAATGAGACCCTGTTTCTATAAAAAATAGAAACATTAGCTGGGCATGGTGGCATGTGCCTGTAGTCCCAGCTACTCCAGAGGCTTAAGTGGGAAGATTCTTGAGTCTAGGAGATTGAGGCTGCAGTGAGCTGTGATCACCCTACTGCATTCCAGCCTGGACAACAGAGTAAGATCCTGCCTCAAAACAAAAACAAAAACAAAAGACATGAAAGAGGTGGAAAGGAGAGACAAGGACATTCTAGGCTGGGGGAACAAGCTGAGCAAAACCACGATGGAGTGGGTGAGAGTACATTGTGTTTAAAGGAGAACGAGGGCATTCAGGGTTAGAAGAGGGAATGTGTGCTCAGATCACACAGGACCCAAGGCAAGGTGAAAAAGTGAAGAAATTACAGATGGAAGGAGTCATTAAATAGTATTGTGGCATAAATAGAAGGAAGAAAGGAAGAGGCAAAAAAAAAAAAAATGCCTAGTGAGAAAAAGGGTTATCCAGGATGGGTACGGGGACAAAGGAAGACGACGACTCAGGGAGAGCAGGCCCCAAGGAAGAGTGGGAAGAGGAGCAAGGAGAGTGCATTTTGGAAGCCAGGACACTTGGTTTCTGCAGTTATTTGGTGAGATGGGTCAAGGAGCCTCCATACTCACCTTTATCAAGTTGATGAGGATACTGAAGTCTCGAACAGCCATGTTCCAGTAGAGCAGCTTCTCTTCATGAATCTGGGGCAGCCAAATATATGGGCACCTCTGAGTCATAGCCAAATACTTCCCTTAGTATATTCCCACTTAGATATAGTTCTTGAATTACTAGCTATACAGATATTTAAGCCAATTATCCTTCCCAAGAGATGTAGCAACCAGTGCATCCACAAGATGGTTCTGAGGCCTGCACATGTTGTGGTAACATTAGAACACCTCATACAGACATTCTAAAAAGTTTCCTCTTCAGCAATTCCTAAGTAAGTAAAAGCCTTTGCAACATGTACTGGCCATCAGACCAGTTGCGGTGGTTCATGCCTATAATCCCAGCACTTTGGGAGGCTGAGGCGGGAAGATTGCTTGAGCCTAAGAGTTCAAGACCGGCCTGAGCAACATGACAAAACCCCGCCTCTACTAAAAATAGAAAAATTAGCCAGGCATGGTGGCGTGCATTTGTGGTCCCAGCTATTCAGGAGGCTGAGGTGGGAGGATCATCTGAGCCCAGAAGGCAAAGGTTGCAGTGAGCCAAGTTTGCACCACTGTACTCCAACCTGGATGTCAGACTCAGACCCTGTCTCAAAAAGAAAAAGAAAAAACATATATTGGCTGTAGCTTCTCTGCTTCCCTATGCTAGCCCTTTACTTGTGGAGCTCTGTTCTGGTTAGCAGGCTGCCAAGATCCACAGTATCTCAAACAGACTGGCTTACCTCATGTCAGTTAACAGGAGGCAAACTGGGCAATAGCCAAGGAAAACAGAGCCCATTCCTCATCTCTAACTAGAGGGAAAGGAAATTAAACTAGGAACTCTTTGAAAAAAATCCTGAATCTCAGAAACTCAAAACAAAACAAAACAAAAAACAGCTTAGGAGAAAACTTGGACCCAAGAAATAGAATCAGCAACTTCCAACAGGCGCACTGGTGTATGTCTGTAATCCCAGCACTTTGGGAGGCCGCGGCGGGTGGATCATGAGGTTAGGAGTTCGAGACCAGTCTGGCCAACATGGTGAAACCCTGTCTCTACTAAAAAATACAAAAATTAGCCGGGTGTGGTGGCACATGCCTATAATCCCAGCTACTCAGGAGTCTGAGGCAGAAGAATTGCCTGAACCCAGGAGGCAAGGTTGCAGTGAGCCGAGATCATGCCACTGCACTCCAGTCTGGGCAACAGAGCAAGCAAGACTCTGTCTCAGGGAAAGGAAAAAAAAAAAAAAATCAGCAACTTCCAAGTAATCCAAAGTCCACTTCTTGAAGTGACTATATCTTACTCACCTGCTGCGAGTCTGCTGCTGTGCCAGGCTCAATTTTTTTCACTGTCTTCTCTAGTTCAGCCATCATCACACGGAAGAAAACAACAAAAGTGTGCCTAGAAGACGAGAAAAGCATGCATGCCTACGCCATCATGCACTGCTTAGAACTACTTAGGAAGAATCAGGAACCAAAAGTATCTTCCTTCCCTACCTCTCTAAACGTCCTTTCACTAGGGTCCTTAGTAAGAGGATGGGGGAGTGGAAAGGACTCAGTAATAGGGACTCAGTAATAGGTCCAAGAAGATTGCCTGTCAAACAATGGAATTAACTTTATGAAAGGACGTGGTATGGTAGTATGGAGAAAGTAGTGAAGTAACAGTGAGAAGATCTGAGTTTGAGTCCTAGTTCTATGTTTATTTTATTGCACGTGTAAGCTTGAGAATTTCCCTAGCTCTCATTTTCCTCAACAGTAAAATAGGGGCAATGATACCAACCTCACAGAATTATCAAAAGGATCAAATGAGATAAAGTAAAAGTGCTTTATAAACTGAAAAGACTACAAATGTTAAGATAACTATTGATATTCTGAGACACAAACCCATTAAGTGAGACATACATGTGAGCACCCTGTTCTCAAGATGGCTAAAATATCTCAGCTGGGCACAATAGCTCACGCCTGTAATCCCAGCAATTTGGGAGGCCAAGGCAGGCAGATCACCTGAGGTCGGGTTCAAGACTAGCCTGGCCAACATGGTGAAACCCAATCTCTACTAAAAATACAAAAATTAGCCGGGTGTGGTGGTGGGCTGTAATCCCAGTTACTTGAAAGGCTGGGGTAGGAGAATCGCTTGAACCCAGGAGGTAGAGGTTGCAGTGAACTGAGATTGCGCCACTGCACTCCAGCCTGGGTGGCAAGTTTTCTCAAAAACAAAACAATACAAAACAAAAACCACCAGGGTCCCCTCAAATGTATTAGCTGAGAGCCCTTGAAAGGAATGCATAGCAAACTCTCTTTATTTAATGCATGATTATATCTACTGTCTATATCAGAATTAGATGAGGAGGAGCAAAGCAGTTGTGTGGAAGCTACATACATTGGACAGTGTGATTATGATTCTTTTTTTTTTGAGATGGAGTTTCGCTCTTGCTGCTCAGGCTGGAGTGCAGTGGCGCAATCCCGGCTCACTGTAACCTCTGCCTCCCAGGTTCAAGCGATTCTCCTGCCTCAGTCTCATAAATAGCTGGGATTACAGGCATGTGCCACCACGCCCAGCTAATTTTTGTATTTTTAGTAGGGATGGAGTTTCACTACGTTGGTCAGGTGGGTCTCAAACTCCTGACCTCAAGGTAATCCACCTGCCTCAGCCTCCTAAAGTGCTGGGATTAAGGGGTGAGCCACCACACCCAGCCTGATAATGATTCTATCTTAAGGGAAAAACTGGAGGAAAGAACTCCCGTACCTGGTCAGTGTAGGGAATGTGGAGGAAGACACATCTTTAGGAGAGTTGATCAGTTCTGGGACACCAACACCAGCAATCTCCTCTATGGCCTTCAGAATGCTATCTGTGTGCTCCAGGTAGATACTGCATTGAGAGTCAAATATTTGACCCACTGATTAACAAAGTAGAATACAACTGCAGATTCCTCTAATTCCTCTATGATCTGAATTAACAATAAGCAGTTAGCTGACAGCCTAAAACAGAACCAGAGGATCTTAAGATCCACATGTTCCAAATTGTGTTCATTTTTGACCTACTTCATTGTTTTCAAATTCCCACTAAAAAGGTCATTTGTCCAGTCTCTGACAAAAAACAGTAGCAAAATAGAAAATGGCTATTTGGCTCATTGGAAGAAACCAAACATCTCACCAGAGCAAAGCATGGAGCTGGTCATTAGAGATGCTGCTTTTCTCTTTATCCCCACTTGGCCACACCCGACAGAGGAATTGTCTGGCAAGGGAAGCTGTTAGAAAAAAAGACAAAGGAATCTTACATAGGGGAACTTGACCTCATTCTTGCTTTTCAGGCTTTTGAGGATATCGATCAAAAGGATTATTAGTTTACATTTACTAAGATGTTCCCGGTCTAACAGGCAACTTACAAAAAGCTGTCATGTTCCTGAACCACTGGCCCTTTTGCCAGACATAAACTCATCTGTCTAAGGCTCAACATGTCCCACCCCAACCCCATCCTGAAACACACAAACATGCAAACATGAGCATAAATACAGACACACAGAGAAAAGGAATGCTGCTGGGCAGTGGGAAGGCCAATCTTGTTCCTCCTGAGCTGGCCAATAGCAGTGGTCACCTCCAAGATTCAGACCAAACCTTCCCCTTTTAATCAACAGGGAAAAATAAAGGTTTGTTTTGCATTTTTATCTCACTTTCTGATGTGCTGCAAACTAGGATGAGCTGCATTCTAGGAGCTATTATAAAAGACAGTTAAAGAAAGAAGCCAGGGCTGGGCACAGTGGCTCACGCCTGTAATCCCAGCACTTTGGGAGGCCGAGGCAGGCGGATCACGAGGTCAGGAGTTTGCCACCAGCCCGACCAACATGGTGAAACCCTGTCTCTACTAAAAATACAAAAATTGGCCAGGCATGGTGGTGCATGCCTGTAATCCCAGCTACCTGAAAGGCTGAGGCAGGAGAATCGCTCGGACCTCAGAGGTGGAGGGTTGCAGTGAGCCAAGATCGCACCATTGTACTCCAACCTGGGCGACAGAGCTAGACTCCATCTCAAAAAAAAAAAAAAAAAGAAAAAGAAAAGAAAAAGGCCAGGGAAGAGGCTAGTATTTCTTTACACTTGACCCTGACTTCTCCTTTATCTCCTACTTTATTAACCTCATGGTTTGTGTAGTTTTGTCAAATGTCTCAGATAATTTTTTTTTTTTTTGGAAAGGAAGAACATGATTAAACTTAAGCCAAAGAGAAAACTATCCACTCAGCTTGTCTAACCAAACTCAGACTAAGCAATTTTAGCAGAAATCAGTCAGGTTGTTCTGGGTAAATGACCTTCTTGGTATAGTAAGAGGGCCTGTCTGAGGTTATGTGGGGACTTACATGTAAAAATGTCCTGGGAAGCCCCAAGTTTACAAGTGTGAGATATTAGCCCTATTCGTTAAAAAAAAAAAAAAAAAAAAGGATCTGGGGCCCATCACCAATTTTTTCTTTGTTCTGAGTAGAAGCTGTCGATTTCTCCAAAATAACCATCAAAAGTCTGATGAGATAAAGAGCACACTGGAAACTGGGAATGCTTTGATGGAAATTCTGCAAGTAATGGAAGCTCTGGCTGTAAGAAAACAAGAAAAACAAACAAATGCAATAATATCCTATGTATTACAGATATATTTAAATCCACATGACGTGCCCAAGTCCCTTTAAGTGTTTGATGGCCTAATCAGAATCCTCCTTATTTTCAGGTGCTTTAGTAACAACCCTCTTCAAGCATCTCGGTAGAAAACCATACCTTTGTATGGAAAAAGCCAGGGCAGAAGACAGCCCCATGGATGGAATGTTGGCCTTGAAGGGGTCATGCATGCTGAGAAACCCAAGCACCACGCTAATATGTACAACCCTAGATAAATTATCTGCTCTTTAAAGTCTTAGGCAATACACTGAAAATAATTTTTAAAATCTGGGTTCACAGGCCAGCCATGGTGGCTCATGCCTGTAATCCTAGCACTTTGGTAGGCTGAGACAGGCAGATCACCTGAGCTCAGGAATTAGAGACCAGCCTGGCCACATGGTGAAAATATCTCTACAAAAATACAAAAATTAGCAGGGTGTGGTGGCATGCGCATGTAATCCCAGCTACTTGGAAGGCTGAGGCAGGACAATCACTTGAGCCCAGAAGGCGGAGGTTGCAGTGAGCCGAGATCACTCCAGCCGGGGTGACAAAGTGCGACTCTCTCTCTCAAAAAAAAATAAATAAAAATAAATAAAAGAAGAAATAAGGTCCTGACCTATAGACAGGGATGATAAGCACTGACTGCTGACCCAGTGACGGTCTAGGTTATCAAGGGAAGTGAGAGAAAGACCAAGTCAAATCTGACTGAAGGGGGAGGGGGCCGAAAAGCCATGCCCCTGAGATCATCTCACCTCCCTTGTCCACTGCCTACCCCTCAGCCATGTAAGGTCTTCCTACAAGACAAGGGGAAAGAAACAAGTTATCAGTGATAACTAGCTGCTGCCTAATTACCCAACCCTGCTGGGAGACAGTAGGTCCCTGGATAATCAAGAGTTGATTACAGATGGTCAATGTTTTCATCATTATTACTTGAAAAGGCTGAGTTTATGGGCTGATACATTCATGAAGATTTAGCATGATTATTCAAGGCTTCTAATACTTCAGGATTTATCAGAATACATAGATGAGAACGCTCATATATGAGGAGAGTAGCTGAAAATAATTTCCTTTACAACTACTGAAAGACACCCAGGTTATTTTCAAGAAAGTTGCCAATCCTGTTCCTAGGAGTTTCTTGGGACAATAATCTTGGCTATGTAGTCTGACTCACCTGAGCAGTTCCTCCAAAGGTTGGCTGTGTTCTCCCTGTTTCAGTCGGCTACTAAGGACATGGAGGGCTGAATACAGTAAATTCTGATTTTCAGGTTGAGAAAATCCACTCCTAAGGAAGTCAAGGTAAGAGGGGTTAGCTTAGTTTCTGGAAAACTACTTGGATAATATTTAAGGATCCTGGCCTCCAGTCTATAGCATCAATAGTTTAACAGTTTAAAAAAAGAATTGAGAGGTCAGGCGTGGTGGCTCATGCCTGTAATTCCAGCACTTTGGGAGGCCGAGGCGGGCGAATCACGAGGTCAACAGATGGAGACCATCTTGGACAACATGGTGAAACCCCGTCTCTACTGAAAATACAAAAATTAGCTGGGCGTGGTGGCGGGCGCCCGTAGTCCCAGCTACTCGGGAGGCTAAGGCAGGAGAATCGCTGGAACCAGGGAGGTGGAGGTTGCAGTGAGCCGAGATTGTGCCACTGCGCTCTAGCCTGGTGACAGAGTGAGACTCCATCTCAAAAAAAAAAAAAAAAAAAAAAAAATTGAAATGGAAAGTACTGAAGTACCAAATTCAATCACAGCTCTAAGTATCAGAGTAGAAATTGAAATACATCCAAAGTAATCTCTCCTGAAGTCTTCATAGGTTTCTTTTCTTCTTTCTTGTCACAGGTGTGAGCCACCACGCCTGGGCCATAGGTTTATTTTCAAGGGCAAAAAGCTCTCCTTCATTCCCTACATTTTAGAGATATGTAGTCTTCTTCAAAAATACAGGAATAATTTTGTCAAACTGCTAAATCAATGTCCAGCCCATAGTGGTACTTACCCATTCTCCTACATTAACCAGTCAAGTCTTGACATTTCTGTCTTTGGATTACCTTTCATACTGTCCCTTCCTTTCCAAGCCCAGACCATCATTTTGGCCAGGCCCCTATCAATACATGTGTAGATCATAGTGACACATTCTGAGTGTTCTTTTTGCATCCCTTTTCAATCTGTCCTGCACTCTGCTGCCAGAAGGGTTTTCCTAAACCACTGCTTTCATTGTATCATGGCTGTGATCATAAAACTCCAAAATGGCTTCCCTGGACAACATTTAAATTATTCTGCCTGACTTTTGACGCCCAGCACAATCTGACTTCCCAGATCTTCTCTAGAAGCATTTTCCCGATCACCAGTGATAGTAATTCTTCTTTTCAACAAATGTATTCTGAGGGCCTATTAGGTGTCAGGTTTTATGTCTACCATAGCTTCAATGAGATATAATTGATGTACAGCCAATTTCATGTATTTAAAATGTTGGATTTGGGCCAGGTATGGCGGCTCACGCCTCTAATGCCAGCACTTTGGGAGGCTGAGGCAGGTGGATCACTTGAGCTCAGGGGTTTGAGACCAGCCTGGGGCAACATGGCGAAACCCTGTCTCTACCAAAGAAAAACAAAAAAAAAAGCAAAAATTAGCTGGGCATGGTGGTACGTGCCTGCAGTCCCAACTGCTTGAGAGGCTGAGGTGGGAGGATTTATAAGCCTGGAAGGCAGAGGTTGCAGTGAGCTACGATTGTGTCACTGCACTCCAGCCTGGGCAACAGAGCAAGACCCTGTCTCAGGGAAAAAAAAAAAAAAGCCGGTTGTGGTGGCTTACACCTGTAATCCCAGCTCTTTGGGAGGGTAGATCACGAGGTCAGGAGTTCAAGATCAGCGTGGCCAAGATAGTGAAACCCCGTCTCTACTAAAAATACAAAAATTAGCCGGGCATGGTGGCAGTCGCCTGTATTCTCAGCTATTCAGGAGGCTGAGGCAGGAGAATCACTTGAACCTGGGCGGCAGAGGTTATAGTGAGCTGAGATCGTGCCACTGCACTCCAGCCTGGGTGACAGAGTGAGACTCCATCACACACACACACACACACACACACACATGCACACAAGCATGGGAAACAAGTTTAGAATATACTATGTAAAACCACAGGCTAAATTGCTAAAAATATTCCTGTACCAGACCCTGGTAGACATATGCTTTCATTTCCCTTGGTTAAATACCTAAAGACAGAATGGCTGAGACACATGGTAGGTGCATCTCTAGCTTTTTAAGAAACTACCAAACTATTTCCCAATATGGATGTACCATTGTAAAGTCCCCCTAGAACCATGTGAGAGCTCCAGATGCTCCACATTCTCACCAACACTTGGCATGCTAAGTCTTTTTAATGTAGCTATGCTAGTGAGTGTGTTGTGCTATCTCATTGTGCTTTTAATTTGCATTTCCTTAAGAAGTAATAAATAAACATCCTTTCATGTATTTATTCTAATTATTGTTTTTATAATTTTTAGAGATGATTTATTTTCTGTGTTAACTTCGTTGGGCCATTGTGCCCAGATTTTTTTTTGAGACAAGGTCTGGTTCTGTTGCCCAGATTGGAGTGCAGTGTTGCAATCTTGGCTCACTGCAACCTCTGCCTCACAGGCTCAAGCCATCCTGTCACCTCAGCCTCCTGAGTAGCTGGGACTACAGATGCATGCCACCATGCCCAGATAATTTTTGTATTTTTTGTAAAGATAGGGTTTTGCCGTGCTGCCCAGGCTGGTCTCGAACTCCTAAGCTCAAGTTATCCACCCACTTGGGCCTCCCGAAGTGTTGGGATTACAGGCATAAGCCACAATGTCAGGCCCCTTTCACACGTGCCATCCATAAGTCTCCTTGATAAATTGTTCAAATTTTTTGTCAGGCACTGCTTTTAAGTACTGAGGATATTAAAATGACAGACATCTGCCTTCATGGAGCTCAGAGTCTAGCAGGAAAGACTGATGAACAAGTAATTATAATAAAACGAGATTAAGTTTTATCACAAATGGATACCAGAGTGTTAGAAGAGAACTGGGGGTTAGAGAGGCAGGATGGATGCTTAAGTCCAGATCTCAAGAGATGTGATGAGTCAGAAAAAGTTGGGGATCAAGAAGAGCGGGGGTCCTGGCAGGAGAATGAACATGTGCAAAGCCTCCCACATAAAAGCTATATGGGGTGCTGAAATTAACTCAGTGAAGCTGGAGGCAGAGTATAACATAATAAATGGAATAGCAGGAGTCAGAAGAAGACCTAGAGTCTAGGTAAGAGAGTTTTTTTTTTTTTTTTTTTTTTTGAGACGGAGTGTCGCTCTGTCGCCCAGGCTAGAGTGCAGTGGCCAGATCTCAGCTCACTGCAAGCTCCGCCTCCTGGGTTCACGCCATTCTCCTGCCTCAGCCTCCTGAGTAGCTGGGACTACAGGCGCCCGCCACCTCGCCTGGCTAGTTTTTTGTCTTTTTTTTAGTAGAGATGGGGTTTCACCGTGTTAGCCAGGATGGTCTCGATCTCCTGACCTCGTGATCCGCCCGTCTCGGCCTCCCAAAGTGCTGGGATTACAGGCTTGAGCCACCGCGCCCGGCCCGAGAGTTTTAACTCAAGAAAAATCTAAGAGCAATCAGAAATCCAAATTGGGATAGGATCAAATTGGGTTTATGTTAGGAAGATCACTCTTACTGCCATGTGAAGAATGGACTGAGAGATGCCAAATGTGAACCTAGCCCAGTCCAGGTTGAGAGATAATGGGAGTCTGGAAGCAGTGGAGAAACAGGGACAGATGGCTATCTAGATGTTATCTATAACAGAAAATAAAATTTGGCAATCAGATGTGGGAAAAAGACGGTGGAGAGCAGAGGGAGGGACAAAGAATAACTCCTGGTTTCTGGTTCAGGCAACTGGTGGTACCATGTACTAAGCCAGACAAAGCTGAAGGAGCGTGCTAGGGATGACACATTCCATTTTGGATGTGGAATCTGAGGTGTCAATGACACATCTAAGGAGGTGTTGAGTAGGCAGTTGGATATAAATGCCTATAGCTCAGAAAATAAATTTTGGCTAAATTTAAGCTTGGGTAGGATTGACCAGAAATCTTGTATAATGAGAACAGAGGGCCCAAGGTCTGTCCCTGACGAACCAAAGTATTTAAGGGGCACACCTCCCTTAGTTCTACTTTTGTCCATGTTGTCCCTTCCACCTCCTTCATCTCTCTAAAGGCCATGTACCCTTCTGGGGTTCCCTCGAGTCCCACTGTTTCCATGAAGGTATCATGGAATAGTCCAGCTCACACTGTGTTCAGCTCGTCACCAAACAATCTGGAATTAAAGCATGCTAAAGGAAACTGGACTGAGGATCAGATGGCCAGATCTGTTATATGTTAGCTCATCAGCAAGTCACCTAATTTATAAAATGGTTAACAATAGTGACTCCAAAGGACTCAGAGGGTACAAGATCAAACAAAATAATACAGACAAGAACACTCCCACAAAATTAAAGAACCATATTTACATAAGGTTTTTGAAACTTTTCTTTCTTTTCTACATTTCAGTGCCTTGGTGACTGTTAAGTAAAAGCAAGTATATAATCATTTCTCTCCACACTTCCCACATACTTACCAAGCAAAAAGCCCGTGAAAAATCTGCAGCAGCCTTTGATAGCAGGAAGACATTATGTGGTACTCCTGAACTTTCATTCCTGGTCCATCAACTACACCGTGATTCTCAGCAGCTAAACACTAAAAATAAAAATGATTTTAGGACAGTTGCTTCAGTAATTGTCCTCATTTTCCTTTTTCTCAGCCAAAAATGAAATCTCATATTTGCTTAGTGGCTTCTAAGTCTAGGCTTCTGACCTGAAAATAGTTGTGAATGTTCTCCAGGTGGTTACACATTGGGGTCACCAGTTGAAAAACACAATGAACAATTTCTTGGGCAGATCTCTGTTGGAGATGTGAGAATCCAATATTCCGGCTTCCTTTGTTCTATAATAAATTCAGAGTTATGAGCAAAGAAATTGCTGGATAGCTTCTCAGAAACTAAGGGTTCGCAATGGAGTCAAGTCAAACCTGTGTCACCAGGTAGGAGCGGATGGGAGAAATGAGTTGTTCACCTAAGACTATATTCTAACAGAGGGATAAAAAATCTTGCTCCATCTTCTAATGACTGAGAGATTGGCTTTTGTAGAGGAGGAACAGTGTTTGCTTGAGACATATAGCCCTATCATAACTAATCAGATAAAGGTCACATAAAAGTAGAAATCATTTAGGTTGACAAATGTAGAGCAATAGACTCCTTCTTTTTTTTTTTTTTTTTTTGAGATGGAGTCTTGCTCTGTCGCCCAGGCTGGAGTGCAGTGGCCGGATCTCAGCTCACTGCAAGCTCCCCTTCCCGGGTTCACGCCATTCTCCTGTCTCAGCCTCCTGAGTAGCTGGGACTACAGGCGCCCGCCACCTCGCCCGGCTAGGTTTTTGTATTTTTTAGTAGAGACGGGGATTCACCGTGTTAGCCAGGATGGTCTTGATCTCCTGACCTTGTGATCCGCCCGCCTCGGCCTCCCAAAGTGCTGGGATTACAGGCTTGAGCCACTGCGCCCGGCCTAGACTCCTTCTTATAACTTTTTTTTTTTCTTTTGAGACGAAGTTCTGTTCTGTCACCCAGGCTGGAGTACAGTGGCACAATCACAGCTCACTGCAGCCTTGAATTCCTGGGTTCAAGTGATCCTCTCACCTCAGCCTCCCAAGTAGCTGAGACCACAGGCACATGCCAACAAACATGGCTAGTTTTTGTAATTTTTGTAGAGATGGGATTTAACCACATTGCCCAGGCTGGTCTCGAACTCCTGAGCTCAAGCAATCCACCATCTTGGCCTACCAAAGTGTTGGATTAAAGGATTAAAGGCGTGAGCCACTGTGCCCTGCCTCCCTCTTATAATTGAAAAACAAACAAACAAACAAACAAATGTAAAAGCCTGGGCAACATGCTGAAACTCTTATTTACAAAAAATACAAAAATTAGCTGAGTGTGGTAGCACATGCCTGTAGTCCTAGCTACTCAGGAGGCTGAGGTCGGAGGATTACTTGAAT
>NW_012116710.1:1067597-1077590 GCF_000951035.1 Colobus angolensis palliatus | reverse complement strand
AAAAAAAAAAAAAGAAGAAGGAATCAAGAAACTAGATATATTGATGTTTAAAATGCTTATACCCAAGATTTTCTTGCTTCCCCGGATGCTAGGTGCATGTTTGTACACTATATACACATCTGAAGTTCTGGCTACTCTAGACAGCTTACTACTACATTGAGGCATGGGCCCGGGCTTAGTTTGGGAGGCTGTTGAAACCAAAATTCAAGTAAAGAATAGGATTCAGGAATGTTCAGGGCATTCAGAAATAGCCTTCATAGGCCGGGCGTGGTGCTCACGCCTGTAATCCCAGCACTTTGGGAGGCTGAGGTGGGCGGATCATGAGGTCAGGAGTTTGAGATCAGCCTGACGAACATGTTAAAACCCTGTCTCTACTAAAAATACAAAAATTAGCTGGGCATGGTGGCGTGCGCCTCTAGTCCCCAGCTACTCAGGAGGCTGAGGCATGAGAATTGCTTGAACCCAGGAGGCAGAGGCTGCAGTGAGCCGAGATCATGCCGCTGCAGTGAGCCGAGATCATGCCACTGCACTCCAGCCTGGGCAACAGAGCGAGACTGTCTCAAAAAAAGAAATACATTTCTTATTCCAAATGCCTTTCTATTTTCTGTTTCAGACTCCCTTTTTTTTTTTTTTTTTTAAATTTCTGAGACGGAGTCTCATTCTAATGCCCAGGCTAGAGTGCAGTAGCATGATCTTGGCTCACTGCAGCGTCTACCTCCTGGGGTCAAGCAAGTCTGCTTCAGTCTCCCAATTACCTGGGACTACAAGCATGCGCCACCATATCCGGCTAATTATTTTTGTATTTTTAGTAGAGACAGGCTCTTACCACATTGGCCAGGCTGGTCTCAAACTCCTGACCTCAGGTGATCCACTAGAAGCCTCGGCCTTCTAATGTGCTGGGATTACAGGTGTGAGCCACTGCACAGGTAGACTTTTTGTTTGTTGGAGACGAAATCTGTCGCCCGGACTGGAGTGCGATAGTGCAATCTCAGCTCACTGCAACCTCTGCCTCCCCATGCCTCAGCCTGCCAAGTAGCTGGGACTATATAGCTGCACCACCATGCCTGGTTAGTTCTTTTTGTATTTTTAGTAGAGATGGGAGTTTCACCATGTTGGCCAGGCTGGTCTTGAACCCTGAACTCAAGTGATCTGCCCTCCTCGGCCTCCCAAAGTGCTGGGATTACAGGCGTGAGCCACCAGGCCCAGCCTTCAGACTTCCTTTTTAAAGCAAGCTGAGGACGGGCATGGTGGCTCACGCCTGTAATCCCAGCACTTTGGGGGGCCAAGGCGGGTGGATCACGAAGTCAGGAGATTGAGACCATCCTGGCTAAAACGGTGAAACCCTGTCTCTACTAAAAAAATTAGCCAGGCGTGGTGGTGGGTGTCTGTAGTCCCAGCTACTCGGGAGGCTGAGGGAGGAGAATGGCATGAACCCAGGAGGCGGAGCTTGCAGCGAGCCGAGATCACTGCACTCCAGCCTGTGTGACAGAGTGAGACTCTGTCTCAAAATAAATAAATAAAGCAAGATGAATACTGTCTGGCAATACGGCTGCACCCATATTACACAGTGACCCAAACACAAAGCCAGAGAAAGTGACAACTTTTTCATCACTAATACCTCCTTTGTTCCCAAATCCACTAAGCCCAAGTCCTCTGCTTCTGCCTATACTAACCTTGAGAAAGGGGACTCTCCTGGCAATAGGAGGTATCAGCATACTCTCCAGCTTCTGGGAGAGATCTTCTAGCAAGAAAAGTAGCTCAGGGGGCCCAAGTTGCACAACTTCTGTCGCCTGTCACATGGAGGAAAGGATTAGTTCCAAGAATGTCCTAGTCATTTCATGATAATTTTTTTTTCTTTCTTTCTTTTTTGTAAATGTGCAGTGGCAAGATCATAGCCATTCCAGCCTTGAACTCCTGGGCCCAAGTTATCCTCCCATCTCAGCCTCCTGAGTAGCTGGGACTACAGGTGCACGCAACCATGTCCAGCTACATTTTTTTTTTTAATTAATAAGAAATGAGGTCTCACTATATTGCCTGAGCTGATCTCAAACTCCTGGGCTCAGATGATCCTTCTGCCTCGGCCTCCCAGTGTGCCAGGATTACAGGTATGAACCAGCACACCTGGGCTCAGCTAATTTTTAAATTTTTTTTATACAGACGGGGTCTCACTTTGTTGCCCAGGCTGGTTTCAAACTCTTGGGCTCAAGCAAACCTCCTTCCTTGGCCTCCCAAGGTATTGGGATTATGGACAGGCATGAGCCACCACACCTGGCTATTTCAAGTTAATACTTCCCAATGGGTGAAAAACAAATTTTTTTTTGAGACAGAGTCTTGTTCTGTCTCCCATACTGGAGGGCAGTGGCATGATCTTGGTTCACTACAAGCTCTGCATCCCAGGTTCAAGCAATTCTCCTGCCTCAGCCTCCCAAGCAGCTGGGATTACAGGTGCCCACCACCACGCCTGACTAATTTTTGTATTTTTAGTACAGACGTGTTTCATTACGTTGGCCAGGTTGGTCTCAAACTCTTGACCTCAGGTGATATACCCGTCTCAGTCTCCCAAAGTGCTGTGATTAGAGGCGAGAGCCACCGCGCCTGGCCGGGTAAATAATTTGACCTTTATTTATTTATTTACTTATTTTTGAGACAGGGTCTTGCTCTTTTGCTCAGGCTGGAGTGCAATATTGTGTTCACAGCTCACTGCAGCCTCAACCTCCTGGACTCAAGTGATGGTCCCACCTCAGCTGCCCAGGTAGCTGGGATCACAGGTGTGCGTCACCACGCTCGGCTACTTTTTTTTTTCTTTTTTCTTTTTCCTTTTTGTAGAGACAGGTCTCACTGTGTTACCTAGGCTGGTCTCAAACTCCCAGTACTTTGGGAAGTCAAGGCGGGCAGATCATTTGAGGTCAGGAGTCTGAGACCAGCCTGGCCAATATGATGAAATCCCCTCTCTATTAAAAATACAAAAATTAGCCAGTGTGGTGGTGGGCACCTGTAATCGCAGATACTTGGGAGGCTGAGGCAGGAGAATCGCTTGAGCTCAGGAGGCAGAGGCTGCAGTGAGCCAAGATTACACCACTGCACTCCAGCCTGATAGACACAGCAAGACTCCGTCTCCAACAAACAACCAAAAAAACTAGCTGGGTGTAGTTGGGCATGCCAGTGGCCCTAGATACTTGGAAGGCTAAGGCGGGAGAATCACTTGAACCTTGAACCCAGGAGTTCAAGGTTGCAGCGAGCTATGATCTTGCCAGTGCACTTTAGCCTGGGTGACAGAGCAAGACAGAGTAAGACTCTCTAAAAAAGAAAAAAGAGGCAAGGGAGGAAATTGTACCTATCTCATATAAAGGATAGCTATTATGCTCTGTCATATAATAAAGTCCAGCATGTCCAAAATAAATATTCTGAATAGTAAAATAAGAATTCAAGACAGTATAGTTTAGAAGACATACTTTTTCTCTATAAATTCCTCTGTATACCTTTCCAGTTGTGGATCCAAGATGCATTTCCTAAATATCCTGTGATTAAAAAAATGACTTTGAATGCCACACGCAGGGTTTGGAAAAAAAAAAAAAAAGACTAATTCAAGGGAATTTCACTTTTGTCTGTTCATAAAATAATCCTTTCATACTTCTCTTCCTCTAATGTTTTGCTACTACTATTAACTCTGGGCAGGATCCCAGAGTGATCCCAGTGTAATAACTATATTACACTGCCAGAAGCAGAATGGGTGAAATACAGTCTCACTGCAAACTGCTCACTCGATACACATTTGAGATGATGTAGAAAGATTAAAAAAAAAAAAAAAAAGATATGGCTGGGTGCAGTGGCTCACATCTGTAATCCCAGCACTTTCGGAGGCCAAGGCGGGCGGATCACGAGGTCAGGAGATCGAGACCATCCTAGCTAACAACGGTGAAACCCCGTCTCTACTAAAAATACAAAAAATTAGCTGGGCAAGGTGGCAGGCGCCTGTAGTCCCAGCTATCCAGGAGGCTGAGGAGGCAGCAGAATGGCGTGAATCCAGGAGGCAGAGCTTGCAGTGAATGGAGATCACGCCACTGCACTACTTCAGCCTGGGCCACAGAGTGAGACTCCACCTCAAAAAAAAAAAAAAGAAGTGAGAGGTTCTGCCTGTGGAGGAGTGGAGAAACAGTCTTATTTGGGATGAGACGGGCTGCCTCTAGAGAAAATTATTTTACAAAAGCAATTAAAACAGGCCCTAAGGAATATGGGTTTGATTTTAAGTCTAGCCTTGGTGGTTTCTTTACTGTAGCTGAGAAAGGAGGCTGTATTTGACTGTTTGTCTTGGGGACTCATAGACTAAGTGTCCCTGGTTTTTTCAATGTGGACCTCACTGTCTGAACTATTAAAAAAATTAATAATAATAAAGCTATGGTACTGCTAGCTACTTCCACTTCTTCGATTAGATTAGAAGCTATTTGAAGGCAAGCATCATGCTCTATGTACTACTGAAATGCAAGTACCTTGATTAGTGGCAAACACAAAATAGGACTCAGTAAGCATCTGTAGGGTACTGAACAAATGTGAAAAAGTGAAAAGGGCATTGACCTCTAAGAACCAGAAGAGTGCTCCTCTACAAAAATAATCTAGGTAGCTTATTAGCAGCAGCAGCAGCAGTAGTAGTAGTAGTAGTAGTAACCTAAACGTAAGGATCACATCATTGGCATATTTTATGTCTGACACATTTTTAAAATCCTTATGACTTACAAACACCAATATGATGAGGATGATTATTCATCATTACTTTCACATATAAAGGCTTATAAAATCAGTCTAACTTCTCTCCTCAGTGTCACAGTGTTCTTTGTGAAATAAGAATAGACCTGAGGAACTTTCTGAAAAAAGATTAAATTCTGAGATCCTAGCCTGTCACTTACTTCAGTGTGCATTTCAGTATCTAAGATGAACTTGGTCACAAGTCCACAATGTAGAATAGAGAAGACCTCAATGTCCAGCTCTCGGAAAAAAGCATGGTAATTACGTAGTAACAATGATGTCTTTTCTTCCTTCCCTGTGAACTCCTATGGGGAAGTCACAGCAACAAAGAGAATAAATAAATCTTCTATATTAATCAAATTTTAATAAAAACTTCAAAGTGCAAATATACATTTATTTAATGTAAAAAATTACATTTTCATTAAAATAACAAATTCCTCTAGCGAAAGTCCCTAAATATTCCCAAGACAGAGCACCTAATTTAAGATGGGGATACAAGTCACACATCAAGACCCTTAGCTGGTTTCTATTTAGGGATGATCTACTAGGCAAATCAAGGCATTTAGGTCTAGTGTAGAAAACTGTGAGCTGGCCGGGCATGGTGGTTCATGCCTGTAATCCCAGCACTTTGGGAGGCTGAGACAGGTGGATCACGAGGTCAGGAGTTTGAGACCAGCCTGGCCAAGATGGTGAAACCCTGTCTCTACTAAAAGTATAAAAATTAGCTGGGTGTGGTGGTATATGCCTGTAGTCCCAGCTACTCGGGAGGCTGAGGTAGGAGAATCACTTGAACCCAGTAAGCAGAAGTTGCAGTGAGCCGAGATGGCACCACTGCACTCCAGCCTGGTGACAGAGCAAGACTCCATCTCAAAAAAAAAACAAAAGAAAAAAAAACTGTGAGCTTAGGGGCCACAACGATCTGGCTTCAAATCCTAGCTCCAGCATTTATTAACTATGTGACTTTGGGCACTTGTCCTCCCTGGGTCTTAGTTTCCTTATTCATTAAATGTGGCATTAATATTAAACTTGGGCTCTTAGAGAAACTATACCTAACAAATATACAATAAATGGTAGCTGATAAACAGAAATAATTGGGATCCATGTGGTCCAGGCAATTTCTTTTTTTTTTTTTTTTGAGATGGAGTCTCGCTCTGTTGCCCAGGCTGGAGTGCAGTGGCCAGATCTCAGCTCACTGCAAGCTCTGCCCCCCGGGTTTACACCATTCTCCGGCCTCAGCCTCCGGAGTAGCTGGGACTACAGGCGCCCGCCACCTCGCCCAGCTGGTTTTTTGTATTTTTTAGTAGAGACGGGGTTTCACCGTGTTAGCCAGGATGGTCTCGATCTCCTGACCTTGTGATCCGCCCGTCTCGGCCTCCCAAAGTGCTGAGATTACAGGCTTGAGCCACCGCGCCTGGCCGGTCCAGGCAATTTTAAACACATGAAACTCATTCTGCGAACAGTACAAATGTAAAGTAAAAGGGAACTACTGATAATCAAGTACCTCAAGAGAGAATTCAATGTATTGCTGCGGTACAAAAAGGGACTAAAACAGTCAAGAAAATAATTAGAAAAAACAGTCAACAGTGTGTGGCAGGAATAAAGATCTAGAGTCTAATCTGAACTTTGCCACTAAGGAGATTACTCCAAGGCCTAAGAGAGTTTTGGCTCGCTGTTTCCTAATTTTTTTTTTTCTTTGTAAAATGCAGAGAATAAAATTGGGTTTCTGTTACTCTCATTTGGATGTCACAAACCTTCATGGATACCCATCATTCCAATACCTTGTTCAGCTGGCCTCTACGAGATGGTGTAGGGTCACATTCTGAATTTTTCTCTTCTGAAAGTGTGTCAGAGGAGGATGGCTTGCTACCATCTGCTTTTTGTTTCCTTTCTTTTATATTAAAAAGAGAAAAATGACTCAAGTAATTAATAATCATGTCAGCCAAATATCATTGCCCTCAGAAAACAACCTGTTGGGAACTGCCTAGAGGTAGAAGAGGTAATTTTATAACCCTAAATTACAGTGTATTTATAAATCTAACAAAGGGTTCAGTTATACAATTGCTCCAATTATTTATGCCATGATACACATAACTTTTAGGTTAATTCAATGCAGTTCATTTAGAGACAGAAGACAAGAGGAAAAGAACATACTTACCTATTTTTCCTTTCTTTCTGATTTTTCCTGAAATAGCAGTAACAGTATGAGGTGTTATATCTAAAGTTTCCACGTCAAAGTTTCCAAGAGGAGGGATATAGTCTGGGGTGACTGAAACAAAGAGCAGGCTGAAGCTCAATGAGTACCAATTACACACCACCATTAGACTTGAAATTCAGTCACTCCATTGGCTAAAAACTAGTTTCCAAAATTACCAAGTGTGGCTGAATGCTTATAAGACATATTCAAGTCATCTGACATTGTTTTGGCATAGCAAAATGGCCAGAGATAACACAGAAATATCATATTATGATCAATTATCATAAAACAACTTTAAATAATGATATATAACTAACAGATAAAAACTAAAACAAACATGTAAAATCTAAATGGTGGCCAGGCAGGGTGGCTCACGCCTGTAATCCCAAGCACTTTGGGAGGCCGAGGCGGGTGGATCACCTGAGGTCAGGAGTTTGAGACCAGTCTGGCCAACATGGTGTAACCTTGTCTCTACCGAAAATACAAAAATGAGCCAGGTGTGCTGGCAGGCGCCTGTAATAGCAGCTACTCGGGAGGTTGAGGCAGGAGAACTGCCTGAACCGAGGAGGCAGAGGTTGTAGTAAGGATCTTATTCATTCTATCTAACTATATTTTTGAACCTATTAACCACCCTATCATTTTTCCCAGTCCCCCAACCACCATTACCCTCCCCAGCCTCTGGTAACCATCCTTCTACTCTATCTCCATGAGTCAAATTATTTTAATTTTCAGCTCCCACAAATATGTGAAAATATGTTGTGCCTGGTCTATTTCACTTAACATAATGTCCTCCAGTTCCATCTGTATTATTGCAAACAACAGGATCTCATTGTTTTTTATGGCTGAATAGTACTCCATTGTGTATATGTACCATATTTTATCCATTCACCCACTGATGGACACTTAGGTTGCTTCCAAATCTTGACTATTGTGAATAGCACTGCAATAAACATGGGAGTGCAGATATCTCCTTGGTATACTGATTTCCTTTCTTTTGAGTATATACCTATCAGTGGCATTCCTGGAGCATATGGTGATTCTATTTTTAGTTTTTTGAGGAAACTCCAAACTGTTTTCCATAGTGCTTATACTAATTTACATTCCCACCAACAGTGTACAAAGGTACTCTTTTCTCCATATTCTCACCAGCATCTGTTATTGCCTGTCTTTTGGATAAAAGCCATCTTAACTAGGGTGAGATGATATCTCATGGCAGTTTTGATGTGCATTTCTCTGATGCTCAGTGATGTTTAGCACCTTTTCATATATCCACCATTTGTATGTCTTGTTTTGAGGAATGTCTATTCAGACCTTTTACCCATTTTTCAATCCAAATAAATTTTTTTCCTATCTTTATATATTCCAGTTATTAATCCCTTGACAGTACATAGGTTGCAAATATTTTCTCCCCTTCTGTGGGTTGTGTCTTCACTTTGGTGTTTCCTTTGCTATGCAGAGGAAAGGAACTTAACTTTTTAACTTAATGTGATCCTATTTGTCCATTTTTGCTTTGGTTGCCTGTGTTTGTACGGTATTCCTCAAGAAATCTTTGTCCACTCTAATGTCCTGAAGAGTTTTCTGAATGTTTTTTGTTATTGTTGTTGTTAGTAGTTTCATAATTTGAAGTCTTAGATTTAAGTCTATAATCGTTTTGATTTTTCTATATGGCAAGAGATAGGGGTCTAGTTTCATTCTTCTGCATATGGATATCCAGTTTTCCCAACACCATTTATTGAAGAGACTGTCCTTCCCCAATGTATATTCTTGGCACCTTTGCTTAGAATGAGTTCATTATAGGTATATGGATTTATTTCTGGGCTCTCTTCTGTTCCACTGGTGTATGCATCTGTTTTTATGCCAGCACCATGCTGTTTTGGTTACTATAGCTCTGTAGTATAAGTTGAAGTCAGGTAATGTGATTCCTCCAGTTTCATTCATTTTACTCAGGACAACTTTGGCTATTCTGGGTCTTCAGTGGTTCTATATAAATTTTAGGATTTTTTTTTTCTATTTCTGTGAAGAATCTCATTGGTATTTTGATAGGGATTGCCTTGAATCTGTAGATTGTGTGGGTAGTATGGAAATTTTAACACTATTAATTCTTCTGATCCATGAACATGAAGTATCTTTCCTTTTCTTATTTGCTCTTCAATTTCTTGCATCAGTGTTTCATAGTTCTCATTGTAGTGTTCTTTCACTTCTTTGGTTAAGTTTATTCCTATTTTATTTGTAACTTTTGTTTGTTTTATTTGTAGCTATTGTAAATGGATTACTTTCTTGATTTTTTTCAGATTCTTAGTTGTTGGTATACAGAAATGCTACTCATTTTTATACAGTGAGTTTGTATCTTGCAACTTTACTAAATTTATCTAATAGTTTTTTGATGGAGTCTTTAGGCTTTTCCAAATATAAGATCATATCTGCAAACAAGTATAATTTAACATTTTCCTTTATAATTTGGATGCCCTTCCTTTCTTTCTCTTAATTGTTCTAGTTTGGACTTCCAATACTGTATTGTATAATAGTAGTATTATATAAGCGGGTATCCTTGTTTTGTTCCAGATCTTAGAGGAAAGGCTTTCAGTTTTTCCCTGTTTAGTTTAATAGTAGCTATGGGTCTATACCCAGTTTTCAGAGGGTTTTTTTATGATGAAGGGAAGTTGAATTAAAAAAAAATGTTTAAGCATCAAGTTAAATATCAGGTAGTTTTTGTCCTTCATTCTGTTGATAGGATGTATCACAATGATTTACATATGTTGAACAATCCTTGCATCCCTGGGATAAATCATCCCATTTGGCCATGATGAATGATCTTTTTTTTGTTTGTTTTTGAGATGGGAGTTTCACTCTGTCACCCCGGCTGGAATGTAGTTGCGCAATCTTGGCTCACTGCAACCTCCGCCTCCTAGGTTCAAGCGATTCTCCTGTCTCAGCCTCCCGAGTAGCTGGGATTACAGGTGCCCACAACCACGCCCGGCTAATTTTTGTATGTTTAGTACAGACAGGGTTTCACCATGTTGGCCAGGCTGGTCTCAAACTCCCAGTACTTTGGGAAGTCA
>NW_012116710.1:1061063-1067547 GCF_000951035.1 Colobus angolensis palliatus | reverse complement strand
GGCTAATTTTTGTATGTTTAGTACAGACAGGGTTTCACCATGTTGGCCAGGCTGGTCTCAAATTCCTGACCTCAAGTGATCCACCTGCCTTGGCTTCCCAAAGTGCTGGGATTACAGGCATGAGCCACCTTGCGCCTGGCCGATATTTTTAATGTGTTGCTGAATTAGGTTTGCTACTATTTTGTTAGGATTTTTGTATCAACATTCATCAGGTATATTGGTCTGAGGTTTCTTTTCTTTTTTTTGGAGAAGGAGTCTCACTCAGTCACCCAAGCTGGAGTGCAGTGACATGATCTTGGCTCACTGCAAGCTCCGCCTCCTGGGTTCACACCACTCTCCTGCCGCGGCCTCCCGAGTACCTGGGACTACAGGTGCCCGCCACTATGCCCGGCTAATTTTTTTTGCATTTTCAGTAAAGACAGGGTTTCACTGTGTTAGTGAGGATGGTCTCGATCTCCTGACCTCATGATCTGCCTGTCTTGGCCTCCCAAAGTGCTGGGATTACAGGCATGAGGCACCACACCCAGCCGAGGTTTCTTTTTTTGATGTGTCTTTGTCTGGTTTTAGTATCAGGGAAAGCTAAGCGCTTTATTGCCTCACTACTGGCCTAGTAGGACTACCAGTATAGGACACTTCCCTTACCTGCCAAGTACTTTTCCAGGATTATTTGCAGTTCTACAATGTGCTTTAAACGGGTGAGCACCTTCCCCTTCATCTCAGGTGACGTTTCCTGGCAGAAGGCATTCACAATCTGCAAAGTACAAATTACACTGTCATACTTCCAAATGTTCAGATTTTAACCTTGTTTGTATTATTTATCCAGAGCTGAGAGATGTCTATGAAAAGCAGGATCTTTGAGTTTAGTCTGTAATAGAACTGTCCTCAGCAAGGTGGTATAGAGAAAAAAAATTTCTGGGCCAAAATATAGGAGATTCAGCCAGGCGCAGTGGCTCACGTCTATAATCCCAGCACTTTGGGAGGCCAAGGCAGGAGTATCACTTGAGGCCAGGAGTTCGAGACCAGTCTGGCCAACGTGGCGAAAGTCCATCTCTACAAAAAATACAAAAATTAGCTGGGCATGGTGGCACATGTCTGTAATCCCAGCTACTAGGGAGGCTGAAGCAGAACTGCCTGAACCTGGGAAGCAGAGGTTGCAGTGAGCCGAGACTGAGCCACTGCACTCCAGCCAGGGTGACACAGCAAGACTCCATCTCAAAAAAACAAAAAGCGAAGGAGATTAGGCTTGTGACCCTGGTTTTACTTATTACTAGTTATGTTACAAGGTGGAATAGCCAGAGAGCACACAATTTGGTGAAACAAGTTCTATTCTGCTCCTTACTAACTGTGTGACCTTGACTGAGTCTTTAACCTTTCTAAGATTTTCTTCATAAAGAAATGAGTCCAGCACTTGGTACAGTGTAAGTACTTAAAAATTTTTAATGACTTTGAACTCCCTATACTTGAAATTCATTTGTGTAAAATGAGGACAACAGTATTCCTGCCCATATCACAATAGAGATGTGGTAATCAAATAAGCTCATTCAAGTGCATAAACATTCCTGAAATAACATGTGAGAGGAAGACAGTGAGATAGAGACATAAGATGTTGTCATCATTGTCATTATCACTAAACACAAATGTGTTCTAATGGGTGGGAAACTACCACCACTCACTGAATCAAAACAGTAGGCATATGCCTATGCTAGGATGGACAGTAGTTCTACAGTGAAGAAGGTGAGAAGGTCATTCTAGGCAGAAGGCAGCTTGGAGGAAATAAAACGTGGGCAACGTGAAGTGAATTCTAAGTATTCTGATTTGGCTACATAAGGAGGTTCATATAATTGGGGAGTGGTGGGACATAACAGCTAGAGAAGCACAAGGGGGTTAGTGCTTGGTGAAGACTTCTAGGGAATCTTGCAAGAACCAAGAAAATAGTTTTGAGAAAAACTACGGACAATAAGTGAAACGTCCTATTAACTCTTCTTACCTCTCGGAACCAGTTGAGAGTAAGAAATAGGAGAGAACACATGAATGCACGCTCTTTAGCAGACATGGACTCCAGCCTCTCTCCAGGCTCCAGGTCAGTTAGGAATATAGGACAATCTGAGAGAGAACAAACATTTCCAACAACTTTTAGTACAAGCCAATAAAACCTGGAGGTTGCCTCTAGAGCTAGCTCTCCCTGCTATTTACTTTCCCCTTTAACTCATATTTGAAGGCCAAGATCTGATTAAAATATTTGCATATCATATGGGAATCAACAAATATAATTAGAAAGTTTTTGCAACAATTGATTTGTTAACATAATGGGATTCTGTATGCACTATTTTGTCTTTGGAATTCCAATGCTAAACTACTCTGTTGAGGTTAAAAAATTATTCCTCCCCACATATACCATGTACTGATCTGCCCTTTCCCTAAGTTTACCAAAGAAAGAGTACAAAGAAGAAAGGATCTGATGACTTCATCCTATACCTAGTAGACCATCGATCTCCTCCAAGTTTCCGTTATGCTGTCTCTCCACACAAAGTCTCAGTAATCGGAAATAGGGAGCCAGGCACAGTGGAGACACCAATCTGAGAAGGAAAAATAAATTTCTAGACCACACTTAATAGGTATATGACTCTACGTACATAGGAAGCACAACTTTTTTTTGAGACAGAGTCTTGCTCTGTCACCCAGGCTGGAGTGCAGTGGTGTGATCTTAGCTCACTGAAACCTTTACCTCCCAGGTTCAAGCAATTCTCCTTCCTTGGCCTCCTGAGTAACTGGGATTATAGGCGCACGCCACACTGTCCGACTAATTTTTGTATTTTTAGTTGAGATGGTGTTTCACCATGTTGGTCAGGCTGGTCTCGAACTCCTGGCCTCAAGTGATCCACCCGCCTCAGCCTCCCAAAGTGCTGGGATTATAGGCATGAACCACCATGCCCGGCCACCAACTTTTTAAGAGTTTTCCTCAAAACAAGTGTCTACTTTTAAGAACAAATGGCAAGGAACTTAATGGATGCTCCATTAAGAAAATAAATACAATGAGCTGAATCACAGGAAGGCAGAGGTATGAGGAATGAAAGTCCATGTGTTAGGAGAACCAGAAATACGATAGAAAGAGAACGTCAGAGAGGTGGGGGTAGCACAGAATGTTCAAGGGAGGGAAAGAATAAGAAACAGAAAAGAAGGTAATCTCAGAATATCTGTTGGCTCACACACGCCAATATAAATCTCAAGCCAAGGGTCCAAGAAAAACCAAGGAATCTGCCACATCCTCCCTAAGCTCTCCAAATACCATTTGTCCGGTGAGAAACTTTTTTGACTCAAGTTCCCCACCAAGAACTGTGGAATTCCCCATGAACATTCAAAACATGAACAGGTTTAGAAAAGAAAAACTATACTGACTTTTGGCCTGATTCCTGTGAAGTCACCAGACCCCCATCTTTTGCAAAGTCCTGAGAAAACAGCAGCGGCAGGAGGTTTATGGCGATCCCATCCTGAGTGTTGTATTCTTCCAGTCCGTACAGCGCTTTCACAGGAAATGGAAAGTCACTGCGGAGAAAAACCAGAATCTGATGCTGTAGCTCAGGAATACACAAGGCTGCAGGGAAAACCACTAGAGCAAACCAATTTCAAACACAACGTCATGGGGAGAAATTAGAAACAGAAGAACAAACAGTGAAACTTTTAGGAATTTTGGAGCTAAGGGTGCAGGGGTGCTGGGGTTGGGAGGAAAGAAGCTGTGGGACTGGGCAGCTATGGCTGAGGTCAAGGGTATTCTGAAGTTTGTATCAGCTACTGACAGAATTGATGTAACCTCACCAGTACAACCAAGCCAGCAGGTAAACAATACCTACCCTTCCGGAACAACACAGGAGTCCACTACGAAGGCATCCTGGAAATCATTGCAGATGGTATGCCCAACACGTTCCTTCAGGAAGCAAACAAACAATAAGGGCAGTGCAGGGTGTACTTGCTATAGAGCCCTAGATAAATTACTCTTAACCTTTCTAAGTCTCAGTCCCCTCATTTCTAAAAAGGAAGTAACAATAAATATCTCATTATTGTGAAGCAGAAAAGAGAGAGTGCATAAAAAGCACTTAGCACAAGGCCTAGCATAGAATAGGGCTCTCAGACAGATAGTAGCCACCATCATTAACAAAGTCAATCTCTTCTTTACTATTGTTATTGTTATTAAGTGAAGGAAGCCTCAGAGAAGAGCCCTGAGGCAGGGTAGGGCAGAAAAGCCTTTCGCAGTTAGAATTTAGGAGAGGTCACAGGATGATCTATTTTCACACTGCAACAGAAAGACCTGAAGAGTGTAGTAAAGCAGCTCTCATGCTTTATTGCTTTAAGAAAAGACAATTGGCTTTACCAGGGCTTTTGGATCCAGCTTTTCTTGTTGGATCAGGTTGGCAAATTCATCATAGTAAAGTGCAGAGGCCTGAGGAGACTGCTCACTACAGGAATGAACCAACTGCAACAAGGAGGTCACCTGGAGCAAAGAGGAGGAATGGTTTAAACCTTGGGCTGCCAGTCCTTCCCAAACTCCATTCGCCCCATTCAAGACTGTTTTTTTTCACTTTCTGATTTTACTGGCAAAGCTCTATTTCTCACTTGAAGTTTTCCTGAATGTTCTGACCTGTTTGTCTCTTTCTGATATCATCCCTTTTGCAATCTGTCAGACACTGCAGCCAGATTAATTTTTCTAAAGCAAAGCTTTGATTTTGCCATTTCCATGCTAAGAAACCCTTAAGGAATACCTCTGCCTAAAGAATGAAATAAAAATGTATTGCTTTACATGCAAGGCTCTCAGTTTTCTCTCTCAACTAGCTTTTTCTTTTTTTCTTTTGAGACGGAGTCTTGCTCTGTTGTCTAGGCTGGAGTATAGTAGCGTGATCCCAGCTCACTGCAACCTCCAATTCCCGGATTCAAGCAATTCTCTTGCCCCAGCCTCCTGAGTAGCTGGGACTACAGGCGCCTGCCACCATGTCCAGCTAATTTTTTTCTACTTTTATTAGAGACAGGATTTCACCATGTTGGTCAGGCTGGTCTCAAACTCCTGACCTCAAGTGATCCCCCTGCCTTGGCCTCCCAAAGTGCTGGGATTACAGTTGCAAGCCACCGTGCCCTGCCTGAACTAGCTTTATTTCCCACTTTCCAATTATATACTTATTTGTCCCCATGCTTCAACCAAAGTATTATTCCATAAACGTGGCATATCTTTCTTTTTTTTTTTTTTTTTTTTTTAAAAGGGTTTTTTTTTTTCCCCCCGGGTGGGGTGCTGTGGCCGGATCTCAGCTCACTGCAAGCTCCGCCTCCCGGGTTCATGCCATTCTCCTGCCCCAGCCTCCCGGGTAGCTGGGACTACAGGCACCTCCACCTCGCCCGGCTAGTTTTTTTTGTAGTCTTTTAGTAGAGACGGGGTTTCACCGTGTTAGCCAGGATGGTCTCGATCTCCTGACCTTGTGATCCGCCCGTCCTGGCCTCCCAAAGTGCTGGGATTACAGGCTTGAGCCACAGCGCCCGGCCCGAACACTTTATAATTAGAGAGATTAAATGGATATAGAAATAAATGCAACCAGCCCGGGAGTGGTGGCTCACGTCTGTAATCCCAGTGCTTTGGGAGGCTGATGGGGGTGGATCACCTGAGATCAGGAGTTTGAGACCAGCATGGCCAACATAGCGAAACCCTGACATGGTGAAACCCCGTCTCTACTAAAAATACAAATTTAGCTGGTGTGGTGGTGCATGCCTGAGATCCCAGCTACTTGGGAGGCTGAGGCAGGAGAATTGCTTGAACCCGGGAGGCACCACTGCACTCCAGCCTTGGCGACAGAGTTCAGACTACATCTAAAAATAAATAAACAAATAAACATAAAAATAAACACAACCTAAGCCAGTAGTTTCCAAGTGTCAGAAAACCATAGAAGTAGGAGTTCAGGAAAACTTTTTCAAAAAAAGCACTTTCTGGTGAACTCACAGTGACTAGAAGCAATTCCTCAGATACTCATAAACATATCCAATTACATTATAAGAACTCGGCCGGGCGAGGTGACTCACGCCTATAATCCCAGCACTTTGGGAGGGCAAGGCAAGTGGATCACTTGAGGTCAGGAGTTCAGGACCAGCAGGGCCAACATGGTGAAACCTCATCTCTACCAAAAATATAAAAAATTAGCCGGGTGTGGTGGTGTGGGCCTGTATTCCCAGCTACTCTGGAGGCTGAGGCAGAAGAATCGCTTGAACCTGGGAGGCGGAGGTTGAAGTGAGCTGAGATCTTGCCACTGCACTCCAGCTTGGGTGACAGAGCGAGACTCTAAAAAAAAGAAAGAAAAGAAAAGAGAAAAAAAAAGGAGGGAGGGAGGGAGGGAGGAAGACAAAGAAGAAAGAAAGAAAAGAAAAGAAAAGAAAAGAAAAGAAAAGAAAAGAAAAGAAAAGAAAAGAAAAGAAAAGAAAAGAAAAGAAAGAAAAGAAAAGAAAAGAAAAGAAA
>NW_012116710.1:1058518-1060586 GCF_000951035.1 Colobus angolensis palliatus | reverse complement strand
AAAAAAAAAAAAAAAAAAGAATTCTGACTTCCCTAGGGTAGGGTAAAGATAAAAGTGCATGAAGGCAGGGAAGAGTATTTATTTTGTCCATACAAAATACAGATTAGAGCAAAGGATGGTTATTTTATATATTTTTTTCTTTTCTCTTTTCCGTACATATTTTTTAAGGGCAAATTAGCAATAATTAGAGCAAGCACTTAATTAGTGTATATTATGTGCTAGACATTTCAACGACTCTATGAGGTAAATCCATTATCCTTATTGCAGATGTGAGTCTACAAAGGCAAAGAGATAAAGTAACTTACCCAAGGTAATTCATCTAATTTGACCCTGGGCAAGCAGTATGGCTTCAGCGAAGGAACTCTTAACCAATACACTCTGCAACCTCTTCCCATTATTAATGTGTGTCACAGGGGAGCAATGACTATCTGAGCCGGTGGTGACTGGGGTAGGGTTAGGGGGAGAATTTACTAAGACAGCTGTAGGTAAAGAAAGACAGATTTCTTAGAGAAAGTATAAAAATACGTTGCAAGAAAGCAATGGGCAGCCAGCAATAGAGGAGCTGACTGCAAGGAACCAAAGGCTTGCTGGGGATTTACAGAGTAGTATTTATGATGTATGCTGTATGCTGAAGAGGGCTTTGTGTAGTACTGATAATGCCAAAGTTGCAGTGAGCTAACTTGCAGGTGTCTGGTGATAAGTTAGGCGCAGGAGGGCTGCATGTCCTGCACCATGAAAAAAGGCAGACCTATATACTCTGTCTTTGCTTTCTTTGCTCCCACCACTCTGACTCCTTTTCCCTAATTAGGATTCTACAATGTGGATTATAAAGATGTCTCCTGATGTCTCAGAAAATAATTTCCAAGGAGCATGAACTGAAATCCAATGTTGGTTTGTAATGGCAACATCTTATCAAGCCCCCAAACCAATATTTCTTTAGATTCTACAAATGGGGACTCAAAGAACAAGGTGAGGGGAAATCCACAAGATCTTGTTTGTAGCAAATGTATAAAGTTCCCGACAGGAATGACACAGCAATGTAGACACCTGCATTGTCTAGTGCCTATATCAGGAGCAGATAAAGAAAAACGCATTCTAAAAGAATCAGGGCTCCCTTTTTGTGCAAAGATTTCTAGAATTTTACCTCTAGACAATCCTTAATTTTTAACCACAGACTGTAATAGCTAGGATCACAATCCAGCAAAAAATATACATGGTATTATATACAGTCACGATTAGAAGGGAACATGGAAAAGTAGCAAAACACATTTGCTTATTTCTCTCATAGTTGCAACAGCTACTGTTAAAATGATGTCTATAAGATGTAATACTTCATTAGTTAGCAAGATTAACTGATCTCAAACCACAGAAGTCAGAATTTCCATGTGTACCTGTCTGCTGCCATGATGCCAGCCATGGTGACAGCACCAATAATCCCAATGAGTTTGTACTTGAATACGGTGCTAGAGAGCTGCTTTCTTATCACCAAGTGCATGTCATCCTGCAATGAGATGATGAAGAAAGATGAAAATGCTGGAATGGCACAGCAAAAGAAGGTATGGCTTTTATCGTTTACTTTTTTTTTTTTTGAGAGGGAGTTTTGTTCTTGTTGCCCAGGCTAGAGTGCAAAGACACAATCTCGGCTCACTGCAACCTCTGCCTCCCAGGTTCAAACGATTCTCCTGCCTCAGCCTCCTTGGTAACTGGGATTACAGGTGCCCGCTACCACGACCGGCTAATTTTGTATTTTTAGTAGAGACGGGGTTTCACCATGTTGGCTAGGCTGGTGTTGAACTTCTGACCTCAGGTGATCCACCCGCCTTGGCCTTCCAAAGTGCTGGGATTACAGGTGTGAACCACCATAATTAGCCCTGTGTGTCTTTTTTTTTTTTTTTTTTTTGTTTAGACGGAGTCTTGCTCTATCACCCAGGCTGGAGTGCAGTGGCCGGATCTCAGCTCACTGCAAGCTCCGCTTCCCGGATTCAAGCAATTCTCTTGCCCCAGCCTCCTGAGTAGCTGGGACTACAGGCGCCTGCCACCATGTCCAGCTAATTTTTTTCTACTTTTA
>NW_012116710.1:1054487-1056933 GCF_000951035.1 Colobus angolensis palliatus | reverse complement strand
GGTCTCGATCTCCTGACCTCATGATCCGCCCGCCTCAGCCTCCCAAAGTGCTGGGATTACAGGTGTGAGCCACCGCGCCCAGCCAATAATATCTTTTATTGTTATTATTTCTATAAGGATATGAAAATTATCATAACGTTGATGACTGCTCAGCTAAAATAATGAATTAGAATAAAATACTCAAGTAAAGATTTAAACATGGAGGCAAGGCTGGGCCAAGTGGCTCATACCTGTTATCCTAACACTTTGGGAGGCTGAGGCGGCTGAATTGCTTGAACCCAGGAGTTCAAGACCAGCCTGGTAACATGGCAAAACCTCGTTTCTACAGAAAATACAAAAACTAGCCAGCTGTGGTGGTGCATGCCTGAGGTCCTGGCTACTCGGAATGCTGGCGTGGGAGGATCACCTGAGCCTGGGAAGTCAAGAATACAGTGAGCCAGGATCACGCCACTATACTCTAGCCTGGGTGACAGAGCCAGACACTGTCTCAAAATAAAATAAAATAAAATAAAATTGCTGAAAAACATTAAAGACATAAGTAAACGGAAAGAGCTATTGTCTTTGTGGACTGGAAGACACTCAATATTGTTAAGATGACAATACCATTCAAAGTGATTCAGTGCAATCCTTATCAAAGTCCCACAACATGTTTTGCAGAAATAAAGATCCATACCAAAATTCACATGGAATTTCAAGGGACCCCAAACTGCCAAAACCTTGAAAAAGAACAAAGTTGGAGGGCTCACACTTCCTGATTTCAATATCAATACAAAGCTACAGTAGTCAAAACAGTGTGGTGATGGCAGGACAGACATACAGACCAATGAAACAGAACACAAAGTTCAAAGATAAGCCGTCATATATGTGACAAATTGATTTTTGACAAAGGTGCCAAAATCATTTCAATGGTGAAAGGATCATCTGTTTAACAAATGGCACTGGAAAAACTGGATATCCATCTGCAAAAGAATGAAGTTAAATCCTTAAAATATTAAAATATGCTATATACAAAAATTAACACAAAGTGGATCAAAGACCTAAATTTAAGAGCTAAAACTTTCTCTTAGAAGAAAATAAAAGAGGCCGGGCGCGGTGGCTCAAGCCTGTAATCCCAGCACTTTGGGAGGCCGAGATGGGCGGATCACGAGGTCAGGAGATCGAGACCATCCTGGCTAACATGGTGAAACCCCGTCTCTACTAAAAATACAAAAAATTAGCCAGGCGTGGTGGCGCGTGCCCATAGTCCCAGCTACACTGGAGGCGGAGGCAGGAGAATTGTGTGAACCCAGGAGGCGGAGCTTGCAATGAAACGAGATGGTGCCACTGCACTCCAGCCTGGGCGACAAAGTGAGACTCCGTCTCAAAAAAAAAAAAAAAAAGAAAAGAAAAAGAAAATGAAAAAAAAATAGATAAATTTGACTTTATTGAAACTAAATACTTTTGGGCATCAAAGGACACTATCAAGGGAGTAAAAGCCCATAGAATGGGAGAAAATATTTGCAAATCATGTATCTGAGAAGGGATCAATATCCAGAATATATAAATAACTCCTATACCTCAATGGCGACAAAAACCTAATTTAAAAATGGGCAAAGGGCTGAGCACAGTGGCTCATGCCTGTGATACCAGCACTTTGGGAGTCAGAGGTGGGTGGATCTCCTGAGCTCAAGCGTTCCAGACCAGTCTGGGTAACATGACGAAACCTCATGTCTACCAAAATTACAAAAAATTAGCTGGGCATGGAAGTGCATGGACTACCATGTGGTCCCAGATACTCAGGAGGCTGACATGGGAGGATCGCTTGAGCCTGGGAGGTGGAGGTTGCAGTGAGCCAAGATCACACCACTGCACTCCAAAGTGTGTGACAGAGTGAGACCCCATCTCTAAAACAAAACAAACAAAAATGGGTAAAGGACTTGAATAGACATTTCTACAAAAATACAGAAATGGCCAAGAAGTATGAAAAGATGCTTAACATCATTAGTCATTAGGAAATGCAAATCAAACCACAATGAGATGCCACTTTGTACTCATCAGAATGATTATAATTAAAAAATAGGGCCTGGCGAGGTAGCAGGTACCTGTAGTCCCAGGTACTCAGGAGGCTGAGTTGGGAAGACTGCTTAAGCACGGGATTTTCAGGTTGCAGTGAAGTATGATTGCGCCACTGCACTGCAGCTTGGGTGATAGAGCAAGACCCTATCTAAAAATAATACTAATTTTTTAAATTAATTAATAAATAAAAATCAAGAGAAATTTTTAAGAAAGGAAAATAAATGTTGGCAAGGATATGGAGAAACTGGAACCCACATACATTGTTGGTGGGAATGTAAAATTATGCAGCTGCTATGGAAAGCAGTTTGGTGGTTCCTCAAAATGGTAAACATATGGTCATCATATGATCCAGCAATTCCACTCTTAGAAATATACCCTAAAGAACTGAAGA
>NW_012116710.1:1052047-1054297 GCF_000951035.1 Colobus angolensis palliatus | reverse complement strand
ATTTTTCTTATTATTCCATTGGTCACACAGATCAGCTCTACTCAGTGTGGGTTGGGATAGTCCAAAGGTATGCATACCAGAGGGGCAGAATCACTGGGAGGCTGAGGCAGGAGAATGGCGTAAACCCAGGAGGCAGAGCTTGCAGTGAGCTATGATCTGGCCACTGCACTCCAGCCCGGGCGACAGAGTGATACTCCGTCTCAAAAAAAAAGAACTCAAGACAGAGATTCAAACAAATATTTGTAAACCAATGGTCACAGCAACATTATTCAAATGGCCAAAAGGTGGAAACAACCCAATAGTCCATCAATGGATGAATGGATAAACAAAACGTGTTATAAACAAAGAATGGGGGCCAGGCGCAGTGGCTCACGCCTGCAGTCCTAGCACTTTGGGAGGCCGAGGCAGGTGGATCACCTGAGGTAAGAAGTTCGAGATCAGCCTGGCCAACATGGCAAAATCCCATCTCTACTAAAAATACAAAACTTAGCCGGGCGTGGTGGTGCACGCCTATAACCCCAGCTACTTGGGAGGCTGAGGCAAGAGAATTGCTTGAACCCAGGAGGCAGAGATTATGGTAAGCCGAGATTGTGCCATTGCACTCAAGCCTGGGCGACAGAGTGAGACTCCGTCTCTACAAAACAAAACAAAACAATAACAAAAACAAAGAATGGAATCATTACAGCTGTAATGGGAATAAAGTTCTGATGCATGCTACAACATACATGAACCTTGAAAATATTATGCTAAGTAAAATAAGTGAGACACAAAAGGATACATATCGTATGAATCCATTTATATGAGGCATCTAGAATGAACAAATCCATAGACAGAATGTGATTAGTGATTGTTAGAGGGTGGGGAGAGGAAGATGGTAAATTATTGCCTAATGGGTACAAAGTTTGCTTGGGACGATCAGAAAGTTCTAGAAATGGATAGTGGTAATGGTTGTATAACACTGTGAATATACTTAATGCTACTAAATTGTACCCTTAAAAACAGCTTAAATATTCTATTTTATGTTATGTATATTTTATCAAAATTCAAAAATAAAATACAATGATGAAGTAGCTTTATATCGCTGATTTGAAGGAATCTCCAAAATAAACTGCTAAATGCAAAAGGTAAGATGTAGAACAAGAAGGGAAAGGAAACTACAGGTAAATACAAATTTGTAAATTCTCAGAACATCTCAGAAGGTTATAAAGTGGAAGACAAACCAGGTGCCTAGAGGAGAGAAGAAGTGAGAGTTATTTTTCACTGGATACCCTTCTATATATTTTGAATTTTGTATGACACATGTATATTACCTAGTCCAAAATTTTTTTTTTAATTAAAAAAATGTGCTGACTGGGGATCCAAGAAAGGGGGGAAAAAAAGATAAAAAATATGCTGGTTGTTCAAAGCCACAGTCCAGTATGAATTATTGCCACAAAGTAGCACTAAAGATACAAACGAGTTACAAGTTACAATTCCAATCTAATCTTTTTTATTGATTGATTGATTGATTGATTGATAGAGTCTCATTCTCTTGCCCAGGCTGGAATGCAGTGGCACAATCATGGCTCACTGGAGCCTCAACTCCCTGGTCTCAATGGATCCTCCTACCTCAGTCTCCTGAGTAGCTAGGATTACAGGTGTGTGCCACCACACCTGGCTAATTTTTGTATGTTTTTGTAGAGATAGGGTTTCACCATGGTGCCCAGGCTGGTCTCAGACGCCTGGACACATGTGATTCGCCTGCCTTGGCCTCCCAAAGTGCTGGGATTACAGCCTGGCTTTTTCAGTGAATGGTGTCCACAAACGAAAGCAAGCCCATGTGAAGTTCACATTAGATGGAGATGTTTCTTAGGAAACAAGGCAATTCTGTGCCCCACTGCACTCAGAACCTGAACAGTTTCATGGTTATCTGATCACAGACCCATCTCTTCCCTGACAAAGCTTTTCAAGGGCAGAGGATCTAATATATCAGTGCCTGGCACAGGATAGGCACTTAATGTTTGTGGTAAGAATAAAAAAATGCTGGTACTATGGCTATTTTCACTACTACACACTAGCAAATCTATCATTTGCTTGCTTGTTTGTTTTTTTTCCTAGCAAATTTCAAGTAAAGAGGTTTAAAATTGGCCGGGCGCGATGGCTCAAGCCTGTAATCCCAGCACTTTGGGAGGCCGAGACGGGCGGATCACGAGGTCAGGAGATCGAGACAATCCTGGCTAACACGGTGAAACCCCGTCTCTACTAAAAATA
>NW_012116710.1:1035885-1051997 GCF_000951035.1 Colobus angolensis palliatus | reverse complement strand
GAGGTGGAGGTTGCAGTGGGCTGAGATCCGGCCACTGCACTCCAGCCTGGGCAACGGAGCAAGACTCCGTCTCAAAAAAAAAAAAAAAATAGAGGTTTAAAATTAATACAAAGTAGTAAAATTACAAAAATTAGCCACGTATGGTGGCATGTGCCCGTAGTCCCAGCTACTTGGGAGGCTGAGGCAGGATAATAGCTTGAGCCCAGGAGGCGGAGGTTGCACTGAGCCGAGATCGTGCCAACTGCACTCCAGTCTAGGAGACAGAGCTAGATTCCGTTTCAAAAAAAAAAAAAAAAAGAATCTTTCCCAACATTGCCTCTTACCTGGATGTGGCTGCTGGCTTCATTCTGTTTACTAAATGCCAGTGTGCTGAGAACATAGAAGACTTTTCGTATTTGCTGAGGGGGTATGTTATCCAGATAATCTAAAATGCCCTGTGGAAAAAATGATGCCAACAATGAGGCTAGCAGCTAATATTTTTCCCTTAAAAATCAAAAAATTAAAATCCCTGTAAAAAAGGCACACATAGATAGCCAGGTATCTAAAACTTTTTAGCTCCCTTAAAAGCTCAAGTTCTAAACGCTACGCTCAGAGCCCAAAGGTTTGATAGACTGGAAATAAACTGAGAAAACTCTTCCAGCTTTCTAAGTCTCTTATTATCAGAGACTAGGAACTAACTATCAGGAAAGATAAAGTTATCCTCTTCACTCTAAACCACAATCCTGGGCTTTAGTCATCTACTGCTTAGTCATTCTAATGCACCTCCCAGTTCTCAGTATTCTTTACCTCCACCTTTCCCCTTTTTTCAGTGAAAACAATATTCTACCAAAAGTTATGTCTTTACCCTATTCCTTGCTATATCATCCCTTTCCAGCTTCTACTCCATAAATTATTTCTCCTTTCTCTACAAATCTGTAAGGAGTCACAAGGAAACTACTTACTTTGCAACCGTGGGAAATGTTTCAGCTTTTCTCATCTGTAACATGGCAATAATAATAGCCTATACTACCTTTCATGGTTTGTCTGAGGATAAAGTAATAAAACAGCTTTGAAAACTTTTAATTAGTTTCTAAAAATCTCCATTTTCTCCTCTCTATTGAATTCTTTCTCTCAGCCTAAAAGCAATCTCAAGCCTCCTTATCTAAAAAAAATCTCCCTTGCAGCCCGGTGCGGTGGCTCACACTTCTAATCCCAGCACTTTGGGAGGCCGAGACAGGCAGATCACGAAGGCAGGAGATTGAGACCATCCTGGCTAACATGGTCAAATCCCATCTCTAAAAATACCAAAAATTAGCCAGGCGTGGTGGCAGCCACCTGTAGTCCCAGCTACTCGGGAGGCTGAGGCAGGAGAACGGTGTGAACCCGGGAGGCGGAGCTTGCAGTGAGCCAAGATCGCGCCACTGCACTCCAGCCTGGGGGACAGAGCAAGATTCGTCTCAAAAAATAAATCTCCCTTGCAACTAGCTTCCTTCTCAAGCTACTTTTCTTATTCTGTCCTCTTTGATGCTTCTCAACATTGACTCTGTTCCCCAAGTCTTCAAGTTACTGCTCTCTGGCTTCCAACCTTATAATTCAATTAACACTGTTCTCTCAGAGGTTGCCAGAGGTATAATTGCCAAAGACAATAGCCTCTGCTCCATCTTCAACCTCTACAGTATCCAGCACTAGAGATAAATCCCTCGCTTTTTTTTTTGACAGAGTTTCGCTCTTCTCGCCTAGGCTGGAGTGTGATGGCATGATCTCAGCTCACTGCAGCCTCCACCTCCTGGGTTCAAATGATTCTCCTGCCTCAGCCTCTCGAGTAGCTGGGATTACAGGCATGCACCACCATGCCCGACTAATTTTTGTATTTTTAGTAGAGGAGGGGGTTTTCCCGTGTTGATCAGGCTGGTCTTGAACTCCTAACCTCAGGTGATCTGTCCGCCTCGGCCTCCCAAAATGCTGGGATTACAGGCGTAAGCCACCGTGCCCAGCTGTCCTCTTCTAAGCTTCTATGGTCTTCTGCCTCAAAATTACCTCAGTTGAGCTCACATTTATATGGTTCTGAATATCCAAACTAAATCTTCCACCAAAGGGTGCCCCGCAGGGTTCCAAACCAGAATTTCCAACTATCCACTAACCACCTACATGTGGCTATCCCATAGTGAACTCATCATACTTCTTACAGAAAACGCACTCCCCTCCTGGTCTCCGGAAACAGCACAACCATTCACCTGGTTTCCTAACACGAAAAACTTGGACCTAGTTTTCCTGTTTCTCATTGCCACATATTCTCTTTTTTTTTTTTATTTTTTGAGACGGAGTCTTGCTCTGTTGCCCAGGCTGGAGTGCAGTGGTGCGATCTCGGCTCACTGAAAGCTCCTTCTAACACCAAATTGTCTCTTAAGCCATCATTTCTTCTACATTCCCGTGACCAAAATCTGGCCCTTACTCTCACTGCCTTAGACCCTTTCAGCAGTCTCTAATCCACCCATGATATAGCCTACTGAGTTATCTCTGAATGCTGAGCAGATTAAACCAACTCTGTGTAAAAACTGCTAATAGCTCCCTAATGTCTAGAAAATAAAGTTGAAACTCCTTAGCATGTTATTTGAGACTCTTTGCAAATGGGCCTGTCCTATGTCTTACCAGCCTTGCCTCCCATCACTCTTCTCCATATATATCCTATTCTCCAGTCATGCTTGTTTGCTTCTCATTCCTCAGTCACACCATTGACTTGGGCACCAGTTTGTTTCTGCTCAAACTCTTCTCTGCCTAGAACACAGCTTCCCATACTTTCTCTTGTCAGTCATTCCCATCCTTCAGCAATCACTCAAATCATCTCTTTGAAGAATTCTCCAGCTTCCCAGGCTAAATTTAATTATTCTTGCTCTGTTTTAGCTATAGTACTTTACCAGAGAATTCACCATATTGTATTTATAGTGACTTGCTTAGGTGTCTTAGTCTTTAACATCAAAGGCAAGGACCTGCTTTACACCCACAGCACCCAGAATAAATCTTAGCCTGTAGGTTAGGTATAAAGAAGTTTGCTGAATGAATCAACACATAGATAGTCACTTTTTATTTATATTACTTGCCCATCATCTCACCTCCTTCCCACCTCCTCCCACCAATTACAGTATTCAATATCTAAAGTGAAAGAAGCCAATAAGATACCTTTACAAAGACAGCATTCATCATCATAGCAGACGGGTTTAACACTACCAACTCTAGGAGGACATCTAACGCGGTATCAACTTCAGCTTCATTCCCACTGCAGATATGGGTCACTAAGGCACCAACCACCTCCTATACAGAGGAGAGTCAACAGGACAATGTAAAACAAAATACGGGATGGCCATTCTAAAGGGATTCACCCCCAAGGCCTCTCGAATCTCTACTTCATTAAAATCACAATCAACCCAATCCCATCATCTATTATCTAGTTTTCATTAATGTTGGCTTCAGGAGATTTAGGAATATGCCAGCGTAACTTTACCATCCCATCTTGACCTATTTCCCATATTTTATCGGTGAGCACTACCTAAGCCCTCCTGATTTTGCTCCTTGGCATAGTTTTCCTCTTTCTTGTTCCCACATGGGTTAAATTTTACCCTTTAAGTTGAGGTTGTACAAGATCAGTTGAAATTTCTCAAAATGATGGCACTCAAGGATTAAAAGCTTTAAAGGCTTTCTTTATATAGTACTGGCTAGACTTGCATATTTCCAAGCAAACATGGATCATGATAGTATCTCTAAGATATTAAGAAGGTTCAAAAATGTCTTAGATGCCATTCTCCCTTTATACCGTCACTGTGTAATAGTCATAACAGAATTATATTCTCAACTGCAGCAGCTACCTCATGTCAGCTGCAACTACTGCTCTACTTTAAATGTTTAAAATTTTTTTACAAATCTTCATTTTAAAATTTCCATTCAAATGTGTTTTAACATTGTCAATAATAGGAAGAATATATGTAAAAATACAAAATAAGACACTGTTCTTTACTTGCTTTCATAAACATTTTCCACAAATACAGTCCCTCCTCTCTGGATATATGCTATTAAAATGTGTCTTGGCTGGGCCCGATGGCTCATGCCTGTAATCCCAGCACTTTGAGAGGCCAAGGCAGGCGGATCACCTGAGGTCAGGAGTTCCAGACCAACCTGGCCAACATGGTGAAACCCTGTCTCTACTAAAAATACAAAAAATTAGCCAGTTGTGGTGGTGTGTGCCTTTAATCACAGCTACTCAGGAGGCTGAGACAGGAGAATCGCTTGAACCTGGGAGGCAAAAGTTGCAGTAGGCCGAGATCATGCCACTGCACTCCAGCCTGGACCTGAAGAGGAAAACCCCGTCTCAAAACAAAACAAAACAAAAAAAGTGTCTCATGTTTTGAAATAGATCTGGATCTTAATTTCAGACAGAATTTTAGAGCTCAGAACACAGAGTTAGATCCACCAGTCAAGTCTCTTCATTTCATCAAGGCTGGGAGTAGAATTGAGCTTTCCTGAGACCCAGTTCAGAGTTCCTTCCCCTTCAGTAAGTTCCAACCAACAAGAAATAAACATCAGATTATTTTCCTTTCCCCTGTTCCCTCCTTGCCAAAATAAATGTTTCAACATACCTGCTGGCAGTACGTGTCAAAAAACTTAAATGCATATTTGTATAGGAGACTGCCAAATGAAATTATACTCTGGTCTAGAGAGTGAAGCAAACTCTGAGCCAGAGACAGAATGGATGAACACATATCCTTAAGAACCTTGAGTGGGGAAGAGTAGAGAGAGAAAAGGAGCTATAAGAAGCAGTTAGTACACAAGCTAAGAGTTAACTTATCCTTTTGGAATGTCAGACTTCTCCTTCCTAACTCTCATTTTAACTTAGGAAATCTTAATCTTTGCTTTACACAAAAATAATCCTTCACCATTCCGAGATTACTCTCAGCATCAATGGGATTCCACGTTTGGATAATAATTGACCTTTAAGCTTAAAGAAGTTAAATTATAAGCCTAATAGAACATTCATATCTGCTCAATTTGGGATTGGAGGCCAGATCTTCTAAATCCCAGTTTCCCCATGCAATCACACTACCCCCCCAGGGATGTTCCACCTTGCTTATAATTTGAAGTTGGTCTAGAAGGTTCAATGCTAACTAAACTGATTTTTTTTAAAAGAAGATCAAGAAGAGAAGTGATCACACCCTACTAATAATGTAATATACATAGATATTAATAGACCCAGACTAAATAACCAGTTAAAAAACATAGCTTCCTTATTGATATCATAAGTTTTAAAAATCTTATATTTAGTACTCAGCTGGGTATAATGCTTTATTGGGGAAAATACAATGAAAAATTACATATGGTTTCTGTGTCTAGAAAATTACAGCTCAAAACATATACAACTGGCAGAAATAAACACAGAAAGAACTGCAAGATAAAACAATACAACTGCTAAATCTATATCTAAATGTAAAATTTAAGACCCAATGAGGTATTCTCATTAGCTCCTAACCCAAACCCCAAACGACTGGCCCATCCAGTTTTCTAAGTTCTATACTGTTAATACCTTGAATGTTCAGCTGGCAAAACACTATTCCCAGCTTATAAAATTCCACTTTGAATAATTTACATTTCCAGAGGAATTATCACCTAAATTCCACAGTTTTGAATGGCCAAAGAGTGACAATTCAAATAGGTTCATATTTACGTTTCTACTAGTTTCTACAGGCTGGTCCTTTTCCCCTCAAGGTTTTTGTAAGCTACTTAAATAGGATACGGAAGGTCAGTTTGTCAAAGTTGCAAACTGCATTGAGATAGACAATTAAAATAATTAATGCAAAAATAAAATGCAAAAATCTCAATGGGTTTGAACAATGGACTGAAATAAGATGAAATTTTACATGGGAGCTGTAAAGCTTTCCATTTTAGATTAAAGATCAATAGTCTCTGACACTTACTAAGTAATGAACAGAGAATGTACTCTGGAGCAGCTGTTCTTGAATGTAGCCTGATCGAATCTTATTTCTTAGCACCCTTTCAATGTACTTCTTTGTCTGAATATTGGTGCTATAGATGATGAAAAGCATCACCAGGTCAAACACCTAATGTCAATAAATACGCAATAATAGAAAAACAGTTAACAAAACAGTACATTCGCTACAATGAAACAGCAGCTTTTCCCCGTTAAAACACAGAATGGATAATGCTCATTTGTTCCACACACTCCCCTGTGAGTATCTACACTTTTCACAAAACCCAGAAATATTTTTCAGAGAAATAAAGTGCCACAACTGTTAACCACTGGTACCTCTTAAGAATACAGAGCAGGCCAGGCATGGTGGCTCACGCCTGTAATCCCAGCACTTCGGGAGGCCAAGGCGGGCGGATCACAAGGTCAGGAGATCGAGACCATCCTGGCTAACACGGTGAAACCCATCTCTACTAAAAACACAAAAAATTAGCCGGGTGTGGCAGCGTGCGCCTGTAGTCCCAGCTGCTGGGGAGGCTGAGGCAGGAGAATGGCGTGAACCCAGGAGGCAGAGCTTGCAGTGAGCCAAGATGGTGCCACTGCAAGAGTGGCAAGAGTGAGACTCCGTCTCAAAAAAAAAAAAAAAAAAAAAATGTTGGAAAGACTATAAATGGTATCAATATGGGAAAAATTCAATACATTATGATGGAGTTATTTTAATTTTTGGAATATTACACAGTCATCAAAAAGAAAAAGCCATGCAGGGTGTGGTGGCTCATGCCTGTAATCTCAGCACTTTGGGAGGCTGAGGTGGGCAGATTATGAGGTCAGGAGTTTGAGACCAGCCTGGCCAACATGGTGAAACCCCATCTCTACTAAAAAATATAAAAATTAGCTGGGCATAGTGGCGGGCGCCTGTAGTCCCAGCTACTGGGGAGGCTGAGGCAGGAGAATGGCGTGAACCCAGGAGCCAGAGGTTGCAGTGAGCCAAGATCGAGCCACTGTACTCGAGCCTGGGTGACAGAGCAAGACTGTCTCAAAAAAAAAAAAAAAAAGGAAAATTACTTTGTAAAAAGTTGGAAAGACGGCCGGGCGCGGTGGCTCAAGCCTGTAATCCCAGCACTTTGGGAGGCCGAGACGGGTGGATCACTAGGTCAGGAGATCAAGACCATCCTGGCTAACATGGTGAAACCCCATCTCTACTAAAAAAATACAAAAAAATAGCTGGACAAGGTGGCGGGCGCCTGTAGTCCCAGCTACTGGGGAGGCTGTGGCAGGAGAATGGCGAAAACCCGGGAGGCAGAGCTTGCAGTGAGCTGAGATCCGACCACTGTACTCCAGCCTGGGCGACAGAGCCAGACTCCGTCTCAAAAAAAAAAAAAAAAAAAAAATGTTGGAAAGACTATAAATGGTATCAATATGGGAAAAATTCAATACATTATGATGGAGTTATTTTAATTTTTGGAATATTACACAGTCATCAAAAAGAAAAAGCCATGCAGGGTGTGGTGGCTCATGCCTGTAATCCCAGCACTTTGGGAGGCCGAGGTGGGCAGATTACCTGCGGTCAGGAGCTTGAGACTAGCCTGGCCAACGTGGTGAAACACCATCTCTACCAAAAATACTCACAAAAAAATTAGTCAGTCATGGTGGCAGGTGCCTGTAATCCCAGCTACTTGGGAAGCTGTGGCAAGTGAATCACTTATACCCGGGAGGTGGAGGTTACAGTGAGCCAAGATTATGCCACTGCACTGCAGCCTAAGTGATAGAGCAAAGCTCTATCTTAAAAAAAATTTTTTTTAATTAAAAAATTAACAAACAAACAAAAAGAATAAGCTAGACCAGGGGTCTGCAACCCCTGGACCACAGAGTCTGTGGTCTGCTAGGAACCAAGTGCACAGCAGGAGGTAAGGGGTGGTCAAGTGGGCATTACCACCTGAGATCCTTCTCCTGTCAGAATAGCAGCAGTATTAGATTCTCATGGGAGTGTGAACCCTATTGTGAACTGCACATGCACAGGATCTAGGCTGCACATTCCTTATGAGAATCTAAATAGTGCCTGATGATCTAAGGTAGAACTGTTTCATCCCGAAATCATGCCCTGACACGGTCTGTGGAAAAACTGTCTTCCATGAAACCAGTCCCTGGTGCCAAAAAGGTTAGGGACTGCTAAGCCATACTATATTTTTTGACAGAAAAAAGACATTCCTGATATGAAGCGGAAAAAACAGCAACCTGCAAAAGGATAATCCGGCTGGGCATGGTGGCTCATGCCTATAATCCCACTGCTTTGAGAGGCTGAGGACGGAGGCTCACTTGAACCCAGGAGGTTGAGGCAACAGTGAGCTATGATTATGCCACTGCACTCCAGCCTGGTGACAGAGTGAGACCCTGTCTCTTTAAACAACACCACCACCACCCATAATCATAGTTAAGATTCTGCTTTTGTAAAAATAATATATAAACATATATATGTGTAGGTATAAGAGTATACCTGTACTTCCACGCAATTACAGCTTGTATATGAAGAGAAAAAATTTGGAAGGATGATTATCCCTGAGGAATGGGACAGAGAGTGGAGAAAAACGGTATTATTTTACATCTGTAGTTTCCTTGTGGGTTTTTCTCCATAATTAGTTTGTTTACCTAAGTTTAAAAAAGAAAAATTTGAGGACTGGGAGCAGTGGCTCATGCCTATAATCCCAGCACTTTGGGAGGCCCAAGCAGGAGGATCACTTGAAGCTAAAAATTTGAGACCAGGCCAGGTGCAGTGGCTCATGGGCTCATGCCTGTAATCCCAGCACTTTGGCAGGCTGAGGCGGGCAGATCACGAGGTCAGGAGATCGAGACCATCCTGGCTAACACAGTGAAACCCTGTCTCTACTAAAAATACAAAAAAAAAATTAGCCAGGCCACGCCACTGCACTCCAGCCTGGGCGACACAGTGAGACTCCGTTTCAGAAAAAAAAAAAAAAAAATTTCAGACTAGTCTGGGCAACACAGCAAGACCTCATCTATATAAAAAATAAAAAAATTGGCCTGGCATGTTGGGTCACACCTGTAATCCCAGCACTTTGGGAGGTCGAGGTGGGCGGATCACCTGAGGTCAGGAGTTTGAGACCAGCCTGGCAGACATGGTGAAATCCCGTCTCTACTAAAAATGCAAAAATTAGCTGGGCACGGTGGCGGGCACCTATAATCCCAGCTACTAGGGAGGCTGAGGCAGGAGAACTGCTTAAACCCAGGGGGTGGAGGTTGCAGTGAGCTGAGATTGTGCCACATCACTCTAGCCTGGGCAAAAAAGCGAAACACCATCTCAAAAAAAATAAAAATAATAATAATAAATAAATAAAACAATTAGCCAGGCCTGGTGGTGCTTGCCTGTAGTCCCAGCTACTCCGAAGATTGAGGTGGGAGGATCACTTGAACCGAGGAGTTTGAGGCTGCAGTAAGCTATGATGCTACCACCGCACTCCAGCTTGGGTGACAGAGCAAGACAGTCTCTTGAAAAACAAAACAAGACAAAAAAAGAGAAAACATTGGGAGTGTATTCAGGGCAACTTGAGTCTACGCTTCCAGGAAAAAAAAAAAAAAAGTTAAAAAGGAAATCAGGACAAACAAGAAAAAACAAAACAAATTTTACTGCTTCTCTTAACTGACTGCCCCACTCCTGAGGACACCAAAATTGAGTTATTAGACCAGAATACAGTCATAAAAGATAACAATGAAGACAAAGCAGACACTTGAAATATTTATGACAGGAGAAAAAATGTAAAGAAAAAAATAGGAATAGAAATTATATTTATACAATGATTACAAATATGTAAAAATAGGAATGCAGGCAGCCATGGTGGTAAATTTATGTTTATCCAAAACCAAAAATAGTGTGTTGGAGTACTTTGATATTTTTCACCAGAAAAAATTCTGAATTTTCATTGCTTTATTCAGCATCATGAAAGTTTTTAAGATAGTCATCCAAAAACTGGCTAACACAACTAACAAAAATCCCACAAAACAGATTCCAACCAAAGAAAAATCTTTAAAGACAACCAATCAAAACCTAAGGAACTCAATCATCTGGCTTTTTTTTTTTTTGAGATGGAGTCTTGCACTGTTGCCCAGGCTGGAGTGCAGTGGTGCATGACACCAGGCCAGGCTAATTTTTTATTTTTTTTAGTTATTTTTATTTATTTTTTTTTTTTTGAGACGGAGTCTCGCTCTGTCACCTGGGCTGGAGTGCAATGGCCAGATCTCAGCTAACTGCAAGCTCCGCCTCCCGGGTTTACGCCATTCTCCTGCCTCAGCCTCCGGAGTAGCTGGGACTACAGGCGCCCGCCACCTCGCCCGGCTAGTTTTTTAGTATTTTTTAGTAGAGACGGGGTTTCACCATGTTAGCCAGGATGGGCTCGATCTCCTGACCTCGTGATCCACCCGTCTTGGCCTCCCAAAGTGCTGGGATTACAGGCTTGAGCCACCGCGCCCAGCCTTTAGTTTTTTTTAGAGACAGGGTTTCGCTACATTGGCCAGGCTGGTCTCAAACTCCTGACCTCAGATCATCTGCCTGCCTCAGCCTCCCAAAGTGCTGGGACTATAGGCGTGAGCCACAGTGCCCAGCCAACCATCTGGCTTTTTGATGGAAGGTACTTCTAGAATAGAGACATAAGATCCAGTACCATTGCCTTGACAGTGGACAGACTGATTTACTCCAGTTAGGTCTACATGGACAAAGTAAAGTAAAACATGGAATGCCATTATCTTGACAGTGGTGCTGGGTGGAAGGAAGGGCAATTAGGCAGATACAGGGACCTGAGACTCAAGTGGTTATTTTCTTCATCTCATCAGTGGGGACTTGGCTTCTTTGACTGCATCTTGATGTGCTTAGTTACACTGTTAGTATTTCCCCTTACAGATACTGTAGGCTTATTTTATAGCCAGAGTGAATAGGGGCAGGCTACCTGGCCAGTCGCCCCCTCAGATTATCTTCCCCAGACAGCTAATGTTTATTAGAGCAACTAGAGAAGAGAAAAAAAGTGACTGGAGGGAGGGGAAAGAAAGAAAGCGGGAAGGCAAGCTAGCCAACGTCATTACTTTTAAGTCTGCAATACTGAAAATGCATAGTACATGAACATTACCTTGTGTTCAGACACTGAGGCAGTGTTTTCAATTGCCTGAAAAAACAGGAGAGTCACAAAAACATTACGACACATCAGCGAAACACGCTTCACCTTACTCAGCAAGCCCTGTTATGTCATCCAAGAGTCAATGTGTCCACATGGCAACCATGAGCTATCATTTCCACTTGAATTTTTGAGATTTTTATTTCAAGCTACCTCAGTTATACATCTGTCACTAATTGCCACTCATTTCCTCCTTGATAATCAAAGTTCCAAAGATCTCACCTTAATCCAGGCTTCTGAAATGGTTTTCTCATATCTAATAGCTGACTTTATTACATCAAAGAGGAGAATAACACAGCTCTGATCGCTGCTTTCTTGATTTCCTGAGGAACTACAAGTAGCAGAGAGGAAACAAATTACTGTTCTACCTACCAGAAAAGAACTTACAAGATCTGAGTTCCTGCTTAGTAGCCATGTACCCTGGAGCAAATGACAACCTCATGTATAAGATGGCTAATAAATTTGCACTGTAGTCTGTCTGGAATTGATCTGAATGGCTAAGAAAGCATATAAACACATACATAATCACATACATATTTGTAAGTTTGAAACACTATACAATACTAGATATAAATGTCATAATAGTACCATTATTTGTAATTGTAAGTATTAAGCTCTAACTCTGACTGTGGGATGTCAGAAAATTGTGACATCCTATGTGAGGATGACCTCTTTACCTTGCTCGTCCTTTACTTTTCAACTTTACTTGAGAAGCCTGTAACCGTGATGGCAAAACACAATGTTGCAGATCCAACTTCTCCCGAAGCTCAGAAATTACCTGCAGAAAGTAAATATTAGCTATGGTTTTCTGCTTATTCATAATGGGTAGGCACAGTCCAGTCTCTCAACCATGACAATCTCCTGAAAGACTGAGGAAGAAAAAATTTTAAATGTTGGACATTTTGAAAAATAGAGTTGGGAGAATAGTTAATGCAATGTCATAGAACGTCATACCCAAAACCATAAAACGTCATACCCAGAATTCTGTGAGGTACTACACAGAAAGAGTAAATGTAACTCATAGCAACTTATATAGATCAATGAATCTGTTGAATAGCTCCATTCTCTCCTCTGAATGCTATCCGGATTAGTTAGTATTCTCAGTCTGGGGACAGAGAAGAGCAATTGGCACTTATTAACTTAAGTTGCTTTATCTAGGTGTGACGGGATATAAGAGCATACCTCAAGTGCATCCATGGCTGTTATGGAATGAAGAATGAACTTTATTATCACAGGTAAATCCTCCAATCTAATAGATGACAACTTATCCATCACCAACTGGCGAACCTAAAAATTAAAAGCACAAAAACTTAATAAGTTTTAATGTCACTACCTCAACTTTGTACTGAACTGTTAGGTAACATTAGAAAAAAATCACTTCTCTTACTCCATTTTCCCACTTATAATTTAGGGGGAAAAAAATTTTAGATTTTTCCCCAAATTAGAATCTTTTAGTTGTTAATACCACAGCTTCGTCAAAAACAGATGGGCAATAAATGTGAAACAGAGCTATTATCTTACATTCAGAGCCTAAATTCTCAACTGGCTACAGTAAGGCATAAAAAGTATTATTCCTATGGGAAGCAGGTATGATTCAGATAATACACATTTCCACTGAAAACTTACTGCTTAAAAACAGACCTGTGGGCCGGCACAGTGGCTCAAGCCTGTAATCCCAGCACTTCGGGAGGCCGAGGTAGGTGGAAAACAAGGTCAAGAGTTCAAGACCAGCCTGGACAAATATGGTGAAACCCAGTCTCTACTAAAAATACAAAAATTAACCAGGCGTAGTGGCAGGCGCCTGTAACCCCAGCTACTCGGGAGGCCGAGTCAGGGAACTGCTTGAAACCAGGAGGCAGAGGTTGCAGTGAGCGGAGATTGCGCCACTGCACTCCAGTCTGGGTGATAGAGCAAGACTCAAAAACAAACAAAACAAAAACAGAAACCAAAAAAACAACAGACCTGTGATTCTATCATAGAATAGCATCTGAAACTCATTGAGGTGGGGAAAAAAAAGTATCAAATGTGATTCACTATGGTTTCAAAATGAAATATTCATTACTCCCAAGGCAATGACTGAGTAACACTTGTTCCGGGAGGTTGGAAAGTTGGCTCAGTTTCTGGAAAGCTGAGTCTTTCCTACCTTCAATAGGAAGTTTGGGTCAAGTCGGAGGCTCGAAAGGACATCCAGGATTGGGACAGTGAGTGAAGTATTCTCTATCAGTAGGTCACTGTGAATGGTAGAAAAACAAAAAAGTTGTGTAATGGTTTGAACAGAGCTGGGCAGACAATGACTTGAGAAAATCATTCATTACAGTATGAAAAGAAAGGACATACTTAGTTCCATTAAATTACCATTTATAGTATGTTTCTTTAAAAATTGTTTTGACTGCAAAAAATAATACATGCTCATTATAAAAATTCAAATAATAAAAGTAGAAGCAAGCCTTCCATCACAATCCCCACTACCCAGAGAACACCACTATTTAGTTTGGTATATATCCTTCCCCGCAAAAAGGAAAAAGAAAACACAAAACATTTACAATGAAATGTGATAAGTATGAGAAACACATGCGCATGGTGCTACAGGAGCACAACGTTGTGAGGACAGTAATAGATTGTTTTTTTTGTTTTTTGCTTTTTGAGACAGGGTCTTACTCTGATGCCCAGGCTTGAGTACAGTAGCGTGATCACAGTTCACTGTAGCTTCAACCTTCCATTCTCAATTGATCCTCCCATCTCAGCCTCCTGAGTAGCTAGAATTACAGGTCGTACCACCACATCCAGCTAATTTTCGTATTTTTTGGAGAGACGGCTTTTCACCATGTTGCCCAAGCTGGTCTTGAACTCCCGGGCTCAAGCGACCCACCCACCTCAGCGGCCCAACATGCTGGGATTAAAGGCATGAGTCACAGTGACAGATGCTAAAAGAAGACTATACAAAAGGAGATGAGCTGGCATCAGGCAGGTAAAGTGGGTGGCATAGTGCTTTGCCCATAGGGAGCATCCTGCTCAAAAGGACAAAGGCAAGAAATCATTGGATGTTTTGGAGGTAGCTGTGCACACAACTACACAAAAGAAGTATCACAAACTGAATTTTTAAAAAACGCTTCTAGTACAATAAAAAGTTGCATTATGACAGAAACTTTATTACCTAGGGATATTGTTCACCCCTTCTTCAATACTGCCCTACCAATTACTATTTTTCAAATGAATGACAGCAAGCAATGGGTCTCTGCAAAGGGTCTGATGCAAGGTTGTGCATTAGAATGAATCACCTAGGAACCCAAAGAAGGTAGATGTTTAATAGGCTCCACAAATGATTTTAATGTGCAGTCAGGGTTAAGGACGCCCTGAAGAAGATGTTAATGAAACTAAGGGATCATGGTCAACTTCTCCATTGGCCAAATTTAGATACCTAATCCTAAGCCAGACTTCACGCTCATAACAGGTATACCATTTAAAAGAAAGTATGTGGGGCTGGGCACAGTGGCTCACACTTGTAATCCCAGCACTTTCGGAGGCTGAGACAGGTGGATCACAAGGTCAGGATATCAAGACCATCCAGGCTAACACGGTGAAACCCTGTCTCTACTAAAAATACAAAAAAATTAGCCGGGCGTGGTGGCAGGCGCCTGTAGTCCCAGCTACTTGGGAGGCTCAGGCAGGAGAATGGCATGAACCCAGGAGGTGGAGGTTGCAATGAGCTGAGATCGCACCACTGCACTCCAGCCTGGGCGACAGAGCGAGACTCCGTCTCAAAAGAAGAAGAAAGTACGTGGACCTGTTCAAATATATACCTTTTTTTTTTTAAGTCAAATCCCATACCCTACTCATGAAGGTGGGTATCATCCTTTTTTTAGATATAAGAGACCACATTACTACTGCTTTTTGCATACTGCAATAAAGCCCCCACAGTTGAGCCTCACTTAGATGGTGACAGAGTGCTTATCCACCTGAGTTCTTTCCCCACATCAGCGTGCTGGGAATCCCCTAGGATCTCAGGTAGGCTGGTGATGATGTCATGCTGCAGATTCTCTGGAGCAATACTGATCAGTTGCATGATCTTGGCGGTGAGGTCCTGCAGTAGAGAACACTATTAGAACTGCAGCACATTACCCAGAATAAAGAAACACTACTTACTTGTGAAATGCAGAGCTGAAATTATTTGAGAGATAAACATAGTTATTTATCTCTGTACTTTGAAAAAGAATCTTTCCAAATATTTAATTTATTTAATAAATGATACCTACTCTTCGAATTTAAACTTTTCTGATGAAATTTAAAGGGTGAAATATCTATGATTCTCAAATGATGAAAACTGGAAAAACCTAATGGATGGATGGATGGATGGAAAAGTATGAATTTTCTGTTTAGAAAGAGAAAAAAAAATACAACTTCCAAAAGATATGAGAAACATACTCTTTAAATTCAAGAGATAAAGTCCGTAAGCCTACCTTGCCATCCACAATTCTGTCAAGCCACTTTAGTTGACTAACAATGAGTCGAGGTATGTTGATTTCATCACTGGTCTTGCTAAAATGTTAGGAAGAGAAGACAGGGAACTTAGCCTTCCTGGCCAAAATAACAGCAAGCATTAATACTGCACAAAATATTTTAGCCATTCCATTAACATTTACTGAACACCTACTATGCATTTGGCACTGTACTAGACACACAAGTGATACCCAATATGCAGGAGATATATGCTTATGTATGTTGAGAAAAATGTCTAGAAAGTATGCTAAATATGAATAGTGGCTACATCCGGGAGGGTTTAGAGAAAAGGGATGACAGGGCTAGACAGCATCTCTTAATAATAATTTTAAAAAAGATAACATTGCCGGGCGCGGTGGCTCAAGCCTGTAATCCCAGCACTTTGGGAGGCCGAGACAGGTGGATCATGAGGTCAGGAGATCGAGACCATCCTGGCTAACACGGTGAAACCCCGTCTCTACTAAAAAATACAAAAAACTAGCCGGGCG
>NW_012116710.1:1027210-1035457 GCF_000951035.1 Colobus angolensis palliatus | reverse complement strand
GACAGAGCCAAGACTCTGTCTCAAAAAAAAAAAAAAAAGGACAAGCATATATTTCTAAGGGAACACAGAAAGTCAAATTAGATTATATTCATAAAAGTACTAAAAACCATTTATAAATAAAGAAATGTTGGCTCAATTATCATTTTTCCAAAAATGATAGTTTCCGCCTTCCTTCAAGCCTCCTACATCTAAAGTTTTGGACCACTTCCATCTCCTTGACAGCATGGTCCTTGTTATTGCAGCCAGTCTTAACTGAAAAAGACAAGCCAGGATGTAAGGTATCCAGCATGAGACATTTAGCTGAAACAAATTAGAAAAACCTTCAGTGGGTGCAGTGGCTCACTCCTGTAATCCCAGCACTTTGTGGGGCTGAGGCAGGCAGATCACTTGAGGTTAGGAGTTCGAGGACAGCCTGGCCAACATGGTGAAACCCCATATCTACTAAAAATACCAAAAAATTAGCTGGGTATGGTGGTGCACACCTGTAATCCCAGCTACTCAGGAGGCTGAGGCAGGAGAATCACTTGAACCCAGGAGGCACAGGTTGTAGTGAGCAAGATCGCACCACCGTACTCCAGCCTGGCGACAGAGTAAGACTCTGTCTCAAAATAAATAAACCTTTAAACTTATTACTGTATCAGGACTCTGAAAAAATTAAAAAGGAGAACATAAAAATGACTATAATCCTGTCATTTCAGAAATGTACACTATTAATATGCATATGTATATGTGTGTATCTTCTTTTTTAAACAAAATACTGAACTATTTATTGCAAAAACCGCAATTACTTTTGCACCAACCTAATATAAGTGCTATGTGTAACCTGGGTTTGTTTTTTTCAATTAACGCATGATACTAACTAGTTCTTTTTACAGTTATTAATGTGCACATACTATTCCTATTTTTTGAACATCTCAATTATTCACATTTATTTTAAAGAGTAATCTTTTTCAATATATGGAACACCTCACAAATTTGGATATCACCCTTGCAAAGGGGCCATGCTAATCTTTGTATTGTTCAATTTCAGTACATGTACTGCCAAAGCAAGCACTCAACTAATATTATTTCATTTTCTTTCTTTTTTTTTTTTTTGAGACGTTGTCTCACTCTGTCTCCCAGGCTGGAGTGCAGTGGCCCGATCTCGGCTCACTACAACCTCCGCCTCCCGGGTTCAAGCGATTCTCCTGTCTCAGCCCCCCGAGTAGCTGGGACTACAGGTGCCCGCCACCACTCCCGGCTAATTTTGTATTGTATTTTTAGTAGAGACGGGGTTTCACCATATTGACCAGGCTGGTCTCGAACTCCTGACCTTGTGATCCGCCTGCCTCAGCCTCCCAAAGTGCAGGGATTACAGGCGTGAGCCACCACGCCCAGCCAATATTATTTCATTTTCATTCACAGTTATTATCTTAGGATAAATTAGGAGACATGACATTAGGACTAAAGGGTATGCAAAATCTAAGGTTTTTGACACATACAATCTATTGCTCTTCAGACTCAATGCCTCAACTAATTTAAATGCTCACTAGCAATGCACAAGCATGCCTATTCACCACACTCAACAAGGATACCCTGTGAGAGTAGGAAAAAATGCCTTTATTTTACTGTTTAATAGTTATTACTTACTATTTTGATATAGTGTTTTAAATTTGTGACTTTGCTAACAAAATTGAACTTTTTAAATATTTGATGTTCTTGCATTTCTTCTTTGTAAACTGTCTGTTCACAACCAAATGAACTTTTCTATTACGCCGTTCATTTCTTTTTTAACATAGTAATTTAAAAAAACAGGTAGGGCCACATTCCAATAGTTGAAGAGGTTCAGGCAGGTTGATCACTTGAGCCTAGAAGTTTTGAGACCAGCCTGGGCAACACGGCAAAACCCCATCTCTACCAAAAAAACATGAAAATTAGCTGGACCGGGTGGCGTGCACCTGTAGTCCCAGGCACTCATGGGGCTGAGGTGTAAGGATCACTTAAGCCTGGGTGGTTGATGCCGCAGTGAGCTGTGATCGTACTATGGCACTCCAGCCTGGGCGACAGAGTGAGACCCTGTCTCAACATACACTACAAAATTAAAAAGGTAAAGAAAAGTATTCAGAGAATACCTGATTCCAACCAACTGGCTACCCTCTTTGGAAACAACTACTGTTACCAGTATATTGTGTATCCTTCTACTAGGGATTATCCCTGAGCATAAGCAACAGACATTTAAAAAAAAAAAAAAAAAATTCTGTTTTTAAATACAGACAAGGTCTCACTACATTGCCCAGGCTGGTCTTGAATTCCTGGACTCAAGCAATCCTCCTGCCTCGGCTTCCCAAACTGTTGGGATTACAGGTGTGAGCCACCGCATCAGGCCGATAGTTACTTTTATTGTAATCCTACCTATTTTTACAAAATCATATTAATAGATGAAACTTCAAAGACACTCCAGTAAAATTTTAGTAGTCACTTAAGAAGCATCACGATAAATATGACTTTCAGAGAAACTAATAGTTTTCAGAGTTAACCTTTTTAGAGAGAAACTTAAGTAACACCGGGGTACTTCGAACATTCCATAACTCCACTTACTTTTCAAAAAAATATTCTGGCAACTTCTCAAATAAGGTTTTGATAATGGCAGGCTAAAAAAGAAGACACAGGGAGTTAGGAGATGATCTCCAAATACACAACAGAAATGTATAATCCCAGCTACTTGGGAGGCTGAGGCACGAGAATCGCTTGAACCTGTGGGAGGCAGAGGTTGCAGTGAGACAAGATTGCACAACTCCACTCCAGCCTGGGTGACAGAGGAGACTCTGACACACACAAACACACACACACACACAAAAGAAATGTGTAATTCTCTTTCCAACCAGAGCTCCGGGAATAAACACTTTGTTAAAGTTGATATCTTATTACAAAGATATCCACATGAGTATGTCTTCATTTTTAGAATATGCTATTGGAATACACAGATTTGTCTTGTGAAAAACTGAAAATGATTATCAAGACAAAGTTAAAATAATCACATAATTAAAATATTATTAAAAACAATGACGGTTAATCCACGAAATGCAGACTTTAAAAGATTATCAAATAGGTTGCAATGGGAGCTCTCCAGAGGAACAAGGGAGCTCTTAGACTGAAAATCACTAATTATCTTCAAGATTTCCAGTGAAAAGGAAGAGTCTAAGAGTGTGAAAAGATTAGCAGTAGGGGAGAAGAGGAAAAATGGAGAACGGGATGGAGGAAAGTGTTCTGTTCCATATACATTTGTATAACTTGAAATATTTAAATTATATCAATGTATTGTCTATTTAATATATTAAAAGAAGAGGAGGAAAAGGACAAAATTAAGATACATAAGCATCTAAAAAGCTAAATGGGAGATGATAGAGATACGAATATGATAAAGATTACAAGATATTGGCTGGGCGCGGTGGCTCATGCCTATAATCCCAGCACTTTGGGAGGCCGAGGAGGGCGGATCATGAGGTCAGGAGATCGAGATCACGGTGAAACTCCATCTCTACTAAAAATACAAAAAATTAGCTGGGCGCAGTGGTGGGCGCCTGTAGTCCCAGCAACTCGAGAGGCTGAGGCAAGAGAATGGCATGAACCCAGGAGGTGGAGCTTGAAGTGAGCCGGGATCGTGCCACTGCACTTCAGCCTGGACAACAGAGTGAGACTCCGTCTCAAAAAATAAAAGATTACCAGGTACTCAGAGATACACAGGATGTAGCTTTAAGAACAGGAATCAGATGCAGAGAGAATAAATGGGACTGCCAGATGTATTAGGCTAATAAGCACAGTTTTAAAACACAGACGTTACCTTACCAAACCCATCACAGCAACAGGGCTGTGCTAAAGCTGTTACAAACCCAAATTCTCCAATTAACCCTACTCTATCCTGTGTTCCTGCTATTTAGACTTGAGCATACACCACAAACCTCATCCATCAAATGTTCACAGAAAAAGTGACAGTCTTACCTGTAGTATGTCAATCCCCAGAAGCAGTTTGATGAGACTCTTAGAATAAGATGCACCCATACTGTAAAAAAAAAAGAAATCTGTTTTCCACTTTGCTTTCCTTATTTTAACGCTTTTATCATCTTTTCTCAATAAAATTGTTAAATACATAATCTTTAAAGAGGAACTACCCTGTTAGACAAGAAACACAGAAATGAGCAGATGGCTCTTTGCAAGGGATCGGTTGAGATTTGAAATTCTGTCAACACAGGTGAAACACATTCTAGAAAACACTGATTGTTAGGCTCATAACCACAAGCTTAGGAATTTTAAAGTTAGTTTAAATTCTAAGGAAGACAGCCTACACCAAAAATGAAATTTCAAACAACTGCGCTCTCCCTCCCCAGCCCCATGCAATTAGCGGAACAGACTGACTTTCAGCAAGATTCCATGCCTCCTCTCCACACCTGGCTTCCTCATCCTGCAGACGCTCACAAGACAAAAGGCAGTTCCTGAAACTGTCTTCATCCTCAATGTAAGACTCCAGGCCACTAACAAATTCTTCTATTATCTTAAGGAGATTTAAAAAATAAAAAAGAATAAAATTTTTAGTTTAATATTTGCTGTTAAAAATCATTTTAGCCCACTCAACTATATACCAGTGTCCTTAAATTCCAAATTCTAGAGTTATGCTGGCACAAGCAAAAATACCAGGGGAAAAATACATACTTTGGGATAGGAAGGGTGTCTCCTCAGGGTCTGAAAGAGCTTCTTTTGGAAAGCTATTTGGTCCACAGCTACGCAGAAAAAAGAAGAGCTGGTCACCAGTCTCCTACCATAGTTTTCCTTCTCTAAAAACCCAAGTTTTTTGCTTTCTTGCCTGACGAAACCAATAAAAATATTTTCAACCTAATTTCAGAGCCAAATCTTTTTTTTTTTTTTTGAGATGGAGTTTTGCTCTGTCACCTAGGCTGGAGTGCAGTGGGGTGATCTCGGCTCACTGGAACCTCCGCCTCCCAGGTTCAAGTGATTCTCCTGCCTCAGCCTCCCAAGTAGCTGGGACTACAGGCACGTTTTTTGGTTTTGTTTTGTTTTGTTTTGTATTTTTGGTGCAGACAGGGTTTCACTGTGTTAGCCAGGATGGTCTCGATCTCCTGACCTCATGATCTGCCCTCCTCAGCCTCCCAAGTGCTGGGATTACATGCGTGAACCACCTCGCCCAGCCCAGAGTCATGGGGTTATATCTAAACCCACATAACAGACTTAGCTTTGGCTGGGCGCGGTGGCTCACACCTGTAATCCCAGCACTTTGGGAGGCTGAGGTGGGCAGATTGCTTGAGGTCAGGAGTTTGAGACCAGTCTAGCCAACATGGTGAAACCCCGTCTCTACTAAAAATACAAAAAATTAGCCAGGTGTGGTGGCGGGCACCTATAGTCCCAGCTACTCAGGAGGCTGAGGCAGGAGAATGGCATGAACCTGGGAGGCAGAGCTTTCAGTGAGCCGAGATCACGCCACTGCATTCCAGCCTGGGCGACAGAGCGAGGAGACTCCATCTCAAAAGAAAAAAAAAAAAAACAGACTTAGCTTTGATAGCAGATAGCCACTAAGTGTTCTAAATAAGACCTGCCATAACCTTAGCAAGACAGAATAATCTGTTCCCCAAAAACAGAATCTTACATGGCTTTACACATTTTCTTCTGAAATTATTCTGACACTGATATAGCTGCTTTCTGGATATTTATTTTTTCATATGCAAACACAAAAGAAATAATACATAATATTTTTTCTAATAAAAGAATGAGAAATGCTTTACTTAACACGTAGTAATGAGGACCAAAGACTGTACCATTTTCTTTTTCCTTTTTTTTTTGGAAATGGAGTCTCACTCTTGTCACCCAGGCTGGAGTGCAGTGGTGCGATCTCAGCTCACTGCAACCTTCGCCTCCCAGGTTCAAGCAATTCTCCTGCCTCAGGCGCCTGAGCAGCTGGGACTACAGGCCCACGCTGCCACGCCTGGCTAATTTTTTGTATTTTAGTAGAGACGAGGTTCCACCGTTTTGCCCAGGCTGGTCTCCTGAGCTCAGGTAATCCGCCTGCCTCGAGCCTCCCAAAGTGCTGGGATTATAAGCGTGAGCCACTGTGCCCGGCCTGACTGTACCATTTTCTAAAAAGCAATTTCAACTTTGTCTCAAGATGGATGGCCCTCTCATTTCTAATCTTCATTGCCTCTCTATTTAGAAAACCCATGATTCAGTCCTGAGCTATTTCATTAAACCCACAGAATAAAATTAGATTAAAATATTACCTAGTTGATTCTGATTCTCTCCCGTTTTAAGAATAATTCCTGATATCTTAAGAAGCTTTACAAAGATGCTGTCATTTTCTTCAACTTCATTAGCAATATGACATTTCTTTGTCTTTTTGGAAAGTGGTTGCTTCCTGGTTTCTGAAAATAGAAAAATTTTCAAGAATATGGCAAATAGTAAAGGAAAAATTAAAACTTAAACCCAGGAATAATAATCCTGAGAGGAAAACTGATGTGTTCCTTAAAAATTGTACTAGGATTGATGCTGTAGTGAAATAAACTATCTTCAGCAATAGTGGCTTCCAAAACAAACAATTCATATCAACAAATAGAATTATTTTCACCTATTAAGTTTGCATTTGAAGAATTCAAAATGTGCCATTTCTGGCCAGGTAAGGTGGCTCACCTGGTAATCCCAGCAATTTAGAAGGCCGAGGCAGGAGGATCACTTGAGCCAGGAGTTCAAGACCAGCCCGGGCAACAAAGCGAGACCCCCTATCTCCACACATACACACACACACTAGTTAGGTGAGGTGACGCCCACCTATAGTCCCAGCTACTTCAGAGGCTAAGGCGGAAGAATAACTTGAGCCCAGGAGGTTGAGGCTATATAGTGAGCTATGACAGTGCCACTGCACTCCAGCCTGGGTGACAGAGTGAAATCCCCATGTCTAAAAAAATAAATTCAAACAAACAAGTGCCTAACAAGAATAACCCATGGAAATGTTTTCCATCCAAATACTAAACTAGCCAGTGTCTCTCAAACTATTGCCTGCAAACCACTGTACTGGAATCCCTGGGAAGCTTATTAAAATGCATATTCCCAGCCGGGCACGGTGGCTCACGCCTGTAATCCCAGCATTTTGGGAGGCCAAGGTGGGCAGATCACGAGGTCAGGAGATCAACACCATCCTGGCTAACATGGTGAAACTCCGTCTCTACTAAAAATACCAAAAAAAATTAGCCGGGCATGGTGGTAGCCACCTGTAGTCCCAGCCACTCGGGAGGCTGAGGTAGGAGAATGGCGTGAACCTGGGAAGTGGAGTTTGCAGTGAGCCAAGATCACGCCACTGCACTCCAGCCTAGGCGATAGAGCAGAACTCCATCTCAGAAAAAAACAAAATAAAATAAATAAAATAAAATAAAATGCATATCCCGACCAAGCATGGTGGCTCACGCCTGTAATCCCAGTACTTTGGGAGGCCGAGGCAGGCTGATCACCTGAGGTCAGGAGTTCAAGGCCAGCCTGGCTAACGTGGTAAAACCCCATCTCTACTAATACAAAATTAGCTGGTGTGGTGGTGCACACCTGTAATAGCAGCTACTCAGGAGGCTGAAGCAGGAGGATCACTTGAACCCCGGAGGGAGAGGTTGCAGCGAGCCCAGATCACGCCACTGCACTCTAGCATGGGCAACAGAGTGAGACTCCGTCTCAAAAAAAAAAGAAAAGGGCATATTCCATGCCATATACCAGAGTTACTGAGTCAAAATCTTGGGAATGGGACCTAAGAGTCTGAACTTTTTACAGTCTTCAGATAATAATCCTGATACACACCAAATTTGAGACTCAATGATCTGAATAAAGGGTAGACAGAATGGGGAAGTTTCTCCCGTATCATATCTTTGACTACAAAGCTCAGATAGGTTTAATCCCAAGGCTTTCTACCCATAAAAAGAAACAAGGGACAAGAAACAAACAAAGCCAAGTTTAAAATTTACTCTTCTCCCTTAATGATGCCATTCTGTTTTTTCCTTCTTCAATTCCAATCCCTTTTCTTTTTTTTTTTGAGACAGAGTCTCGCTCTGTCACCCAGGCTGGAGTGCAGTGGTGTGATCTTGGCTCACTGCAAGCTCCGCCTCCCGGGTTCATGCCATTCTCCTGCCACAGCCTCCCCAGTAGCTGGGACTACAGGCGCCCGCCACGTCGCCCGGCTAGTTTTTTGTATTTTTTAGTAGAGACGGGGTTTCACCATATTGACCAGGC
>NW_012116710.1:1024785-1027160 GCF_000951035.1 Colobus angolensis palliatus | reverse complement strand
AGCCAGGATGGTCTCGATCTCCTGACCTCGTGATCTGCCCGTCTCGGCCTCCCAAAGTGCTGGGATTACAGGCTTGAGCCACCGCGCCTGGCCTGCACCCTCGACTTTCTGAGTTCAAGTGACCTCCCACTTCAGCCTCCTCAGTAGCTAGGACCACAGGCGCACAACACCACGCCCAGCTAATTAAAAAAATTTTTTGTAGAGAGGGAGTCTCGCTGTTACCCATGCTGGTCTTGAACTCCTAGCTTTAAGTGATCCTCTCACCTTAGCCCCTCAAAGTGCTTGGATTACAGATGTGAGCGATAGCACCCAGCCATAACTCCTTATATCCGGAACTCTTGGGATCTTTGTCAACCATTTCTCATACGGGCAGAGTCTGCACTGTTTCTTTGCCTCTGGTGTGCTTGCTTTGATATAGCTTTCCTTTCACATCACTAACATAGCATGTGTCTAGATCGTAATTTTTTTTTCCAAGAGAGTAAGAAAGAACATAAAGTTTTTTAAGGGTAGAGACTGTTATATCTTTGTGTCTCAACACCTAAATGATGTATAGCAGAAAAGTCTAACACTAATTCCTCTTATGGATGTGGAAACGGAGGCCCAGAGGGTGTGGGCATACTCAAAGTTATATGCAGAATTCGAGGCAAAAATTCAGTCCTAAATCTGATATTTCTCCCTTAATACTGTGCGCTCTATCCATTACACTTTGAAGATTCTCAGCACTTGAAAAGCAGGAACTTTATATCTCTCACATGCCTCATACATTGCTACAGGAAATAAAGCAACAAATGACTAGATACTTACTGGAGGCATCTTCGGTCAGGCTCTCTTTATCCTCAGATTTTGACAGTCTTCTTTTGGAAACCATTTTGACCAATGTCTTGTGCATTTAAATTACTTCCTAGAGCAAAATCGGGAAACAGAAATTACCCTCTAGAAGATAAATTCTGAGAAGTTAAAGCTATTGTTCAAAGAAAACTGCTCTATCCAAAATCAGAGGGGCTCACATCTCCATATTAATGCTATCTAAATCTAGGTGGTAAGCAAATTTCAACTCACATCTAGCCAATATTACCTTCATTTCAAGTCTTAGTTGCCTCTTTAGGCAGACTACTTTGCTGTTGCTGAAGGATAAAACCCATCGCTCTCCATCTGAGATTCAAGACCCTCTATTATCTATCCCCAGTGTACCTGTCCTTTAACTCATTATTTCAATACAGTAGGTTAGGGACTGTGCTAGGTGCTGGGGTTACAACTGTGAACTAGACAGACATGATTCCTGTCCTTAGGGAGTTTACAGTATAGTGACAAATAGCCTTAATGTACTGAACTACAGTTTTGTAAGTGCTATAAAAGTATAGGTGCTATGAGGGCTTACTAGGAAATTTAATCTAGTTGCTAGTAGGGGTGGTAAAGAGAAGCAAGGACAATTTCTTAGGGACAATCTCCTCGAATTTTTTCTTCTTTTTTTTTTTTTTTCAGTAGAGACAGTGTTTCACCAAGTTGGCTAGGCTGGTCTCAAACTCCTGACCTCAAGTGATCCACCCACCTCAGCCTCCCAAAGTGCTGGGATTACAGATGTGAGTCACCTGGTCTGAAGAAGCGATTTTTTTTTTTGAGGCGGATCTCACTCCGTCTTCCAGGCTGGAGCACAGTGGTGCAATCTCGGCTCACTGCAAGCTCCACCTCCCGGGTTCACGCCATTCTCCTGCCTCAGCTTCCCAAGTAGCTGGGACTACAGGCGCCCGGCACCACGCCCGGCTAATTTTTTGTATTTTTAGTAGAGATGGGGTTTCACCGTGTTACCTAGGATAGTCTTGATCTCATGACCTCGTAATCCGACCGCCTTAGCCTCCCAAAGTGCTGGGATTACAGGCGTTAGCCAACCTGACCGACGAAGTGATTTTTAAGCAGGGACTTGAGGGCTGAAACAGGAGTTAGCCAGTAGAAGGTGTAGGAGAAGAGGAGTCCAGGCAAATAAATAGTCATACTGAAACAAGGAGATGTGGAGTTAGAAATGAGCCAGCAGAGGTAGGGAAGTGCCTGAATCACATGACCTTTTAATCTTGTAAATCAGAACCTTCGTGGTCTCAGTGCCTTTGCACAAAGGTGTTCTTTTCATCTGAAGTGCTCTTACTTGCCTGGAAATTTCTTTTTTTTTTTTTTTTTTGAGGCGGAGTCTCGCTCTGTCGCCCAGACTGGAGTGCAGTGGCGGATCTCGGCTCACTGCAAACTCCGCCTCCTGAGTTCACGCCATTCTCCCGCCTCAGCCTCCTGAGTAGCTGGGACTACAGGCCCACGCTGCCACGCCTGGCTAATTTTTTGTATTTTAGTAGAGACGAGGTTCCACCGTTTTGCCCAGGCTGGTCTCCTGA
>NW_012116710.1:1014842-1024730 GCF_000951035.1 Colobus angolensis palliatus | reverse complement strand
CCAGGATGGTCTCGATCTCCTGACCTCGTGATCCGCCCGTCTCGGCCTCCCAAAGTGCTGGGATTACAGGCTTGAGCCACTGCGCCCGGCCTGCCTGGAAATTTCTACTCAGACGTAAACATTCAATCAAATGTCATCTTCCTTGAAAAGCGTTCCTCCTATCCCTAAGGGAGTTTGCTACTGCAGCTTCCCTGCTCCACAGGGTATATCTAAGGGGACCTTACCTCACACTAGACTGGAGCTCTTTGAGAGCAGGAACCCAGTCTCACCTACTCAATGCCCCAATGCCCAGCATAGTTACCGGCATAAAGAAAATTTCTGAGAATATTCAGAGTGAGAAAAGCTGGCAGGGCAGGGGAAACGCTACAAGTTAACAAGAACTGTTTCAAGTACTTTATATTTAATAATTCATTAATTTCCCACAAAACTTTTTGAGGTGGGTACCATTATTCTTCTCATCATCCCGGGAGGAACTGGGATTCTAACTCGGGCAGTCTGGCTCCAGCACCTGTGCTCTTCACCACCTATACTTACTCTTGATGATAATAATGACTTATAATAATGGTTAACATTTACGAGGTACCGGGCGCTGTGCTAAGCTTTTTATTTGTCGCCGCTTCGGTTAATACGGATAACCATTATCAGCCATCTTGGAGATGGAAAAACTAAGGCAAGTCAGGACGTCCGGCTTCCAGGCACCCGCCTTTAACACGTGCAATACCATCTGGCTTCCAGAAAAGCCCAACAGACGTGAGATGAGGGCGACTGCCTGAACTAGTTCATCGGGAAGGGGGTGAGGGTAAAAGCCTTTCTCGTTTCCTCATTTTAATGACGCAGAAAGGTACCTGTGGGGATTATCCCATCTCAGGGCAGATGAGGAAGCCGAGGTTCGGGGCGCGGAGCCCCAGAGGAGAACTGCGACCGCGGCTCGGACTTAGAGATTAGGCCGCAGGGGAGCGGGGCCTCAAGAGACTACGACCACTGCTCCACTAACTCACCGAGAAGCCGTCGCCGCCCGTCGTTTTCGACTTTCCCGCCATGCCCGACGCCACCGAGGCGCGCCGTGACGTGACGTCAACTCCGCGCCGGAAGTGGAATGCCAGGCCGCCCCCCTGAAGGCAGTAGGCTGGGCTCACAGCTGCAGCTCACTTCTGGGCTAGCCGGGAATGGGGGCTTGAGAAGGCCCGGAGGCGAAGTCAAAGAGAAGCAACTGCGCCCCGGTGAAGAGAAGCACGCCCATCACCGGCTGGCAGGCAGCTTTCAGTGAAGACGGCAGGGCCAGAACTGTTGTTCGACTGCAACATCTGCCTTTGGGTGGTCCTACCCATCGTTATCAGTTTTTTCGTAGGCATGATCCGCCACTACGTGTCCATCCTACTGCAGAGCGACAAGAAGCTCACCCAGGAACAAGTATATGACAGGTCAGCGCCCTCCCTTCTCCTGCCTACCTACACCGCCGTGACCTTGGGCAAGAAAGTGCAGGAGTTGTGTCAATTTGTCTAGGTTCATGTTTCGCCCCCCACTGGCAGGGTGACCTTACCGTTACCTCTGTGTTTCACTTTTGTCTTCTGTGAAATGGAGATCCAATGCTCTCTTTTGTAACCCCAAAATGAAATTCACAATTAGTGTAGTCTATATACAAGAACTTTTATTTTTTTTTGGAGACTGGAGCGTCACTCTGTTGCCCAGCCTGGAGTCCAGTGGTGTCATCTTGGCTAACTGCAATCTCCACCTCCCTACCTCAAGCAATTCTTCTGCCTCAGCCTCTTCAGTAGCTGGGATTACAGGCATGTGCCACCATGCCTGGCTAATTTTTGTATTTTAGTAGAGATGGGGTGTGAGCCATCGCGCCCAGCCAAGAATATTTTCTTAAGAAGGAATGTAACAGCTGGGCACAGTGGTACACGCCTGTAATCCCAGCACTTTGGGAGGCTGAGGCAGTCAGATCTCTTGAAGTCAGGAGTTTGAGACCAGCCTGGCCAACATGGTGAAACCTCATCTCTACTAAAAATACAATAATTAGCCAGGCATAGTGGCGCACACCTGTAGTCCCAGCTACTCAGGAGGCTGAGGCAGGACAATTGCTTAAACCCAGGAAGCAGAGGTTACAGTGAGCGGAGATCACTCCACTGCGGTCCAGCCTGGGCAACAGAGCAAGACTCCTCAAAACAAAACGATTTGGTGAGATATTCAAAAGTCATGGGACATGGGAAAATTCTCTGTATTATGTGACTGTTCCCAGGACTGAGGGATACTCATCTCTTGCATCATACAAATGACAGTTACATGATTTTTCCCCACAGTTCCATCATTTTAACAATCAAAAATTTCCACAGATTACCATAAGGCCCCCTAGAGGGCAGTACCACCCCCATGAAGAACCAACCACTGCTCTAGAGAAAACTCAATGTCTCTGCTCATAATTGCTCTGTCCCGTAAGTGAGGTAGTTGGATTATGCCAGCTCTGACATGGGGTGGTTGAGCCTCATCAAGTTATCATTTGACTTGGGTAAAATGCTGTACACACTGAACCAGCCTAAGTCCAATAAAAAGGTGTGTTTCAGTTGTAAAACTTATTTTTTGTCTTTTTGTTTTTAAGAGACAAGTCTTGCTGTTGCACCCAGGCTGGAGAGCACTGGCACAGTCAAGGCTTACTACAGCCTCAACATCTCAGGCTCAAGGATCCTCCCACCTCAGCCTCTCAAGTAGCTGGGACTATAAGCATGTGCTACCATGTTCAGCTAATCTTTAAATTTTTTGCAAAGATGGGGTGTCCTCTGTTTCCCAGGCTGGTCTCAAACTCCTGGTCTCAAGTGATCCTTCCATCTCAGCCTTCCAAAATGCTGGGATTAGAGGCATGAGCCACTGTGCCCAGTAGGGTAAAACATTTTTCTAAATATATTATAAATGTCCATTAGCAGCCTGGCGCGGTGGCTCACACCTGTAATCCCAGCACTTTGAGAGGCCGAGGTGGGCAGATCACAAGGTCAGGAGATCAAGACCATCCTAGCTAACACGGTGAAGCCCCATCTCTACTAAAAATACTGAAAATTAGCTGGGCGTGGTGGCACACACCTGTAACCCCAGCTACTTGGGAGGCTGAGGCAGAAGAATTGCTTGAATCCAGGAGGTGGAGGTTGCTGTGAGCCGGTATCACGCCATTGCACTCCAGCCTGGGCAACAGAGTGAGACTCTCTTTCAAAAAAAAAAAAAAATTCTATTAGTGCCAGGCGTGGGGTCTCATGCCTGTAATCCCAGCACTTTGGGAGGCCAAGGCGGGTGGATCACCTGAGGTCAAGGGTTTGAGCCGAGACTGGCCAACATGGCGAAACCCCGTCTCTACTAAAAATACAAAAATTAGCTTGGCGTAGTGGCATGCACCTGTAATCCCAGCAACTTGGGAGGCTGAGGCAGGAGAACCACTTAAACCTGGGAGGCAGTGGTTGCAGTGAGCAGAGATCGTACCACTGCACTTCAGCCTGGGCAACAGAGTGAGTGAGACTGTCATTAAAAAAAAAAAAAAAGTCCATTAGCCTGAGTGATCACAAAGTGAATGTTTGGTTTCTTAAATGATTAGGCTTTTGCTGCTTCAAAACTTAACTAAAAATTTTCTGACAGGGTGCAGTGGCTCAGGCATGTAATCCCAGCTCTTTAGGAGGCCGAGACAGGCAGATCACCTGAGGTCAGGAGTTCAAGACCAGCCTGGCCAACATGACGAAACCCCATCTCTACTAAAAATACAAAAATTAGCCAGGTGTGGTGATGCGTGCCTCTAGTCCTAGCTACTCTGCAGGCTGAGGCCGGAGAATTGCTTGAACCTGGGAGGCAGAGGTTGCAGTGAGCGGAGAGCATGCCATTGCATATGACATAATCATAGCCCATTGCAGCCTCGAACTCTTGGGCACAACCCTCCTGTCTCAGCCTGCCAAGGAGCTGGGACTACAGGTGCATCAATGCCATTACACCTGCCTAGTTTGTATGTTTTTGTAGAGACAGTGTCTGGCTATGTTGCTCAGGCTGGTCTCAAACTCCTGGCCTCAAGGTATCCTCCTACTTTGGCCTCCCAAAATGCTGGGATTACAGGCATGTGCTATCATGCCTGGACATGATTCTCTTTTTTTGGCTAAATAATATTCTACTATATAGATATACCAGATTTTAAAATCTATCAATGGATGAATACTTGGATTGTTTCTTTTTGACTATTATGACTATTTTGACTATTATGAATAATGCTGCTATGAGTTTTTATGACAGGTTTTTATACGAAAACCATACTTTTTCATATAAATGTTTATATGAAACCGTATGTTTTCCGTATAAAAACTTGTACACAAAAACTTATAGCAGCATGTTTTCAATTCTCCTGGGCATATACCTAGGAGTAGAATTGCTGAGTCATACCTTAACTCTATGTTTAAATTTTTTTTTTCTGGAAACAGGGCCTTGCTTTTTAACCCAGGTTGAAATGTGGTGGTATAATCACAGCTCACTGCAGCCTTGGCCTCCTGGGCTCAAGTGATCCTCCCACTTTAGCCTCCCAAGTAGCTGAGATTACAGGCTTGTGCCATGTAGCCAATCTAAGTTTTTTTTTTTTTTTGGTGGAGACAGGGTACTGCTTTGTTGCCCAGGCTGGTGTCAAACTCCTGTGCTCAAGTAATCCTCCCCCCTCAGCCTCCCAAAATGCTGGGATTACAAGCATGAGCCACCACAAGGGGCCTATGTTTAACTTTGAGGAGGTGCCAAACTGTTTTCCAAAGTGGCTGCGTCATTTTACATCCCCTCTAGCAGTGTATGAGAACTCCAGTCTCCTGACATCCTCACTGATGCTTTTATTGTCTGTATTTTAGCCAAAAATCCTTTTTATATCTTCTTTCATTTTTTTTTTTTCTTTTAAATAGAGACAGCATCTCACCATGTTGCCAAGGCTGTTCTTGAACTCCTGGGTGCTCAGGCAATCCTCCTACCAAGGCCTCCTAAAGTGCTTGGATTACAAGCGTGAGCCATGACACTTAGCCTTATATCTACTTTTTAGTGGATGAAGTGATTTTGATTTGCAGTCTCCTAATGATTAATGATGCTGAGCCTTTTTTTTTTGAAACAGGGTCTCCCTCTCTCATCAAGGCTGAATTGCAGTGGTGCCACCACGGCTCACTGCAGCATCAACCTCCTAGGCTCAAGTGATCTTCCCACCTCAGTCTCCCAAGTAGCTGAGACTACGGGCACGCACCACCATTCCCAGCTAATTTTTGTATTTTTTTGTAGAAATGGTGTTTCACCATGTTACCCAGGCTGGTCTTGAACTCCTGGGCTCAAGCAATGCACCTGCCTCCACCTACCAAAGTGCTAAGATTAGAAGCATGACCCAATGCGCCCGGCCAAGCATCTTTTCATGTGTTTATTGGCCACTGTGTATCTTCTTCAGAGAAATATCTGCTCAAATTCTTTGCCTATTTTTTAATTGGGTTGTCTTTTTCTTGTTCAGCTGTAAACATTCTTCATATATTCTTCATATTAGACCCTTGTCAGCTATATGATTTGCTTTTTGACTGAAAACATAATTCCACTTCCATAGATTCCTATATTAGATGATTTCTAAGGTCTAAGATTACTATCTTCTGCAATTTAACATTTAAATAAAACGACACCCTCCCTGCCCTCTCCCCTACTCACCCCACCCCACTCAAATACCCATGTTACAAATCTTCCTTAAAGATGAGTGAAGGGAACAAACATGCCAGTCATAGGAGAAGGCGGCACTACCTTCCGTTTAGTTTTTTTGAAAAATCCATCCTCTGGGTTGTTGAAGTAATATTTTCGTGTCAAGAAAGACTAGCAAGAAAAAAAAAAAAGCATTTTAAGTCTAAGAACTTTGACACAGCAGATTGTCAAATTACTCCCCAGGGGCTTAGTCAGAAGGCCTTTAGGATATGCTGTTCCGCTCGGAGCTGTCAGCCTGCTTGGCAGGCGACCTGACACTTTAGCTGAGTCACATTTAAAAACAATTTTGTAAGCAGGGTGAGGTCACCATGACAGCAAACACCACCAGGCCACAGCTTAATTACTAAGTTGCCGACCTTCAGCTTTCCCCAAAGTCCCCTTATAAAACATTCAGATATCTACTGCCCAACAGTGAATCGTGGAGCTTTTTAATAAAAGATAAATGAGTACCTGTTTGGGAATGTATTTTCCATTTTCTCTGAGGACTCTGCTTCGAATTAGGACTTGACTGAAAAATACAACCAACACAATGAGATTTTTAAAAGTGAAACACTAGAAGAAAATCGGAGAGTCAAGTAGAAGAACTATTTAAACACAAGAGAGGGCCTGTTTGGTAACAGCTCTGTGTGGAAACTTTCCAAAATACAAGTATCTTTGAAACCACCATAAACATATTTAACCTAACAATTAGGTTTTCAGAAAAGTATTTTTCAGAAGTGACTATGTTTCTGAACAAATAAATATTTCAGAGGAAGGTACATTTGGGACATTACATCCAGCTTTTGCTTATTTGGTAATAAGCTAGGAAGACCCCTTCTCTGAGTGAAAAGAATAGGTGGACACTTCTCAGGAGATCTGGGGTCAGGACAAAGGGAGAAGACTGAGGATAAAAGAAGGAATTTCTTATTACCTACAGAGAAATGAGAACAGGCCGTGAGAGGGTTGCTATCTGATGGACAAATAGAAATTCTACCCGGGAGTCAGACTGTTAGAAAGCTCTCAGTAAACATTTATTGAATAACTGAAATTACTAGGGGAACTTAACTGCTAGAGCCATAGTTCATCATTAAATATTGTGCTAGGCCGGGTGTGGTGGTTCACATCTCTAATCCCAGCACTTTTGAAGGCGAAGGCAGGTGGATCACTTATGCCTAGGAGTGTGAGACCAGCCTGGGCAACATAGCAAGACCCTGACCCCCCAAAAAAAGAAAAGAAAAAAAATTAGCTGGGCTGGTAGCACGTGCCTATGGTCCCAGCTACTCAGGAGGCTGAGGTAGAAGGCTCACCTGAGCACGCGAGGCAGAGGTTGCAGTGAGCTGAGATGGTGCCACTGCTCTCCAACCTGGGCGACAGTGGAGACCCTGTTTCAATAAAATAAAAAAAAAGTGTTATGCAACAAATGGGTGTTGCTAAGATGCAAATGACAAAACAGAGATTGAAATACTAATTTTTTTCTAGGTACTCAAAAGTTCATTAAAGGGGGAAAGGAAGAAAAGGTCGTTAAATTAATGGAAATCTTGAAACATGAAAAAAAATTATGGACAGAAATGAACATATAAAAACTGCTTGGCTTTCTCTCTCTACTCAATACAAACCACTTGTTCTAAGCAGTCAGTACCGCTGGGGTCTCCCTTGTCACACTACTCATATTCTAGCTTCTCCACATGCTGGGAATGTTCCAGTGCCCTTTCCTTTCCAAGTTATACTCCATCATGCCTTAACACCTTCTTCAAGCCTCAGCATCTCCACGAAGCTTTTCCCAATGCTTGGGGCCCTCATGGAATTCTCTCCACTTTCCTCCTGAGCTCATTATGCTATACAGTTCTCTACTTTATCTACAGGGCTACAGAGGCAACATGTAATACATTCTGCTCCCTGGATGCTAAAGATACTCAAAGTGTGGTCAATGTTCCAATGCTGGTCTGTGATAAGCACAGACATTGAGAGTAAGGATTTAGAGACTTTTATAATAATTTGACATTGTCACAACATCCAAATACATGATCAAAATATTTTACAAAAGTATTAGCCTACGAGAGATTAGAAATTTAAGAAACAAAAAACCCCAAAACTGGTCCTTCACCATTGACAGTCTAAGAAGCACTGGGTCTAGAGTAATGGGTAAAAACTTAAGCTCTGGAGTTGAACACATGGGTTCAATCCCATCTCTGCCACTTATTAGCCATGGGATCTTGGGCAAGTCACTTAAATTCCCTAAGTCTCTATTCATATTCTGTAGAAGGGTAGATTTATTCTTTCATTGAACAAATATTTCTTGAACTTCTAAGTGCCAGGTGACCTGAAGAACGGTGATCGAAATACACGTATCTTATGACAGTCAAAGTCTAGTGAGGGAGAAAAACATTAACCGAATAACCAGAGGAATAAATGTGAAATTCAATTATCGTGTCCTAGGAAGAGAGATGGATGGTATTGGAGGAGTGCATAAGCGGGAGGTGATGGAGTCTGGGAAGTCAAGATCTGAGAGATGGGTTTGCTGAGGATGTAGGATTAAGCTGGACTCTTCGGGATGAGTGAGGATTACCTTGGCAAAGTGCTGGTGTAAACAAAATGGGCAAAAGCCTCATAGAAGTAAACACTCTGCCTCTGAGGACCTGCGCAAAGGCCATACGGCTGGGAGAAGGAAAACTACAGAAAATGTGGTGAAAACAAGACTTCAGAGGTATGCAAGAGCCAGACTATACAAAATCATCTGGTCCCACTGTATTTTTTTTTTTTTTTTTTTTTGAGACAGAGTCTTGCTCTGTCACCCAGGCTGGAGTGCAGTGGTGTGATCTCAGCTCATTGCAACCTCTGCCTCCTGAGTTCAAACGATTCTCCTGCCTCAACCTCCTGAGTAACTGGGGTTACAGGCACACACCACCATGCCCAGCTAATTTTTGTATTTTTAGTAGAGATGGGGTTTCACCATGTTGGCCAGGCTGGTCTCGAATTCCCGACATCAGATGATCCAACTGCCTCAGCCTCCCAAAGTGCTGGGATTACAGGTGTGAGAAACCATGCCCAGCTGGGTCCCACTGTATTTTGATCGTTGTCTTAAGAGCAAAAGGAAACTAGTGAAGGATTTTTTCTTTTTTTTTTTTCTTTTTGAGACAGGGTCTTACTCTGTTGTCCAGGCTGGAGTGCAGTGGCACAATCTTGGCTCACAGCAACCTTGACCTCTGGGGCTCAAGTCATCCTCCCATCTTAGTCTCCCAAGTAGCTAGGGCTACAGGCACACACCATGACACGTTGTGAACTTTTGTTTGTTTGCAGAAACAGGGTCTCACTATGTTGCCCAGGCTGGTCTCTAACTCCTGGACTCTAGTGATCCACCTGCCTCAGCCTCCCAAAGTGCTGGGATTACAGGCGTGAGCCACCACACCCAGCCAAGTGAAGAATTTTAGGCTGATTTCTTCATATATATGATCTTATATGACTGTACCTGGCACATCCTAAGCACTAGATTAATAGTATCTATTATTTTTCCCTTTACATATTTTATCACTTGAAACTCTGAGAGCGGGGTCATGACCTTGTCTTATACTGTACCCCATAGCATGCGGCAGAGTACAAGGCACATGGTAGGCCATCAGAAAACTTGTTCACCGCCAGGCGTGGTGGCTCTCGCCTGTAATCTCAATACTTCGGGAGGCTGAGGCAGGAGAATCGCTTGAGCCCTGGAGTTCGAGACCAGCCTGGGCAGCATAATGAGACCACTGTCTCTACAAAAAATTTAAACATTAGCCAGGTGCAGTGGCGTGTGCCTGTAGTCCCAGCTACTCGGGAGGCTGAGGTGGGAGGATCACTTGAGCCCAGGAGGTCAAGGCTGCTGTGAGCCATGATCGCACCACTGTGATTGCAGCCTCAATCACTGCAGCCTCGACCTTGACCTCTTTGGTCCAGCCTGGGTGACAAAGCAAGACCTTGTCTCCAGAAAAACAAACAAAAAAACACTTGTTCAGTCTACGATAATTTAAGACCTTTCCAGGCAGTGTAATCAAAAGAAATTATTCTAGATCTCCTATATTTACACTGCTCAATAGTTTCATAGAAATGAGGTTGAGGCCGGGTACGGTGGCTCAAGCCTATAATCCCAGCACTTTGGGAGGCCGAGACAGGCGGATCACGAGGTCAGGAGATCGAGACCATCCTGGCTAACACGGT
>NW_012116710.1:1006517-1007726 GCF_000951035.1 Colobus angolensis palliatus | reverse complement strand
TCTCGATCTCCTGACCTCGTGATCCGCCCGTCTCAGCCTCCCAAAGTGCTGGGATTACAGGCTTGAGCCACCACGCCCGGCCTTTTTTACACACATTCTATCCCCAAACCTAGTCTGATATATTTTATTCATGTATTTTTCAGCTTTGGTTTAATACCTGTCAGAATTTTATTTATTTATTTTTTTGAAACATTGTCTCGCTCTGTCACCCAGGCTGGAGCTGGGAAATAAGGTCAGTGATGCTTCTGCCATCCCTATGGAGCCACAGAGCCAGTCTAGGAAGCCCCCCATCAAAGCTCCTTGGCTGCCAGGGAAAGAACAAGTGGGCTGGGGTCTATGAGGTAGAACTGGAGCCCAGGCGGTCTGCTGTGGAATCACTACCCAGAGACTTTATCTTGATACCTCTTGGCTCCTGGTTTCAGGATTCATAGTCTAGAAAAATATTGTCCAATAAAATATAATGTAAGTCACATTTAACTTTTAATTGTGCTATGGTTTCCTTCCTCTAAAAGTGTACAATTCAGGGTTTTTTAGTATATTCACAAAGTTGTGCACCCGTCACCACTATCTAACACTGCAGTGACTAATAGGCTGGAATGCAGTAATCTTAAGCATATCATAAGCATAAGTAGAGAGTCTTCAAGGGGTGCTAACCATCTACTTGTCTCGATGCCGGGGATAAGGCACCCACAGTCCCTCTCCCATAAGCCTGCCAGAAGATTGATGTGGCCTGTGTAACCTTTGACCTGTACAAGCTGAACCCACAGGACTTCATTGGCTGCCTGAACGTGAAGGTGACTTTTTATGATTCGTACTCCCTTTCCTACGATCTGCACTGCTGTGGGGCGAGGCGCATCGTGAAGTAAGCGAATTGGGATTTCCTGGGGACAGGGTGGGTACAGGCAATGGGAGAGCCCCTGTCTGTTCACATGGACTCAGCCTTGTCAGCGCCTGGGTCTGGCATTGGTGCTGACAAAGTATAGCCGGTATCAGACAACATGGAGCCTGATGGGCTCTCGAAGTGCTGCTGTGGATGACACTGGCGTGTGCCCAAGGGTGCACGTGTTCCTCCTGGTGCAACCTGGATGCATTTTGTTTTTATGACTACTTTCCACTCTAGCAACTACATTTTCTTATTGAAATAAGAAGTTTTCCAGAGCCGGGCGCGGTGGCTCACGCCTGTAATCCTAGCACTTTGGGAGGCCGAGA
>NW_012116710.1:1002475-1005756 GCF_000951035.1 Colobus angolensis palliatus | reverse complement strand
CATGAACCCAGGAGGCGGAGCTTGCACTGAGCCGAGATCACGCCACTGCACTCCAGCCTGGGCAACAGAGCGAGACTCTGTCTCAAAAAAAAATAAGTGTGTGTCAAATAGTTAATTGAATTCATTAATTAATGAGAGAACCAGCAAGAAGTTACAGTCAGTTCAAAGGAGAATTCAAAACCCCACACATATATAGGTCCAGTAAGAATGATGAGATAGGCTGGGTGCAGTGGCTCTCACCAGGAATCCCAGCACTTTGGGAGGTCAAGGCAGGAGGATCTCTTGCACCCAGGAGTTTGAGACCAGCCTCGGCAACATAGAGAGAGAGAGAGAGAGACACATGCATGCGCACGTGCACACACACACACACACACACACACACGCGCGGCAGGAGGATCTCTTGAGCCCAGGAGTTTGAGACCAGCCTGGACAACATAGTGAGAGAGAGACACACACACACATACACACACCCCTGGGCAACATAGTGAGAGACACACACACACAGTTTGAGACCAGCCTGGCCAACATAGTGAGAGGCATGCACGCTGGGAACAGTGGTACGCTGGGAACAGTGGTAGTATGTGCCCATAATCCCAGCTAGTTGGGAGGATTGCTTGAGCCCAGGAGTTTGAGGCTGCAGTGAGATATGACCATACCAGTGTGTACTCCAGCCTGGGCAACAGCATGAGACCTTGTCTCTAAAAAGAAGAAAAAAAGAGATAAATGTATACATACAAAATTAGGTTTTTTCTCCCGTGGGGATGGGAGGGATGAAATAATCTTCCATCCATAGGACAGAATTAATTTGCACATCTTATGGACCAGAGTCATTTGTACTATATAACGAACTTTTCTTAAAACTTATTTTGAAAACCTAACCAAGTGTCTCAGGAAGCATGAGAATATGTGAGGTTAGAAGCTGAGTGCCATCATGGTGATGTTTCCGAAATTCAGCCACTCCAGTGGTGCCCTGGGGCATCCTTACCCATTGGGTGGATGTAGCCACCGAGGCTGAAGTGATTGAATCAGTCCAAAGCCACAAAACTTGCAAGCAGCAGAGCGTGGCTTCTAGTCTGTCTTTCCAATAGTCTATTCTTCCCCAGTTCATGCAGTGTTTCCCAAGTGCCCACTGCCAGCCTGGCCCTATGCTATAACTACAGATTCAGAGATGAACAAAATACCAGAACAAGTTCATGAGGGCAGGAATTTCTGTGGCCTCCAGCACCTTGGTGAATGCTGACACATAGTAGTTATTTAAATGATTCTAGAATAAATGAAGACACAGGCGATCTCTGTTCACAAAGGGGCTTCTGAGAAATTCTGCCCAGGGTCCCAAGAGTTCTACCAGATCACATGTAGCTAGAACATATCAGACCTTCTTGCTTTCTTATTTGATCTCCTGCAGACCCAATCTGCAGATGAGGAAACTGAGGCTGTGTGGGTCTGCTTGCCAGAGACAACAGTGGGTGGCAGACTTGAGCCTGGTTCTGTGGCTGAGAGTTCCGTTTTCCTCCTTAGCTGCTTCTTCCAGGATACTACCATCTCATGCCACCTCTTGACCTCCGACTACGACCAATAGTCTGCATATTTCAAAATTATGAACAAGAAGTTTCAGACCAGCTCGGGGCCGTGGCTCATACCTGTAATCCCAGCACTTTGGGAGGCCGAGGTGAACGAATCACCTGAGGTCAGGAGTTCGAGACCAGCCTGGGCAACATGGTGAAACCCCGTCTCTACTAAAAATACAAAAATTAGCCGGGGGCGAGGTGGCGGGCGCCTGTAGTCCCAGCTACTCGGGAGGCTGAGGCAGGAGAATCACTTGAACCTGGAAGGTGAAGGTTGCAGTGAGCCGAGATCATACCATTGCACTCCAGCCTGGGTGACAGAATAAAACTCTGTCTCAAAAAAAAAAAAAAAAAAAAAAAAAAAAAAAAAGAATAAATTTCAGACCTTAAACTCAGTCCACTTAGGGGAGGTGGGACACTTAGACCTAAACACAGTAGATATGTTGGTATCAAAAAACAATAGCAAGTTGGAATCAGTTTAGTGACTTAGTGGTATCACTAGGTTTTTTTTAATTGTGATAAATATATAGCATAAAATCTATCGTTTGCACCATTTTAAGTGTACAGTTCAGTGGCATTAAGTACGTTCACAATGTTGCGCAGCCATCACCACCATCCATTTCCAGACGTCTTGCATCATCCCAACCAGAAACTCTATCCCCCTGAAGCTCTAAGTAAGTCTCCATTCCTCCTCCCTCCAGACACTGGTAGCCTCCATTCCACTGTCTTATCAGTTTGCCAATTCTAGTACCACATGGAACTGGAATCAGTTAATACTTATCCTTCATTTCTGGCTTCCTTCACTTCAGATTTTCAAGAGTCATTCATATTGTAGCATGGATCAGAATTTCATTCCTTTTTTTTTTTGAAATGGAGTCTTACTCGGTCGTCCAGGCTGGAGTGTGGTGGCACGATTTTGGCTCACTGCAACCTCCACCTCCCAGGTTCAAGCAGTTCTCTGCCTCAGCATCCCGAGTAGCTGAGATTACGGGCCCCCGCCACCATGCCCAGCTAATTTTTTTGTATTTTTTGAGTAGAGACGTGGTTTCACCATCTTGGCCAGGTTGGTCTTGAACTCGTGACCTCGTGATCCGCCCAACTCGGCCTCCCAAAGTGCTGGTATTACAGACGTGAAGAATTTCATTCCTTTTTTAGGTTGTCAGCCTCAGTTCCTTAATTTGAGAAGTGGGTATACTTTTAAGGTGTAGCCTTGAAAATGTAAAGTATTTTCCTGTGTATATGTGAATAGTTCTAAGTGTCTTTCTGCCCCCCACACCCCAGTCAGACAATAAGTTCACTTATTGAATGAACATTAATAAAAGACTAAAGTTTGAACAACAGCCAGGGAATACTTCTTTGCCTTTTGTTTTCCACTCCCCTATCCCACTTAGGACTAGACACCTCGAGTGACCCTCACATATCTCTTTCAAACAGATTCGATAAGTATTTGATTAAAATTGTCTAGCATTTTTTTTTTTTTTTTAGAGACAGCATCTTACTCTGTCATCCAGGCTACAGTGCAGCAGTGCAATCATGGCTCATTGCTGCCTCGACCTCGTAGACTCAAGTGGTCCTCTTGAGTAGCACAAGTGTGTGCTACTATGCTTGGCTGGTTCTTTAATGTTTTTGTAGAGACAAGGTCTCGCTAGACCAGGCTAGTCTCAAACTCCTGGCCTCAAGCCATCCTCCTCGGCCTCCCAAAGTGCTGGAATTATA
>NW_012116710.1:998831-1001595 GCF_000951035.1 Colobus angolensis palliatus | reverse complement strand
TGTTTTTGTAGAGACAAGGTCTCGCTAGACCAGGCTAGTCTCAAACTCCTGGCCTCAAGCCATCCTCCTCGGCCTCCCAAAGTGCTGGAATTATAGGCGTGAGCCAGTGCACCTAGCCAAAGTTGCCTAGCATTCAACCAGCTGCTCTTGAGCCTGCCCCCGCTTCCCCATTTCCCCTACTTTCTAAACATCCAACCTCATGTTAATTGCTTTATGCTATTTCAGCCTCATGACTCTGGGTGGCAGGTGCAATCCCATTTTACCCATAAGGGAGCTGAAGCTCAGAACTAGAGCAGTTTGCTAAAGTTCACCCAGCTAATAAGACTGGATTAGGGCTGGGCGCAGTGGCTTACACCTGTAATCCCAGCACTTTGGGAGGCTGAGGCGGGCGGATCACAAGGTTAGGATATCGAGACCATCCTGGCTAACATGGTGAAATCCTGTCTACTAAAAATACAAAAAATTAGCCGGGTGTGGTGGCGGGCGCCTGTAGTCCCAGCTACTCTGGAGGCTGAGGCAGGAGAATGGTGTGAACCCAAGAGGCGGAGCTTGCAGTGAGCCGAGATAGTGCCACTGCACTCCAGCCTGGGTGACAGAGCGAGTCCTTCCCAAAAAAAAAAAAAAGACTGGATTAGGAGTTTGGCCTACCTGATTCAGGTTCTGTTCTCAGATTGATTTTATATTTAGATTTATATAACTGGGTATGTGAATATATTTAAATACTGGGGAAATTCCTTCACTGTCTTAGAACCAAGGAAGACTCACCTGTGTTTTGTGTTCATTCGACTCTTAAAGGCAAGGGTTGAAGGTAAAGGTAGCAATGTCTAGTTTATATTTCTGGCCTTATCTATGCAAACCTAATTAGAATTCCCTGTATTTAAAATGGTTCCTTTAACTTAATGAAAGACATTTTAATGTGGTTTATGTGTAATATCAAATATTATTTAACACTTCTCACATTTTATACATGATCTATAAGGTCACATGCTTTTAAAAGAGTAACAAGTTAGGCCGGGCGTGGTGGCTCAAGCCTGTAATCCCAGCACTTTGGGAGGCCGAGACGGGCGGATCACAAGGTCAGGAGATCGAGACCATCCTGGCTAACACGGTGAAACCCTGTCTCTACTAACAATACAAAAAACGAGCCGGGCGAGGTGGCGGGCGCCTGTAGTCCCAGCTACTTGGGAGGCTGAGGCAGGAGAATGGTGTGAACTCGAGAGGTGGAGCTTGCAGTGAGCTGAGATCCGGCCACTGCACTCCAGCCTGGGCGACAGAGCGAGACTCCGTCTCAAAAAAAAAAAAAAAAAAAGTAACAAGTTAAACTTCACGCTTGAATTATTTACAATCGAACTCAAACTAAGTTATAATTCAGGATTGTCTTTAAAGAGTAATTCAAAAACATAAAACTGTAAAACTGCTGTGTATTTGTGATTGGGAATGGTACTTCTGCCAACTTAAAATGATTAAAGTAGAGGAGATACATACAAATTTTAAAACTATGTGTGATCATACGACTTAATTAAGAAAATCACAGAACAAAAAATAATAATAAAATAAAAAATAAGGCCAGATGTGATGGCTCATGCCTGTAATCACAGCGCTTTGGGAGGCTGAGGTGGGTGAATCATGAGGTCAAGAGATCAAGACCATCCGAGCAAACATCGTGAAACCCCGTGTCTACTAAAAATACAAAAATTAGCTGGGGATTGTGGCACACGCTCATAGTCCCAGCTACTCAGGAGGCTGAGGCAAGAGAATTGCCTGAACCCGCAAGGTGGAGGTTGCAGTGAGCCGAGATCGTGCCACTGCACTCCAGCCTGGCGACAGAGCTATATTCCATCTCCAAAAAAAAAAGATAAATTTGACTTTATCGAAACTAAATACTTTTGTGCATCAAAGGACACTATCAAGGGACTGAAAACCCATAGAATGGGAGAAAATATTTGCAAATCATATATCTGATAAGGGATCAATATCCAGAATATATAAATAACTCCTATACCTCAACAAAGACAAAAACTTAATTTAAAAATGGGCGAAGGGCTGAGCACGGTGGCTCGTGCCTGTAACACCAGCACTTTGAGAGGCAGGGGTGGTTGATCTCCTGAGCTCAAGAGTTCGAGACCAGTCTGGGTAACATGACGAAACCTCACGTCTACCAAAATTGCAAAAAATTAGCTGGGCACGGTGGTGTGCACCTGTGGTCCCAGCTACTCAGGAGGCTGACATGGGAGGATCACTTGAGCCTGGGAGGTGGAGGTTGCAGTGAGCCAAGATCACACCACTGCACTCCAACGTGTGTGACAGAGTGAGACCCCATCTCTAAAACAAAACAAACAAAAATGGGTAAAGGACTTGAATAGACATTTCTACAAAAATATAGAAATGGCCAAGAAGTATGCGAAAAGATGCTTAACATCATTAGTCATTAGGAAATGCAAATCAAACCACAATGAGATACCACTTCGTGCACATCGGGATGATTATAATTAAAAAGTAGGGCCAGGAGAGGTGGCAGGTACCTATAGACCCAGGTACTCAGGAGGCTGAGGCAGGAAGACTGCTTAAGCCCAGGAGTTTCAGGCTACAGTGAACTATGATCATGCCACTACACTGCAGCCTGGGTGACAGAGCAAGACCCTATATAAAAATTTTTTTTTAATTATTAATTAAAAGAAAAAATGGGCCAGGCGCGGTGGCTCAAGCCTGTAATCCCAGCACTTTGGGAGGCCGAGACGGGTGGATCACGAGGTCAGGAGATCGA